>NW_003852396.1:64495185-64547894 GCF_000181295.1 Otolemur garnettii | reverse complement strand
AAAAAAAAAAAGAATATAATGGCAGAAATCTGGCTGCTAAATTTAATTCCAAGTAAATCAAATTTAATTCCAAGTAAATCTAAACTAGTAGTTAAAGTGGAGAGTGTTTAAAGGAATTCGTAGAAAGTTTTTCATATTAAACCCAACATAGAAAAGATATCAATACTAATTTGAGAGTATGCGTTTATGCATACTTACAAATATCATTCTTTGACAAATAAGAAACAACAATCACAATACTTTATAAGTAGGAAAATATCCTAATTCAGAATATTTAATGAAACTGAAACTGATTGGCATAAATCAACCCTGAAAATTCACCATTCTTCAAATTAACAATTTGAAATGGGATTAATTGTGTAGTTGTTCTAGTCCAAACCAGGATTAGCTAATCTTGTCTAAGCTCACATAAGCATCTGCTATGAGTTGCTTTGATTTACAGGTTTATAACTTCTCAAGTAGGATTTCTGGGACCAAACCTGCTATCCCCAGAAAGTCTCATTTTATGAGTAGTAAATCTTTTGAGATGCTTTTGGAATATGTTGTGGACTAAAGGTTTGTCTCCTCTCCAAATTCTTATTTTGAGGCCCTAACTCCCTGGATAGCTCTATTTGGAGATGAGGCCTCTAAGGAAGTAAATAAGATAATATAAGGTCATAAAGGTGGGACTTGACTGACAAAATCGGTATTTTTTTTAAGAAGAGTTGCTGGAGATCTTGCTCTGTCTTTCTCATGAAAGGAATGATTATCGCCACTGTTTCTTTATTGAATAGTCCCCTTTCGGTCTGTTTTTCCACTTGGAGAGAATGAATGGCGTTTCACAGTGGATTACTCAAACTTTAATGGCATGGTCTCATCCATTAGGTTTTCTGTGTCCACTATTGTTGAAATTGATTACTCTATCCAGTCTTCAACTGGCAGTTATTATGCCATAATATTACAGATTTGGCCAATGTGTTCTGTTTCTGTGTCTTTTCCCATGCCTCTCAGCTGTAGTTTGCCTACACCAAACTACAAACATGAGGAATCTCAGCAGCCCTGACATCATACTCAATTTTTACAGGGAAAATGTTAACCTGATCTAGAATTCTTTAAGAAAACAGGAATAGTATTGCATTCATGTACTCCTCTCCCACCCCCCGAGAAATTGCATTTGATGTACTCACTCAAGTCGTACGAATACTCAGAAATACTTTCACAAACAGGGATAGGATATTTTTCCTGATGTATAAGACTCCATGGCCTCAGCTAAATTTCTGGGCATCATTTAATCAATCCAGGGCTACTCCACTGTCAAATATGTCAAGAGTTACTGATCTGCCCAACAGCAACAACAGGCTAATTATAAATCCAATATCTTTGGGGACTCTCTGGATTCTATAGTCATCATGTTCCCCACTACAAATTTAACTTATTGTTATTTATGCTGTTACAAATCCACCCACTTTTAATAAATCTCTCTCTAACAAAAGGTCCTAGAATCTGTTCAAAGTACAATGTAGTAGGCATTCCATTTCGATATTGTAGCCACTTCCTTTAGTGTTCTCCAGAGACTCCTTCACTATACAAGCTTTATCAGGCTCTCACAGGCACTGAGCTGATGATCCTTTATACCCAGCTGATCATTACTTTATCTTGTGCTATAGAAGCCCCATTCCAAATGCCTGGCATAACTCACCAAAATATGTTAAAATGGAAATGTAACCTATAGGATAGAGCCAAACCAAGCCACTTTTTGTGTATTCCACCTGCATACGGGGATAAGCTACCCTGTCCTCAGTTCTTTGCCAGATGTTGTGATGCTGAATGATGTTATCCATTCCCAAGACTTCTTGGCCGCCTGTGGAGCCCTTTGAGATGACACACGTGAATAGCAAAGGCTTTACAGGTGGCAGTGTCACTAGCACACATGATCAAGCTTATTGGAGGGCAGCCAATATTTATCTCTTAACTAAGATGTTCCTGACAAAGGATGGGGCTCCAGGGTTAGCACAATCATCAAACTTCAGGAAATCATCTTAGCAAATTGGATATTCTGCCTATTTTTATACAGAGCTGTGGGCCTGTAAAATGATTTGGCCTTTAGTCTGGCAGCAATAGTTTCTTATCCAGGTTTTTTCTCTGAGAGTTAAAGAACTCTAGGAATTTCTTGCCTCACAGATAGGTAACTCAAAATATAAGTCAATATCACATATCTCTTTATATATTATAAAATATAAGGTCTTATCAAGACAGTTCTTACACTTTTTGAAATTCAAATCTTATGGTGTTATTAGTCTTTCTGGGTGACGAATGCAATGGAAATTTGAAAAAACAAATTCCCCTTAAGTTCACATTCTGTTCTCCATACCTTCACCAAGTTGGCATTTTCCACCAGTTGCTTATGCTCACGGAAACTCAGGGCAGGATTGCAGTGGGGTAGCCTCTTAGCAGTAATAATTTTAAATAAAATAGACAATCAAGATTCAGTGACTGTGGGCTGATCACCTTTAAAATATTGTGCATTAACAGCTAGCAGGCATGTGAGCAGCAGTCCTCATCCTAATTTCCTGCATTCATTTTGGAAACCACATATTACAGGATCAGACTCGTTACGGAATGAACATGATAAAATACCTAAGCATTTATAGGTCTAGATACAAAAAATTTACTATCTTTTTAAGAATTTTAGGGAATGATTTCTATTAAGCATTGTGGTATCCTTGTGGGATCCATTTTTCCCTATGTGGCTTTTAATTGCAGTTTAGATGAACAAGGCAGTATACAATTTGTGTTGATTTTTAACTTCCTACATGTCAAATCTAGGTAGAAAGAGTAATTATCATTGTTGGATTGTGTGTATAATAGAAATAGAGATGTCATGTTATTAAGATAATATAATTATATTATATTATTAAACCAAATTATATCATAAGAAATAAATGGAGTGAAAAATCACTCGCTTTCTTTAGTCTAACCTGAATTAACTTCCTGAGTTTCACATTTATTATTGCAATGTGTGTAATGTACAAGACTACTTTTTCTTTAAATCTGACATTATACTATAAAATATTTCTCACTTACTAGTTTTCAAAATTCCCCTATAAAAATGGCTATGCAATATATTATTTCTAGAGCTGGTTATCAACATTTGCCTATAAACTTTCCTATAATGATATGGCTCATAGGAATGACAGCAGTGACGTATTAGCAGAATCATAAGGGTTCATTACGGCAGCAATTTTTCAGGGGAGAAGTTGAGGTATAGAGATAACAGGTGGTACAAAATAGAAGAAAGTAACGTCACAGTTTATTTTGATAAACAGTTTCACAATGGGGAGTATTTTTCAAACCACTCCCCTGACGATGAGTATAAGAATATACTTTAATTTCTTGTCACAAATGTTGACTATTAAAACGTTAATTGGAAGTCCTCTGTTTAAATATATAGGCTAAAACTGCATACTTTGTTATTATTTTTTGTTTGAATTTTAAGTTTAATTTCTTAGAATAAATACCCAGATGATAAAATGCTGGGTCAAAAATAAAGGGTAAGGCTTGTTCTTTAAAAAAAAAAAAAATGTAATTTTGAGCGATATTGTTGTCTAAAAGTACTGTAGCAATTACAACTGCTTTTCCCTAGTTAAATGCATGAATCAACATCAGATAGCTATCTGGAGAGACAGGAATTAGCATTTATTTTATTTATTTCATTATTTTCCAAGTTAGCAGGCAAAATTGGCATCCCTGGGAGAATTTCTATTTTTGTGATCATTATTTCTCTTAGAACACAGCACATAATTTAGGCCTAAACCAAACAACGCAGTATATTCTTTACATTCAGTGGCTAATAGAGCAGTGTATATTAAATCTACCAGCATATATGCCTGAACTATTTTTTAAGAATGCTAGAATGAGAGTACTTGCTACCTTTGCAATTGACTTGGGGAAATGTAGCTCCTACAGCGGCTATCAGTCATCTGGAGGCTAAAAGCAGAACGTCTATCTGAAACTGAAGTCAACACAAAATGAGAAATGCTTAAAAAAAAAAATTGAATAACAAACATATCTTCTGTTCATATGGGCATAAGTAAATAAATAAAAACTATAACTTAATGGGAAAATGATTCTTTTGCTTGTTTAAGTCAACTTGAATTGGGTTTGGTCACTTTTAAGTAAACAAGTTCCCACTAAAGCCTACTGTGAATCACATTGTTAAGTGTCAAGGCTAAAAATCCAACAGTCACTCTTGGGAAGAGTCTGATGAATAGCAGGAAAGATCAACTGTGTGTTTTGTAGTAAGCAAAGAGGACAAAAACCCGGCACATAAAATGTCACTGTTTATGCCCTGATGAAAAAGCAAATGGGTGTGTACACAAAGCTTCACTTGGGCATATCATTCCAGGCACTCTCTTTTATTTGTACTCTTCAAGGTAAGATGTTCCACAATGACAAAGGAAAATGGAATATTTCATACCCCCCTATAGAGGAATGGACCCCAAGCTTACAAAGGATAGTTACTAATTCTTATCACATTAAAAGGAAATGCTGAGAACAGGACAGTCTCCTGGCAAGCCTAGAGATGTTTTGTGACTTGGGGGCAGTCCCCCAAGCAACTCAGTGTTCTGGAAAGAGATAAGATTGGTCACTCACTAGTAAGCATGAGTTAAACATTGATGCTTAGTATTTCTTCATGGGGGTTGTGGAGAAAGAGCACGTGGCAATCCTTACCCATGCAGCCCTCATATGTAATTACCTTAACTCTCCACACCTGTTCTGTGTGTCCTTATCTTATGTGTCCTTACCTTATGTAAGGTAAACACGACTCATATCTATCAATACAAATAAACAAAACATTGAACCTGCCATAATTCCCTTTTCCTTTCCATTTCTTTCTTTCTTTCTTTCTTTCTTTTTTAGAGACAGAGTCTTACTTTGTCACCCAAATGTATTTAAATATCTTTATAATTATGACATTTTTCAAGTTCTTAAAAATAACCTAAGGTGTATAATATGGCGGTCTACAGCACACCCATTGGGTGAAGGGCTCAACTACAACTTGAACTTTACCCGAGAAAAGCAAATAATGTAACCTAATCATTTCTACCCTCATATTAACCTGAAATTTTAAAAAATTAAAAAATTAACTTTATATATTGAAGCCATCATTTTTCATTCTTATTTCACTGAAGCTCTTGACATAAAATTCTGATACAATTTCTAACTTAGTTCCCAAAAGAGCTCCTTCTGTCTGCTGCAATTTATGTCTTTCATCTTCAATTTAAATGTAGCAGCATTTTATTTAGCTGCTCTTCTATTAAAGCACTCTGCTAACGAGTCTCTTATCTTAAAATGATCAGCATGTCAGAAAAATAAGCATTCTTATTTTTGTAATTTTTCTTCATATTTTTTGCCCTTTTTCTAAGCCCACAAAAGATATAGCATAAAAGCATTGCTATATTTTTGCAGTTAATTTTGGTTAATTATGAGTTTTATATCATATTGTAATTTTTACCATTTTGGTCCTTTTACAATTTGGTACAATTGAGTGAAATTAAAAATCAGAGTTGATTTAATTGGGGCATAGGTTTTCAAAGATGGTAATCTAAATGGAGTTATCTTGGTTAAATAATTTTTCTTTTATCAAATTTGTAATTTTTTTTTTGAGGTAGAGTCTCATTATGTTGCCCTCGGTAGAGTGCTATGGCATCACAGCTCACAGTAACCTCAAACTCTTGGGCTTAAGCAATTCTCTTGCCTCGGCCTCCTAGGTAGCTGGCATTACAGGTACCCACCGCAACAACACCCAGCTATTTTTGTTGTTGTTGTAATTGTCATTGTTGTTTAGCAGGCCTGGGCTGGGTTCGAAACTGCCAAATTTGGTGTATGTAGCCAGTGCCCTAACCATGGAGCTATGGGCACCAAGCCAAAATTTGTAATTTTTTAATATTCTGATTCCACTATAAAAGGGTTTGGACCTAAAGCATTTTATATTTCTCTTTGTGGCTGGTTAAACTTTGTCACCCATGCATCCATACACATATAGAGTAATACATATTCATTCCCTTAGCCACATTTTCTTATGTGAGATTTATTTGTGTTGATGCTGACTTGCATAGAACGGTCACAACTCTCCTGTTCTCTTATTGTGGTCACTGTGACTTGGACGATCAAACGTACAAACCTTATAAAATATGAGGTCAAAAGTAAGCTTGAATAGGATGCACTAAAAATAGCTTTCTCTACTCTTAGTATGCTTGCATTTGTTTTAGTCATTAGTGCTATTATCAGGGATACAGGAAAGTGTCTCCCAATTCTTGAAGTGCAAATAGTCCCTTGGCCTTGGTTAAGTCACAATTCAGACGAAAGCTGACTGTATGAAGCGAAAGTAAGTTTTATTCAAGAAGTATAGAAAATCCACTCCTCAGACAAGAGTAGGCTAGTTCTCCCTGATGAGAAATCCCATTGTTACTTTTGCCCATTTATTTAAGCAACAGTTTAATAATAGGGTAAGCAAGAAGAGAAAATTTCATGTTATTTCTTGGAAAGGGGCAGTGTTTTCCCAGATTACAGTGATTCCTTCTCTTTGACTATGGTCAAGAGAGAAGTGTCAAGGCATAAGGTGCAAGATGGGAGGGGGGATTACCTTAGAAATTTTCTCAGTAATTTTATGGTAATGAGGGATTTCTCCACTATCTGGTTGGAACTTGTCCTGCTTCAATATTGTTTTTGATCAAAGTTTTGAGACTTTTTAATTCAGTTAAATAATATATGAAAAATTAAATAATGCCTGAAGCAATGCCCAAAGCAACTTTTGAAGTGATCACTAAAGCAGTGTCTTAAATAGTATTTGCCAGTTTCCATCTCATTAAGGAAGAATAAGACTGATTTGGAGACACGGAGAAGACAAAAAAAAAAAAAAAAAAAAAAAGCAAGAGAAAAAAAAAGGCATCACCTCTTTGTAAATTTTGTAAAAGTTTTCTTCTTTGATATTTTTGTCAAGGTATCTCTATGGTTTTTTAAGTTTTAGTCATCAGGACTGGGATCTTATTCTGGAAATTAGCCCCAAGAGTCTGGGACAGATAGCAACAGTGAAATAATGAAGAATGAGTACATGAATAAGTAGCTTGAAAATATGAAGGAATCTTAAAGGAAGGCAAGAAGGATTGCCTTCCTAGTTGTAACAATAGAACATGAAAAAAGAACCACTTTATCCAGTCTAAATGGATCTGCTTTGAGAGAGGAGTCAAGAGCATGAGCTTCCTGAAGGCACCAGCTTTTTCTATTCATATTTCTATCTCTTACGGGTAGTGCTATACTGCCAAGTGGCAGCTGCTCAAAAGATAATTAATAAAATACAATATAAATTACTGGCTGAACTGAAAGCTTTGTTCTTGAGATGAGCAAACCAAGTTTCACAGACAGAATTATCCTGAGAGGAATAATAAGAGATGTGACCTCACTTTGACTTCCTGTGTGCCTTTCATCCCACTTTGCTTAGAATAGGTCAGGTCGATTCATTTACAAACTAGAAATATTATTATATATTTTTTGATGCAGATTTTGTGCCAAAATATTTTCTTTTATTTTTCTTAATTTTTTCTCAAAGGCTTTAGAGTCCATTTAGAGCTTCACCTGTGGCAATTTAATTTTAACTTATTTTAATTCAAAATAAATAAATTTAGGAGAATCTTCAAAGAGCTCAGAGTAGACCTCCCATCTGATCCCAGAAACTCATTACTAGGTATCTGCCCAAAAAACAAAATTTATTTTATCATAAGGCTATTTGCATTTGAATGCTTACAGCAGCTCTGTTTACAATTACAAAGATGTGGAAACAACCCTAGTGCCCAGCAACCCATGAATGCATTAATAAACTATGGTATATGTATGTCATGGACAAGACATACAAGAAAAGCAGTTGGTTCAACATGTCCTTTAGGTTAACAAGTTATTTAATAATTCATCCCATGATCAATACTAAGTATATGAAATTTCATTCGTGCCTTTAATTCTTAACATTCATTTTTTACTAAATGATTTTACAGAGACTCTAGAATCAACTGATGGGATTCAAATTGAGGCTGTTTCGTACAATTGAGGTCTAGAGCAAGAAACTTGAAATCTCAGTTCTTCAGTTCCCCTATGTAAAATGGTTATCTAAATATAACCCATCTGAGGTTTACGAAGATTAAGAGGTTTATCCATGTTAAGCACTTTAAAATGTATTTATTATATACTGATAATCCAATAATCATAGACACTGTTATGCATACAGTTATTAAACATTTCACATATTTCATTACAGAGGCAAGAGTAATAGAATTTTAATATTCTAAGTATTGAATAAAATATGCTTGTATATCACATAATATAATTTTAGAGTAATTAATATGAATACATCCATATCTTTTGATTATTAGAAGTTTAACTATTGTCTGCTATACAAAATGCAGTAGAAAATGTTTTACAATGCCTAAATATGCCTAGATTTAACCTAAAAACTGTCGGGATATTAATATCCTTTAGATAAGAAGTGATTAATTCTTTAATTCAGAGACAAAGGATCACTGCCATTTATTAAGAACAACATCACTGCTTTGTAATATTGTAATGATTGGAAATGACAATCAGAAACCATGGGTTAGAATCCATGCTTCAGATTGGACTTCTCAAGTCATCATATTCTTGGGCTTTTCTCAGCTGAAATCAGGTCCACACGCATCCCTTTCCCAAGCATAAGTCCTCGCAAGAAAGTTGTCTAATGCAAGACGGGTCCCATGCAGGGTAGATTCTTCTTTACTCTAAATCCCAGAGGCTACATAATCAGAGTTGAAGGTGTCACTGAGGAGGGTTTACCCAAGTGAAATAAAAACTACCTTGCACACTACCAAGTTAACATTAATGAATAAATTAATATTTATAATGGCTCTATTTTTGTTCCACTCATGAAGGATAAACTGCCTTGTACAGATGTGCTTTTTAAACAACATCTTTAATCTACATAATGATTATTTGCTTGCCTAAGTTTCTTCTCATCAACTGAAAGTCTAACTTTGCAATTGGAATGTTCTCAAAAGAGTGGTCCTCCTAACGGCACTGAATTCCTAAGAGAGAGACATTACAAGAGCGTGTGTAAATTAACCAGGGCCCAGGAGGAACGCCATGTTCATGGAGGCACTTAATTGATTTTGGTTAATGATGATGATACACTTTATGAGTACAAGCACCAATTAGGGAAAAAAGCAACTCGCTATGGTTTAATAAGCAGCATGTTGAAGAAAGCAAAAGATTCCAGGAAAGAAACCATAAGCGTGCAAACCACCCATTTTATCTTGCAGGAGAGACATGTGAATTGGCATTTCCATTTTACTCACTTGCAACTAGGCTTGAAAATTCTAAGATAAAATGCCTAAAGGACTTTCTTGATAATGCTGGGAACCACTTGATTAAAAATTCATAGGCAGGTGAATCACAGGTTCAAGACAATGCTTACCCCTCCACCCCCTAACCCTTGATAATTTGAGATATACAAAGGTGGAGTTGTCCATGTTCTCCAGATTAATTGTACAAAGTCATTATTTCCTCTGCCAGATGGCATAGTATTCCAAATAGTATGTTAACCACAGATTAGGTTTTGAAATGGATTTAAATGACTATATTTACTAGAATATCTTCTCTTAGTTCCATCAAAAAAAGGTTACTAACTTAAACTGCCATTTATTTTTAAAAGATTCTTAGAAACCAGGAGGTTTTCAGTAATAGAAAGGGAATTCACAATTCTTTTTTTGGATTTAGACAATTTAGACTTAGTGCTGAATTGGACCCTGGGACTATCCGTCCCAAGACTCATGACTGTTTTGTATAAGCCAAAGCCCAGCTCTCTTGCTTTAGCTAGGGCATTCTGCTCCCTTGGGGACTGGCAAGGCTTCTGTCTAAATTATACCTCAGATCAATTTATCTCTCTTCCCAACATTATTTCTCTTGTGGCTCACATACTGTTTCCAAATCAATCCTCAATAAAGATCCTGAATATAAATTTAAGAGGCTCAGTGTATGTTTCTTTGTGAAATTTGATCAATTAGTGGTGTTACTAGGGGAAGTTTTATATAGCTGGTTCTAAACTAGATCACTTGTTTTCTAACTGGCAATGAGGATCCCAGTTGGTTGTAGTAGGTGGAGAACTGAGGGATCCTGGGATGTGATTGTATGGCATCTGCTAAAACTTTCCATGGTAATAAGCTTGAATGGATACTGTGACAAAAAATGCACAAGGAGGTACAATATCTCAGAGTAAGTTTCAAGAGAAGTTTAGAAGTAATAGCAATGATGCCTATTGATTTGGATAGCTCTTACTAAGGGTCAGCGATACAGACAGAGGAAAAAAAAATAATGAAAAGCTGTGGGCAATGACTGAAAAGCAGATTGAGAATTCCAGGATGATTCTTGGTAGTATATTAAAAGGGAGGACAAAAGGACACTGAGAATCTAGATCAGAACATAGTTATAAGAGCCAATATCTCTAAGAAATGTTAAAATGTTAATCCTGGTAGTTCTGCTATATACTAAGACAAGGACCCTAACTAAGAAAAGATAGAAGCCCAAGACTTAGCATGAGGTATATAAATATATACACTTAACAATTGTAAATATCTCAGTATTTGCAAAATTTCTAGATAACTGAGTTGTTCCCTTCTCCCCTACTACAGCTAGGGCATAACTCATAACTCTTGCTTTAAGAAGAAGCAAAGGCTTATTTCTCATGGAACAACACAAGTTTTGCTCAGTATCTTCCTGACTTTTCTGTGGTCCAGGAGACTTACAACTAGATGCTTGAGCTGCTTCTGCCTTTTTGCTATTGTGAATAATGCTACAACAATGATGGGTGTTGATCTCAGAAATCCTCTGTCCTAACCACAATCTTATTTTGTTATCATTGGACTATTCCTGATCCCTCAATTTTAAAGAATCATGTTAAGACACTCTGGTTATCATTCAAGTTTTTATGACAAAGTATTCCAACTTTAAAACTCCCTGAGGTCTTCCTAAGTATGTAATGTATTCTCTCTCACCTGAATCCTCTGTGGTCTTTGCCAGTGTCTTCTCATAAGGCTTAACAATTGATCAAGGTCCTTGTTCTTGGAAAGTTTATATTCCTAGCAAACCTAAAAGTTGCCAACTGTTTATTAACAATTCTCCCTCAATTTAAAACTTAAAATGAGACCACATGCTGTATCTCACATGTACATATAGTTGAACTGGTTACAAATCTTTATAGGTAAAAGTTATCGCTTCATATCTGAAGATTTTCCAAACATTTCACATCCTAAAATCACTCCATTCCAATGTATGTGGGAAATATCCTCTCATTATGACATTACTATATTCAAAATTCTCTGGAGAACTCCATTATTTCAATTCAGCATTGTTTCAACAAGTATTTTTAATGTGTACTAAGTGCTAAGCATTGTGCTAGATGTGTGAAAATAACTGTGAAAAAACAGAGCTAAGAATCTTCAGGATTTTATCACTCTGTGTATGTTTTTCATGTTCCAATTTTTCCAAAAGACCATTTACCAGGCTCTACACTATGATTATTATCCAAGTTCTTTATCCAGAACAGAGGTCAGCAAACTTTTCCTTTAGCGTCCAGATTTTGAATATTTAATTTTTATGGGTCATTAAATATATATCACAACTACTCAACTGTGTTGTGGTAGCCTGATAGCAGCCACACACATCAATGAATATACATGGAAATGTTTAAATAAAATTTTATTTGCAAAAATAGGTGGTGAGACAGCTTTGGCCTAGGAGCCATAATGTGTTGATCTGTGACCTATTAATAATATACTTTATGATATCATTTCTTAGTCCACATATTCAAGTTCTAACTAAAGTTTTGCTTCTCTGTGACATTGGTGGGACTAAACTTCATACTTCCAGAAAACAGTTACATTCCTCTTGTATTTCCCATAAGGAAGTCCACATATGTACATCTTGGTTTTAATGTGTATTGATGTTTCATAGACTAGTTACTCAGCATCAATGAATCTCAATTTCCTTGTGTGTAACAGAAGTATAGTAATAATGATCTTGACATTTGTGTGAGAATATAAAGATTTAATTATGCAAAGTACCAGGGCAGCACCTGTGGCTCAAAGGAATAGGGTGCCTGTTCCATAAGCCAGAGGTAGTGGGTTCAAACCTAGCCTTGGCCAAAAACTGCAAAAAGAAAAAAAAAATTATGCAAAATACCTAATTCTATAAAATTAAGTAAATACCAGCCCGGAGCTGATGGAGAAAACCTTCCTGATCTGGTCCTAATCAAAGCCTACAGACTGCATGGTAACTTGGCAGAGGAGGGGACCATTTTGGTATTGTGACATATGCCACATCTAAAACACGGTCAGGCCTACCAAGCATGGTGCTTCTTTCTTAGTGGTGATGCAAATGCCATAACTTGTCTTTCATTTTCCACAGAGTAAAAGTTTTAGCATACCTCAGATCACTGGAAACCTGAAACTCTCTTATATTTACTCACACTTTCTGAATGCATATGTCATACCAGGGTCTAGGAAATAGTATGGTAGTAATGTTTTAATGGTGGTAAACACATAACACAAACATATACACACAAATTTGATTGCAAACAGTAGCAGGTGCTATGTACATAAGGTCCCTGTTGGTGTAAGAAAAATTGTTTGTTTGCTTGTTTTTCTGAAAAGGATACATAGTAAATATGTTTGGTTCTGTGGCAAAATGATCTCTATTACAACTATTCATCTCTACTGTTATAGTAAACTCAGCCAGAACAGGATGTGAAAAGTGGGCAAAGTGTGTGACAATAAACAGTGGACTAGATGTGGCCTGCAGGCTGTGGTTTGTTAACACCTGCCCCATAAGAAAAATATTTTAAAAGTGTGCTAAAATGGAAAATGATTAAGAGAAAACAATTAATTTTAAACAGAATCATCATATAAATATGTCTACTAAAATATGTAGTAACATGCTTAGTAAATTACGATATGTGATTATTATCAATCCCTCTTCTCTATAATGTTATTAAAAACTGAGCCTGGAGTTGATGATTAATGTTTCATCCTTTGTGATTCTGAATTACCTTTTCCCTGTCTCAGTTTTTTAGCACTCTTTAAATTGTTGATATCCATCAATCAATAAAACTTTAACATCATCTCAATCACGTCATTTTGCTAAAGCTAATAAATTCATTTTAGAAAACTTACCATCTCAATCTGAACTCATTGTAGTATATAATATAAAAAGTGACTGACCTCACACCACAATTCTACCTGGAAAACAATCCTCTCCCAACTCTTTCCACTTACAGTGAAATTTCATTGCACCTTTAGTTATTTCTCCTGCTATATTGTTACATTTTCTCCACACTGGATTTATCAGTTGGTGGTTGCATTAGTTTGGTAGAGCTGCCATAGCAAGATGTCACAAAGAAGCTAGTATAATTAGCATACATGTATTTTCTCACAGTTCTGCAGGGAAAGTCCAAGATGAAGGTTGCAGCAATGTGGATTTCCTCTGAGGCCTCACAGGGTCTTATGGAGGGTTACCTTCTTTCCTCCCCTTTACTTGTCTTTACTTCATATCTGCACTTTTCATATCTCTGGAGTATTTTCCATTTCTTTATAAAGACACCAAGCCCATGCAATTAGGGTCCTATCCTTATAACCTCATTTAACCCTAATTACTTCTCTACAGGGCCTATGTACAAACACACTACTCACATGGGGTGTCAGAGACTTCAGTGTATGAATTTTGGTGAAACCCAATTTAATCCACAACAGTGGTTATATTGACCACTAGTGATTTTTATTTTGAAAACCAAGCTTTTCCTTTCTGGGTTGTTGGTAGCCCTAGCAAAAAGGATTGAATTTATTTTTGTTGTTCATGGATTATTGTACTATTTCTCAAAGTATATGAATTGTTATTTACTATTTTTGTAAAATATATATTTTAAAAATATGTTAATTTATATTTTTTTAAATAAAATGAATAAGAAGTTGAATTCATCTCTTGCTTGTATATAGATGAAAATAATTTGTTTTATTTATTTATTTATTTATTTTTATTAAATCATAGCTGTGTACATTAATGCAATCATGGGGTACAGTGTGGTGTTTTCACATACATTTTGAAATATTTTCATCAAACTGGCTAACATAGCCTTTATGTCATTTTCTTAGTTATTGTGTGAAGATATTTATATTCTACTCTTAGAAAGACTCACTTGTACCCTTGTAAGATAAACCATAGAGGTGATCCCTCCAATCCCCCTCCCTCCACCCCATCCACCCTCCTCCACTCCCCTTCCCCATACTCTTAGGCTATAATTAGGTTATAGCTTTCACATGAAAGCTATAAATTAGATTCATAATAGGGCTATGTACATTGGATACTTTTTCTTCCATTCTTGTGATACTTTGCTAAGAAGAACATTTTCCAGCTCCATCCATGTAAATATGAAGGAGGTAAAGTCTCTATCTTTCTTTATGGCTGCATAGTACTCCATGGTGTACATATACCACAGGATGAACATAATTTGATACTAAAAAAACTTTGCTTTAAATTAAGATAGATTATCTTGATACATGATATTAAATCTCATTATAAAATGCTCATAGTAGCTGCGCCCATAGCTCAGTGAGTAGAGTGCTGGCCACATACATCAAGACTGGCAGGTTCAAACTTGGCCCAAGACAGCTAAAACAACAAAGGCAACAACAACAACAACAAAACAGTCAGGCATTGTGGCGAGTGCCTGTAGTCCCAGCTACCTGGGAGGTTGAGGCAAGACAATCGCTTAAGCCCAAGAGTTTGAGGTTGCTGTGAGCCGTGACACCACAGCATTTTAACCAGGGCAACAGCTTGAGATTCTGTCTCAAAATAAATAAATACATAAATAAATAAAATAAAAAATAAAATGCTCATAGTATGTAAAATTTGAGTGCCTGCTAAAGTAACTGAAAGTAAATGAAATGTCATTATTACACATATTGAATTTGTTTGGAAATTAATTTCCTATTCTATAATTTAGTGTCAGATAATGTAAGTTATATACCAAGTTAAACAGTAAAATAAAATAAATTTATTTTCTTTACCCCAAATGCCATCCTGTAAGTTTGAAATACTGTTGTGATAACATAATCTTCTTGAAACCATTGGATTGGTAGGAAGTAAAATTTTTGGCCCATGTCCAGGAGAGGTGTTATGAATATTTCTCCTGCAATGTATACTATCATCTTCATCCTTATATTTCAGGGACATTTCATTTGAAGAAATAACAAGTTAAGGAATCCAGAAGATAAGCGTATTTAGTACAAAAGCAAGAATAAATGTGTAAAAGCTGTCTAAGAAATTCTTCTATTGAAGAACCTGATCTTTACCTTAAAATGACAAAAATATTATTCATTGGCTAAATATTAGTAAAACAACCTCTTTGCCTTGTCTAGATCTAGCCACTTGTATTACTATTTATGTAGCAAAGATTATTTACTCAGTTGTAGTATTATCTTGAACTGGAAGCACATCAAAAGTTGGGTCAGGAGATCATGGGAAACATGTCTGACTGGTTTGCTCCTTCAGTAGAAAGCCAAGACAGATTACAGAAAACAGAAGGAGACGCCAACGTCTTAGCTGGCTTGAGGAGGAACTTTTAAGCTCAAAGATTTTTGGAAGAGGAAAATATTGCAAATGTATTATGATTTCTCCTCAAATTAAACCTCAGTAATCAAAATTAACCAGAATTGGAGAATGCTTAGAATTTACTTCAGAAGCAGTATTTTTTTTCTTTAACTTGTTGTTACAAATTGCATTGCAATCAAATTATTAAAGGTTTTAAATTGATTTGACCCTTTTATTTTTAAAACTGAGGTTTGAGTTCACGACAGAATTGATCAAAATGCAAATATGAATGGAGCCCTGCTATGATATCCAGACATATTGTTCTCTAACAAATATGTTTATGACTTTCTTCTATGGCTTTTTTTTTTTTTTCAGTGAGATAAATTGATTTCCAAGCTACTATGAAGAAAATACAGAAAATGAAATATAGCTGGTACAACAGCCACTCAGGAAACAATAGCATTCTTCCATATTGGCGGATCCCTAAGGAGCTATAAATGTCACCTCTAGCAGAGACACTATTCATTACAATATAAAACCAGAGCAAAGACTCCTCAAAAGAAGTTTTATTTTTTAAAATGCCACATGAGCCTCTTGTCTATGCACATGCAATTTTCTCATTACCTCTCCCACAACATCCTCTCCAGAGTCCCAGCAACAGCTTCATAGAATCCCCACAACTTTTCCAAAGTCAAAAATATTGACAAGCATCTCTGACCTGGAGCTGATCTATCTGTAAATCGTGTTGACACTGATACATCCTTGTCAGTTAAATAGACACTCAAACTTTTATTGCTCCAAACCTCCATTTGTCTGTTATTCTCTCATAGTTCAATTCTTTGAATACTTTGAGCATGCAGGAAGAATGCTCATTGGTAGTAAAACAATCATCTTATAATTATAAAGAAAGTAAATTTACTTACTGTTATTTATTCAATGCTCGTTAAGGTAAAAATCACCAGAAATTTCAACTACGTTGACATTTACTCTAAGGTAGGACACAATGTAGTTTTTATTGTTAAGTGTGAAATTGCAAACAGGGATGTATATGTGTTTGCATCTCTTGCAAAAATAGAAAAATCAATAAAAAATGATAATTTAAAAATGGAAAAACATCGATATTGTCTTTTATTTCTTTGGTGTTCTGGATAAAATATTTGCTTCTAAACCCGTTGCAATGGGATTATACTGTTCCATAAAAACAAAATCAAGATTTGAATAAAAAATTCTTATTATTTTGTTGTTGTTATTGCATTATTTTAGGCTGCAGAGTTTTCAAAAATGTTGTCAAGGACTTAGATGCCATATTATGCATTTCAATGTGATTTTTAAGATATTCTATATAATTTGTTAAACATGATGAAATACTGAATGCTCGGATCCTGCCCCGGGGTCAGGGTTCTATGAGACCTGTAGAAACTCAGTGGTGATGAACTGGGAAAAATGAAAATGAAAGTTGCAAGAGATAAAGGGATAGTACACACAGCACAGAGGTTTCAAGTGTGGGCACAGAGGTCCACGGCTAGCATGTGGGGCTTCAGCGAGTGCCCCTGACTGTGCCTCTCAGCTTTTATTATAGGCTATTTTCTCTTTTAGCAGGAAGAATAAGCTGAGGAAGGGAGTAAAATGTCAGCAGTTTCTCTGAGCAATCATGTTAGTTCTTATTCTATCTGTAATCATAAACTTGAAGTGTCTGGGCAGCCTTGAGGAATCCCGAACCTGAGCCTTGTGTGGGGGCAGCCGCCTGTCTTTGGTCACATACACAGATCCCTTGAGGGAGGTTTGGCCCCTCTGTTTCTCTGTGGAGCAGATGTGGTGGCCTCAGTTCTTCTCTGAAGAATCAGTGGAAAGAGGAATTTTCCCCTTAACTCCACCCAGAGGCATTTCCCTGTGGTTAGGGTACAAGCCCTCCTGCCCCTAAGTCAGGGCTCAAGCTATTCCCGTGATCTCTGCCCTGGCCATTATACAAATCCCCACAACGGGTATTTGCTTTACATGTTGACTGGACAGGGATCAGCCTGGTTAATGTTCCTTCCCAGGCCTTGTAGCTGCTTCCATTATGGCCATTGTTCTTCAGGGTGCTTCTAGACCCACTAGGGGTGTTCATAAGCTGTACCTCTTACAAATCAGGTTTCCAGTAAACACAGAAACTGCCCAGACAAGTAATTCAACTGTCATTTTAAAAGTGAACTAGCTAAATTGTTTTTATTCTGCTTTGCTCAGCTCATTTCTCTGCTTTTCCCCTTTTCTGGGGGTGTTTTCCCTTGCCAAGAATGGGGGTATTTCATCCCCATTCTCCCTGTAATTGAAATGACTAAATTATTTACATATATAGTTCCAAATTTCACAGTGAGTAGTGAAAAAAGACATAGCATCCTAGATCTCACATCCAGGAATACTGAATAAAAAGAGCATGAAGTAGTGCTAAACAAATAGAACAAAATGACGATTGTATGTTTCTCAGTTTAGTAGGAATAATTTTTGTGAAGGAGAGCAATGAAAGATAATTTTAGAATGATTGGAAGGCTTGAACTACTAAAAGACTTTATAGTATTGAACTGCTTCAAAAAGTAATTGAACTGCCAATTTAAATCCGATGATGCTTAAGTTCAGTCATATACAAACCTTTACACATTTGCTATTTTTGATGCTATACTACACATTTGTATTTTTTGTGTCCTTAACAAATTATTATAGCGGTAAGTATTTATAATAGTTTTGTCTTGTAATCTATATATTAGAGATACAAGTGTTTACACCCAAGCTTTACAGTGTTACCATTCTTAATTTCACTATGTACTTACTTTTATCAGTGAGTTTTATATTTGACATGTTTTAATATTATTAATTATCATGCTTTTTTTCAAGCTTGAAGAACTTCCTTTGGCATTTCTGGAAAGGCAAGTCTAGTGATGATGAATTACTTGTGTTCTTATTTGTCAAAGTCTTTATCCTGCATTTATTTCTGAAGGACAGATCTTCTGAGTATTTTTTATTGGCAGATGTTATTTCTTAACATTTTAAATATATCATTCTATTCTCTCCTGGCTTGATAAGTTTCTTCTGAGATATCTACTAATAGTAGATTTCAGATGACATGATCTTATATATAGAAGCCATAAATACTCTACCAAAATGCTGTTAAAACAAGTAAATAAATTCAACAAAGATTCAGGTTATCAAGTTAACATACAAAATTCAGTAGGATTTATATACATTAAAAAAAAAGAAAGATAAAAGAAGAAAATAGTATGACTTACGAAGTATGCGAAAGATATTTAAAAGAAAATTTAAGGGTGGTGCCTATGGCTTAAGAGGTAGGGCATTGGCCCCATATACCAGAGGTGGCAGGTTCAAACCCAACCCCAGCCAAACAAAAAAAAGAAAATTTAACCAAGAAGGTAAAATTTGGTACACTGAAAACTACAAAGCATAGATGAATCAAATCAAAGAAGATACAAGTACAGGAAAAAGATATCCTCTGTTCATATATTGAAAGAATTAGTGTTTCTGAAATGTCCATACTATACTAAGTGGGTCTACAGATTCACTGGAATCCCTATCAAAATGTCAATAACATTTTTAACAATAATGGAAAAAATTATACATTTATGTGAAACCGGAAAGGATTAAAAGCTTCAGTGGGAGACGTAAAACTATAAAACTACTGGGAGAAAACAGGGAAAAACACCTTTTCTTGACATTGACCTGAGGAAAGTTATTTTTTTTTTTTACATACATGTATGATCTCCAACACAGACCCAATAAAAGGAAAAATGGACAAATAGGATGCATCGATTAAAATTCTTTGGTCCAAAAAATGAGACAACAGAAGTGTGAGAATATAACCTACAGAATGAGATAAAATGTTGGCAAACCATCTATCTAATAGAGGTCAATATCCATAATAGCTAGGGAACTCCAGCAACTCAAAGCAAGAAGACAAATGACTCTACTAAAAACCAATGAACAAAGGACCTAAAAAGACATTCTCCAAAGGATACATACAAATGGTCAACAGGTATATATATAAAATACATATAAAATGCTCAACATCAGTAATCGATCATAAGATGACTAGAAATTAAAACCAGAATAAGATGGCACTTCACACCTGTTAATACCACTATTGTCGAAAAGACAAAAGAAAATAAAATCCAGGATGTGGAGCAAAGGGAACCCTAGTACACTGCTCGTGGGAGGGTAAATTAGCAAGAGCCACTATGGAAAACAGCATGAAGGTTCTGCCAAAACAGAACTACCATTTGATCCAGAAATTTCAGTTCTGGGCATAGAAATATTTCCCCACTTGTAATGGTTTGATTTATGACTTTTCAGTTTTGTAATAGGTTTCTCTGGATATTAAATGGATTTTTGACATGGGATGTTTTCAACCTCTAGTAGGTTTATTAAAACATAATTCTGTCCTAAGTCTAGGAACATCTGTATATTTAAAGGACATGAAATCAGTGTGTCAAAGAGATCTCTGCCCTCCCATGCTCACTGCAGCGTTATTTGCAATAACTAAGCGATGCAAACAAATTAAGCACCCATCTGTGGATGAACGAATAGAGAAAAGGTGAAGTTATATTCAGCCTCAAAAAAAGGAAGGAAATTCTATCACTTGTGACATCATGGATGAATCTGGAGGACTTTATGCTAAAGAGGAATCAGTCAGGCCTGGAAAGGCAAATATTTCATGTAGAATCTAAAGAAGTTGAAATCATAGAGGCAGAGAACAGAATGAGATTGAGGGCCAGGAAGAATGAAAAAAGGTTGTCCAATGAGTGCAAGATTTCAGATAGACTAGCAGATAATTTCAGGAAATCTATTGTATATGATGGTGAGTATATTTAGCAATAATATAGCAATATATTATTAACAGAATGCCAGTTTTGACATACTGTTGTTCTTCAGATATAGGATATTCTGTTAATTGCAGCTGTGAGCATTCCTAATTTGTACAAGACTAAGCAAATATCAGGTGTCAGCCTAACTTAATTTTGCTTTTAGTGAATAATATGATCCCACTCTATTCAAAACTCCCTCAAAATTTGGGATTTGCTATATATCTGTATCATCCGTATTTATTGATAGATCAATGTCTGTCTATATACCATATTCTTTCCCATAAGTGGACCACTGTAAAAAACAAGCAACACATTTATATCTTTATAAATAAAAATCTCCAAATTAATTACTTTCAAGCAGTGGCAGATTGTCATAGTAAGCGATTGTTTCATATAATTTAAAATTGCTAGAAAAATACAAATTAAAAAACCGTATGATAAATGGAAAAAGAACTTTTCACATTTACTTTATAACATTGTTAAATGGGAACCGTTACATAGATAATAAAGTTAGAAACTTCTAATGTATTTAATGAAGACATTGAGTGAATGTTTATCTCAGTTCATCAATGCTCTGTGATATCCTTAAATCTGTTAAAACTCCCAAAAAGTAAGCTGAAAATTATTCTGTGAAATTTTGGATTTTTGAGTCCTATAGCTGGCTGACTTGAAGAACATTATACAATAAAAAAATACACAGAAAGAAGGTTTTTCCATTTATTATACTTAAATTCTACTTATGATGGATGTTCACATTGATTCATGGGTTTAGTGTTAGTTGATACACTTAAATTATGTGTGGGTTAATTTTGACAAAAGTACTTGATTTCATAGAGTTAATAGTATTTTATCATACACATGTCCACTACCACACTCACAGATGATTCCAATGAAGGAGTTATTGACATCTTTAAAATAACATCTACCTCCTGAAGTGTGAAGAAACAGCAGTTTTGAAAGCATTAGCCTGGTGTTGTGGCATGCACTTACTTGGTAAGCTGAGGCAAGAGAATGGTTTAAGGCCAAAGATTTGAGGTTGCTGTGAGCTGTGATGCCACAGCACTCTACCAAGGGTGACACAGTGAGACTCTGTCTCAAAAAAAAGAAAGAAAGAAAGAAAGAAAGAAAGAAAGAAAGAAAGAAAGAAAGAAAGAAAGAAAGAAAGAAAGAAAGAAAGAAAATGAAAAAGAAAGCACGAGAATATATGGAGCTCTCATATTGAGATTTTATTATTTGATTCATTCTCCTTACCAGATACAGATTTCATGCAAAAACGATAATGCAGTATCAAGTGGTGATAAAAAAGTCTGAGTGGGAATAAAGAGATTGGCTATGTTTGCAGACTCTCCTTTCCATAGCCAGTTGCTCATATTATAATGGAATTAAATCTAAGCAAATATAGGAGAAGTACACACCCATTCTCTTTTCAGATTTTCAAATTTTTGTATCAGAAAACAGAACAATTTTGTGCAACAACCTCACCTAGCTTTTAAGAAACCAGAAACTTATTTAAGGTTTTATGTCTATGTTGTTTCAATGTATTTTACAGCTCCCAGTCATCTTGAGGAAATATGATGAAGACATGAAGAGAACTGAAACAATTTCATTTCTTTGTACCTGTAGGCCCAGAATGTGTCACCTCATTGTTCCCCAGATTCCAAACCGATACATTATTCAAAATCAGATGCTTTCTGACTTTATAGCTGCTTCAAAGATTCTGTGGGATGTGTTCAATAAATCAATAACTGATACAAATGCAATAAATGAGCAAAGCCCAGTGGAGAATCCAAACAGAAGAGTTTCTGTGTTACAGGGATTTGCAGTGACATCCAAAGTTAAAGCAAAAAAGCACATCATCCAGAGAAGAAACAGGGAAAGATGCCTGTTTCAACTTTCTCACAATTCAGCTGTGTGAAACAAGGATATATGGACCTTGTAGGGCTTCATTTCCATCTGTCGCTCTAAGGAAATTGAATAAGAGGTTACAAATTCCAGGACTGTGAGTCTATAACTTAAATTCCAGTAACGAGCTGAAAGGCAGATGTGGTAAGCATTAAACGTGTGCCAAAAACGTTCAACAGAAGAGTCTGATGAAATTAAGGACACTGATCCTCATAGCCCCAGGGGAAATGGAGACTTCATATTTTGTGAATATTGTCTGTGGAGCAGAGTGGAGAAATCAAGCTGGATCTACCAGAACATCAAATATTAATTTGAAGATCAGGATAAAGAATCAGAAAGAGGCAGCCATTGCCATTAGTTTACCTTCACTTGGAAAGGTTTTGTTCTTTTGTTTTGCTCAATTTTTAATGGGGTTGTTTGATTTCTTCTGGATTTGCTGGAGGTCTTTATAGAATCCAGTTATTAGACCTTTTTTTGGGGGGGGGGGGCGAGACAGAGTCTTACTGTGTCACTTTTGGTAGAATGCCATGGCGTCACATCTCACAACTCTTGGGCTTCAGCGATTCTCTTGCCTCAACCTCCCAAGTAGCTGGGACTAAAGGTGCCCATCACAATACCCAAAATGCCTATTTTTTTTGGTTGTTGCAGTTGTCATTGTTTAGCAGGCCCAAGCTGGTTTTGAACCTGCAAGCCTCGGTGCCTGTGGCTGGCGCTGTAACCACTGTGCTATGAGCACCAAGCCAGTTATTAGACCTTTATTGGATGTATAGAATGCAAATATTTTCTCCCATTCTATAGGTTATCTATTTACTCTGTGGATTCTTTCCTTACCTGTATAGAAGCAGTTTGATTTTATCAGACACCATTTATTTATCGTTGCTGTGATTGCCTTGGGAGTCTTCATCAATTCTTTGCCTAGACTGATATCTTTTCTAATCTCCTCTAAAATTCTTATACTTTCTTGCCTTAGGTTTAAATCTTTGCCTATTGTGAAATAATTTTCATGAGGGGTGAGAGGGTGTGGATTCTCCTCAGTCTTCTACATGTGGCTATCCAATTTTCCTAGCACCATTCCTTGAATAGGGATTTGTTTCTCCATTATTTGTCTTTTATCTGCTTTGTCACAGATCAACAGGCAATACGAGGGTGGTTTTATATCTGGGTTCTCAGCTCTGATCCATTGCTCTTTCTCTCTGTTCTTGCCCTGGTGCCATACTGTTTGGGTTACTATAGTCTTGTAGTGTAGCTGGGAAGCTTGAAATCTGATAAAGTGAAGCCTCCTAATTTGTCCATTTTGCTCAAGGTTGCTTTGGCTATTTGGGATCTTTTTGTTGTTGTTGTTGTTGCAGTTTTTGGCCAAGGCTGGCTTTGATCCCACCACCTCCGATATATGGGGCTGGTGCCCTACTCCTTTGAGTCACATGAGCCACCCTATTGGGGATCTTTTTTGTTCTGTACAAAGCAAAAATTATTTTTTCTAGGTCTGCAAAGAGAGACATTGGTATTTCAATGGGGATCACATTGACTCTGTAATTGACTTTGGGTAGTATCGACGTTTAAAAAATATTGATTCTACTGATCCTTGAGCATGATATGGTTTTTCATTCCTTTACATCCTCTGAGATTTGCTTCCTTAGTGTTTTGTGGTTCTCCCTGTAGACGTCTTTCACTTCTCAGTTGTATTTTCAGTTAAATATATTCCTAGGTATTTTATTTTCTTTATAGCTATTGAGAAAGTTATTGAGTCTTTGATTTGATTCTCAGCTTGACAGTTGTTAGTATATATGAATGCTACTGATTTGTGTACGTTGATTTCAAAACCTGAAACTTTGCTGAATTTATTTATCAATTGCAGGAGTTTCTTGGCAGAATCTATGGAGTTTTCTAGATATAAAAATACATAATCATCATAGAGTAATAAATTAACTTCTTTCCATATTTGGATACCCTAGATTTCCTTCTCTTGACTGATATTGCTGGCTAGAACTTCTAGCACTGTGTTAAAAAAAATTGGGACAGTGAGCAACCTGTCTGGTTCCAGTCTTGAGAGGGTTGCATTCAAATTTTCCCCTTTCAGTATGATGTTGGGTGTGGGTTTGTCATATATGGCTTTTATAAGATTGTTCATTTATTCTGATGACCTCTTAACAACTCTAATTCTTTGCCCCCAATGGGGAGGGAAGGAAAATGACAACTTGAAAGAAAATGAACTTTAGTGTTAATGTATTTGGGTGTGATGTTCAGCCTTGGTGTTCACAAGCATTTTTTTAAGGAAAGTTAAAAAACATCCAATGTTTATAAGTAACCAATGCCTGGCATTGTCTCTGGTAGTTTATGTAAAGTTATTTTATCCCAACAGCATTAAGATTCAGGGGCGATTGTCCCTAATAAAACATGATCATAGAGAAAGATTAAGATCTGAATGCTCTCATCTGGCTGAGCAGACCTCTTTCTGAGATAATGAATATCCTGTGTGTGACTTTTACAAATTGTGTGCCCAGGCCTTCTTTTTCCCACTGTTAAATTCTCCAGTATTCCTCTGCCAGATACGGTGTCTCTTGGGAATGTGTCCATGTACTTTTCCTCCTGCCTTTTTTCCTTACTGAAGAGCAGTTGCTCCGCATACTCAGACAAGTGGAAGACCAAGCAGAGAATGGGCAGTGGCTGACTTGCTGGAGTTGAACCTTTAACCTTCTATACAATCATACGTGGTAAATACCATGGTCCTTTTTGAAAGATGGAAAAATGAGGCTCAGGGAGAATCAGGAGCTCACCCAATATTCACAGTAAGTTTTGAAGCGTGAACTAAAAGAAAATCTTAGCCTCTCCTTAAGCTACTGACTGACTGGATGTCCTCTTGGCCAAGAAGATCCCTAAAACTGGATTGCTAGCCATGAGAAAGGAGATCGGACAGGCCTTATCATGCCCCTCCCCTTCTTAGAGATGTCCTTTATGACTCATTAACAGCCCTAAGGCTATTCAAGACCTTCAGGTCCTCAACATGCAAAACAAGCCACTTGAGTCAGTCCAGTACTTTGTCTGTAATTAACAGACCCCTTATCTTAAGCACTCTTTTTTTTACTGACTCCTGATCTTTTAGACTAGGGGTCCTCAAACTATGGCCCCCAGGCCATATGCAGAGGACATTTATCCAGCCCTCTGGTGTTTTTGCCTCCACTGCCTGTCCTTAGCAGCCGACTTGTCCCTGGGCCCGCAGTCCGGCCCTCCAACTGTCTGAGGGACAGTGAACTGGCCCCCTGTTTAAAAAGTTTGAGGACCCTTGTTTTAGACAAAACCTAGTCTTTCAGCCATTTGTCAACTAAAATATCTTTAAAACTGATCTAACACCTATAAGTCCCTATTTCCAGGTATCCTGTCTTTTGGGGCCAAACAATGTATATTCTCCCTATATTGAATTATGACCTTACCTGTAATTCCTGCCTCTATAAAATGTTAAAATAAAACTATAAGCCACCACCAAGAGTCCACTTGCTTAAGGCTTCTTTTGTGTGGCTCTGGGTCATGATCCTCAAATCTGGCTCAGAATAAACCTTAAGTTATTTTACTGAGTGTGGCTTCTTTTCTGCTGACAGAAGCAGCAACATATCCTTCCCCTTGCCCCTCGGAATTTCCTGTTCCTCTTACCCTATCTGCCAATTCTTTCAGCTTTTAGATTCCCTGGCATCATGGGGATCCGTGATCTTAGGACAGGGGTATTACAGGAACTATAAAGAGGTCCCAGGTAGAAAACCTAGTAACTCCAGGCAAG
The DNA here is from genome assembly GCF_000181295.1 of Otolemur garnettii. Classification (NCBI taxonomy): domain Eukaryota; kingdom Metazoa; phylum Chordata; class Mammalia; order Primates; family Galagidae; genus Otolemur; species Otolemur garnettii. Next base: position 64,521,734 of record NW_003852396.1, on the reverse strand, counting down.
GCAGACCTACTGCCCCAGTTCTCCTGGACTATTCTGTGTCTTCAGGGTGGGGTGAGAGGAGTCAGGGAAGGATTCACAGGGAAGCCATGTGGTGGGTCTGTAGAAAAGGGGGTCGGCCCTCATGTCTAACCTTTTTGAATTAAAATAAAATCTTAAGGCTCTCCCTACATAACTTACTGGCTAGGCCCCTCTTCTTGACCCTGGGGATCCCTAAAACTGAGCTGGCAGTGACAAAGGAGATCAGTCATGCCTCATTATGTCCCTTCCCTTCTTGGAGATGTCTTTTGTGACTTCTTAGCAGGCCTAACGCTATTCAAGACCTGCCCCCAGGTCCTCAATATGCACAACAAATTATTTAAGTTAGTCCAGTACTTTGTCTATAATTAACAGACCTTTTATCTTAAGAACTCCTTTTCACTGTTCCTGGTCTTTAAGACAAAGCCTAACTCTTTCAGCCAATTGTCAGTTAAGAAGCTTTAAACCCATCTACAACCTGTAAGTACCACTGTCCCCTCTTCCAGGGGTCTTACCTTTTGAGGCCAAACCCGTACTGACTTATGAACTCACCTGTAATTCCTGATTCCCCAAAATATGTAAAACCAAACCAAAACCCCAACACCAACAGTCCACTTGCTCAAGGCTTCTTAGGTGTGTCTCTAAGTCATGGTTTTCAAACATGGCTCAGAATAAACCTCTTCAAATTAAAAGAAAGAGAGAGGGAGAGAAAGAGAGAGAGAAAAATGTTAAGTAACTCGCACAAGTTACACAACTAGAGGTGGCAGAGGTGAATGAAACCCAGGCCTCATTAATCTGTAACATCTTTTTATCTCTAGGCTTAACTAGTTTTAGGCTCACATCATTTGCATGCCAGATTCATATATACACATATTTACTGAAAACAATGATGGTCACCTCCTCAAATTTTACATGAAATAAGCTAAGGTACATAAAAACCAAAGACTAATGAACGATACTCAAAATTCATCCCCAATTCTTTCTACCGATTGTGCAATCTTAAAAATAAATGCAAAATGCACTCCATGACCTGCTGTTTAAACGTGCCCAAGAGTATGATTAAGAGAAATTTCTTATAGGAAAGAAAGTTGTGCTAAGTTAGTATTTATAAATTTTAATTATTGTATATTTTATTTTCTTAGAGTTTGGATAAAAGTATTATTCAGACTCTGGAAGGTGTTCTTTTTTCTCACCTTTGCAAAATGGAATATTATTTGAACAGTCCATGCTATTTATATCTTGATGCAAATTATACACTTCAGAACATTTTTATGTACCCTAGCTTCTGGTCTAGGAAATGTTATTTCTTCTGTTCTCATTTTGCGAAGACTATTGACATAATTATATTACTTATACACTTATTATAAAATTGCTCATTTGGGGCCTTTCTTCGAATTTGATGTTATCATTGATTGAGGGTGCTCCATTGTGAATTCAAAATACACTTGAGAGCTCATTTTTTGAAGATATGTAATTACATTACCTTTCTGTTTCTAGCTCTGACAGTTTTCTTGATAATGGCTGGTTTGAGTTCACATATTATTCTGCAACCTGTTACTTGAATAGCTGGTTGCTGTTTTGTTCCTGGTTGCAATAATTTTCTATATACCCACATTGTATTAAAATTAAATTTTTTTCAACCTTGGATTTTTTTTTTAAGTTTTGACCACATCTCTAATCTCTGAGCATATATCTTTTTAATCCCATCAAGTATATGTAATTCTTTAAAGTTGATGGTAAATAGTAATTAGATAACTTTTCCATTTCTCAGTCCACTTTTGAGTGGATTGTGCAATGTCATATTGGAGAATCTAGTTAATCTAATGTTTGGAAACAAATATTTAGGGGATGTAAAAAAAAAATCTAGCAAAATGTCCAACTTAGAATTCAGACATGTGTGCTGTTATTCTTGATTTTACAAAGTCGCAAATATTTAGGTCATGGATTAAGATGTTGAAGTCTCCATGAAGCTTTCTAACTAGAATGGTAAGTTATTTGTCTCAGATTATTGTAAAACAAAATATGTAACACTCTCTGCTATATAGATATTTTATGGAAGTATGATTTTTCTTGCACTTATATAGAAAAGTACAACTTTCTTTAATGTCTTCAGATCCTTTTTTCTTTTTAGGTTTTCTCTGATAAGTGACAGTCTCTTGTCCTTAGAACAAGTCCCCGTGCACATTCTTGCACAGGTGCATTAATGTTGGAAGACTGTCAGGTGGATAATGAGAATTCAGTGACTGGAGAAGGCATGTCATCTTTCCGAAAATGATGGAAAGTCATTTTCCACCCCTTTCCCAGAGTGGATGTCTTATTTTCCTGCCACTCTTCTGGCATCACATTAGTCACACGTTGCTTGATGTGGCCAGATCCATCAAACAAACCATTTTCATCAATTATGTGACAGTTTATTTTGTCCAAACTTGTCACGAGCCCCACTGATTTTTCAGCATGTATCCACAGATGCATCCGATGCCCTTAATACACCCCTTGCAGCTCAGTGAGATGTACAGGAGTCTTGATGGAATCATTGATACCTTGAAAAGCTTTTCTCCTGTTCATTCTGTAGATTTTAACATGGCTCAGCCTGTTCAGGGAGCTGTCCTATATTATTCTATCCACATCCAACCACGCTCTCAGACGGAGGATAGCTGTTTTAATTTCTGTACCTAAATACGCTGTGTATTCACCTATCAGTGTTCTTTGCCCCATTCGTCAACTTGTCATTGTCTCAAACTAAATTGCAAACTCAATGAGAAACTTTAGTTTTATGTGTTAAAATAAGGAAAATCATCAGAGGCCTGGAGGAGTGACATCGTTCAAGTTATGTTTTATTGAAGTGAGGGCTTCTTTGCATTTCTTCTGTGGGTTTCTGGGGTACTTCTTTGCAGTACTAAACCAGCAGGTTGTTTAATAGATGATCTAAGGAAGATGCTCATCTTTTGCTTACTACTTTTCATTTGGTGTATGCTTTCTAGGGTAATTTTCCTGACGTATGTTCTAACTCTTCTATTGAGTGCTTCCTTTCTGTCTTGCATGAGGCAATTTTATTTTATTATTATTCCTTCTGTTTTAAGATTATATACTCAATTCATCTGTGCAAAACCTTTTCTCCTCTCTTTGGATGAATGTAGAGATTGAAACAGCAGGACTGGGAGCTCTAGGAGGAATTGCATCAATTAAATAAATAGGAAGCAAAATAATAAAATCTCATGAACAACAGCATTAAAACTTTTTTTGGTTGGATCAGAAAGTTTGGGAACAAATTGCTGACAAGATCTAAGAAAAACTAGTGTATAAATAACAAAAGGTGAATATTAACTCAGTGGACACTTATAAGGCAGATGACTTACTTATGATACATTATGCAACTCACAAGAGGTTACATTAATAAATGCAATGCATTACTTAATACATTTTAAAATTTGATAAGAGTATTAAACATTGATTTTACCAAAATATGTAATATAACTGTAAGAGAATGATTGGGAGAAGAGAGATGAGTATGAGAGTAGTAATGAAAGAGCTGACTTCTAAAATTCTGGTACAAAAATAAATAGAAGGTATTTAAATTAAAAAAAAACTTAATAAATATATACTTAAGCATCATAGTTTAAATTGTCAAGTTCAGGAAAGAATCCTGAAACTTTTTGTTGAAGTGTTGAGAGAAGATGTCTCCATGAAGTGGGAATGGAAAGAGAGGAGACCATAGTTTCAGCAAAAGAACTCTAGTGGTACATGAATATTAATAATATTCTCCTAAGTGAAATATCACAAGAAGAGGAAAACAAGCTTCACATGTACTCAGTACAAATTTAAAAATAATAGATTACCAACTACATGCTCAGATGAGAGAAAAACTCAATTAAATTTAGATACAGGATAGGGAGGGAAAGACTTGGGTAAGTTCCAACAGGTACATTGCATGGGTATACAGCACAGTTCCTGGGTGAAGGGCATTACTACATCTCAGACTTAACCTCCCCAAAGCTGACTATGTCCCCAAATCATATGTCCACTAATATTAACCTGAAATTAAACTATTTTTAAAAATGAAATGAATATTAATCATAAAAATTCATATTATTTTGTAAAAGTTGTATTTTAATTACAAGTATAGATCTATTGTCTGCAACTTGAAAGATTTTAAATTTTAGTTCAAACCATTAGTTTTATAGTGGAAGAGTCAGATGACTGATTTGGGAGGTCCGCGAGACTTAGCAGTGTAATTTCTGATATCTAGTGCATGTGCATAGCTATTGTGCTCAGTGTAAATGGGGAACTGGAAGAAATAAAGCTTTTTCCATGCATCCTCTGGTTTAGCATGTGTTTTTGTGTTTTGAGTGTGTTTTATGTTAGTGGAATACAATAAGCCTGTAAATGTTTCACCAAAAAAAGTAGAAAGACATGAACAAACTATGTCTTAGCAAACATCCATAGCAATTCAAAAAACACCAGCATGCTACTAAAACAGAAGTGTTTTCTTTTGTTTCTCTTCTTATGCCGTATGCAATGGAAACAGGGGGAGTTGTTCTGGTTTTATTTTATTATTATTATTTTTTAACGTATCTCTTGCCTCATTTCTAGTCTTTTTTTTTTTTTTTTTTTACCTTATCCCTACAGCCATTGTACCTCTTCAGGTGAGACAGATACTAACAACTGAACTAAATTTTATCCTTTAAGAGAGAATACGATCTTTGCAATCATGCAATTTTCTTTGTCATTTGTTTCGGGCTGATTTGAATATGTCGTTCTTACAGCTTAAGGAAGTTTTTTTGTCATCAACACTTCTTACAAATAGTGCACAGCACACATAAAGAAGAAGGAAGAAGGTCAGAGGCTGGGGAGAGAGAAGGGAACAAAGAAGAGAGAAGGGGAAAAAGAAGCAAAGGCAAAAAGAAACCAGGCAGCATTTTAAATACTCATTAAATCAAGAGGCAGCGTATCTTACCAGACTGCGTTCCTAAAAGCGAGGTGAGTGTTTTACTTGAAAGTCATTTGTTGTGTATTTAAATATTTATTGTAATTTTGGATATTTAAACTTCTTCCATACTCTCTCTCTCTCTCTCACCTCCTTTTGGCTTTTTCCTTCTCATTCCTCCCCTGACACGCCTCCTTTCTTCTGTCAATCCCTCCCTCTGCATAGCTTCCTTCCTATTATTTTTCACAGTTGCTTTGGTTTTTTTCTCTCCTCTCCCCTCCCCCTTTATTTGTACCCTCATGAACACTTCTACCAGGCAAATGTGCTTCTACCTGACATTGGAATGACAGAACCTCAGACATTTTTCAGTTTAGGTTGAGGCAGCCTGTTAAATTGTAACTCTGTGAGGAGCCTTTTCCCAGAGAGGTAATGTGTGACATTCTATCCAAATGCTGCACACCTGCCATGCTGCTTAGACTGAGTGAAGATAATCCTTCTTCAGCTGACAGCCTGTTGATGAGTATTCCCAGGTCCAAAGTGCAACCCAGACTCTAATTAACCTGATTAAGCCTGTTGTGCTTGACTCACTTTTTTCTTCCTTTGATCAAGTTGTCAGTATCTATTTAGCTATTCGTCTTTTTTCTTGTTATTTACTAGCCAGGATGTGTCACCACTACACGCAACACAAGGCATCTACTTTTACGTTGCCGTAATCTTCCCTGGTGCCAGTATTTCCTTCGTGTGTCAAAATCAATGACATCCTCAACCAGTTTGAGATCTGAGAGTATAATTATGACTCACTAATGTCTAACATCATTTGGGCAGAGCATGTGAAGATTCATGGTTTTGAACAGCCAGCATTAAAAACAGAATACTCTGACTGATAAAAATCTTGCATAGTTTTACTCATATATGGGAGTAAAAAGTTCATCTCTTGGGAGTAGGAAGTAGAATGATGGTTACTAGAGGCTTGGGATGTGGGGGCTAGGATGAAGAGAGGTTGGTTAACTGGTGCAAATTATAGTTAGATAGAAGGCATGAGTCCTACTGTTTAATAGCCTAGTAGTGTGTCTATTGTTCATAGCCATCTTTTATATATTTCAAAATATTTATGAATAATATTTCTTTTCATCAAAAGAAATGATAAATGCTTGAGATAGTGAATGTCCTAAAAATCTTGCTTTTATCTTTGCACCTTGTATGCATGTATTAAAATGTCACATTCCCTCATAGATACGTGCAATTATCATAGTATATCTCAGTAAAAAAGTGTAAGGAAAAAAAAAGCAATTCCCAAAATGTAGAATCCCACTCTTGGAAAACCTGAGTTAAATTAAAAGTCAAAAAATTCTTTACTCTCACAAGAAATCACATGACTTTTTTTTGTGTTTAGTTGTTTTTGTGTCTTACCACATTATACTGATAATATATTCTTTTAAAAATCAGCTGTTATTCATATATATTTTTATTTTTATCAAGGTCATAAGTGTAATTCCTGGGGGAAAGAGAGTCTTTTTAAGTGTTGAGATAATTCCATATTAAAAAAAGTGACCCAGATCTTTCTATCTTATAAAATGAGGCATAATTCTTTTGAGATGTATCATAGATGTAAATATAACTGCAAAAAGCTCTATGGCACTAGAAGCAAAATTGAGGCAACAGAATACTATTGCCGCAATTTTAGGATAAGCAAAAATTTTTTAGAAAAAAACACAGAAAACACCAACCAGAGGGGGAAAAATGTTAAAATGATGTTTAAATAATAATAACGAACATAATTACAAAAGATAAAGACACATGAAGAAGGGTGTCTCTAATTTGCCAGTGCAGTTTTCCAAGTGACAAACCAAACAGCTGGGTAATTGGCAAAAGACAAAGGTTCAGTAAAATATAGCAAAGTTCATTAAGGTGATATTGGCCAGAGCCCTGGGAACAACTTTGAGTTCTTCCCAGTGAGCAGAGCAGCCATGTCTATTTTCAGTTCTGCATAGCTAGTGCTGAGTCGAACCTCCAGATGGGAACTATTGCATTTCTGTTTAGATGAACCATCAGTATAACAGATCCAGAAATTTAGGAGAACCTCTGTGAATCCAAGGACATATTGATCCAGCAGATTCACTTTAGGCAGTGGGAAGAGGAAAACATTTACCCAAGAGGAATAGCTCCTACTTATTGAAGTAAAATCCAGCTAGGGCCAGGCCTGCTATGCTTGTAATATACCATGTCCATTCACAAGCTCATTTTGGTAGGCACTGCCCCTCTCAGTGGTCATTACAGTCAATCTAAGCCACCCCAAAATGGGACTATCAGGCTTGAAGCGTGAGGCCTCTTTGGTCAGGCGTTCATTTCAACGAAAGCATGGTAGCCACCTAATGACTGCTTTCTGGAGATGTGCCTCCAAGCCACATCACAAAGCTGATTAGTCAGAAGTCCATCTGCAGGGAGCAGCTCACACTATGGAAGCCGACACCCATTGCAGAGGCTACACTGGGTAAGGCCGTCAGTCATGAAACCACATTGCTCCAAGTGAGTATTAGGGCTGTGGGCTCCAAAGGTAAACAATATGGTGCAGCTCATGGAACAACTTCCAGTGGACGTTGGGGATTTGTCTCCCATCAAAGACTATTGATTTATGGCTTAGCCAATGTAAGAGACAAAATAGAATATCCAAGTGAGGCATATATTGTCTCTGAAAACTAAAAGTTTAGTAAAGTGCTGAGTCTCCCTTTTTCTAGTGCTATGGGATAAAGTCAAACCAATTTTCCTTGGATTCCAGAGGAACCAAGAATTTTAAATCCATCACACACTCCCAAGAAAATTTACTTGGTTAATTGGCTTCTCTCTTGCCGATGGAGGTATGATAAAACCACAGACAAGTCCTTCGGAAATGAGATCTCAAACTTGCCAATCAACTCTACCAATCTGTGTCTTCTTCAGTGTCAAATCATTTTTACCAAACTATCAGGAAGTATAAAGGGTTTGGAATTTTACCCTACTCGGTTGTATTGATACTAGAGGAAAACACAAGACTCCCAGGTCAACACTTAATTATTCCAAACATTGTCAGGAGCTGTGCACAGATCAAGATTTGTATAGTATTCTTGAGCCACAATTCCCACAGGGGGATGGAAAGAATATCAGGTAGCACTTGTACCTGCAGTGGGGTAGGTTGCAAAAAAAATCTTGAGGCCAGGGAAATGGAATCTTAAATAATGAACAGTAAGAATTATTCCAGATGTAGTCTATCACCATGGAATACATTATACATCATAATCCCAGATGTATTCCTTAGAATGAGATAAATTCATTACTTTGCTGACAGTAAGCAAACATTTTGCTGGAGAATGAGACACTGTCTCTATTTCCCAAGGTTTTTCTATATACATTAAAATGTAAATCCTGAACAAAGGCAGTTAGTACCTCTGCTCAAAAACATGGCAAAATGTAAAAGGCCTGTGGAGAATTATCTCCCAACAATTTGATAAAACTGTCATCCTTATTTTAAGAAGTAACACATGCATCTACCCTATAGCACAGCAATTCTTCTTTTAAATATTTATCCAAAGGAAATTAAAATGTAAGTTTATGAAAGGCTTATACCAAAATGGTTCTAGTATCTTTACTTATGATTAACTAAAACAATTTGATAATACCTCAACAGGTGAGTGGATAAACAGATTATGGTTTAGTCATGCAATGGACTGTACTCGGTGGCAGTCCACTGAGTGAAATTTAAAACTGTACTCTGGATCCAAGGAAGAAAGAACAAATATGTACAACTGCATTCATTTGTAATTGTAAAGTCTGTGTTTGGTAGATGGGTTAATCTGGAAAGCGCACGAAGTATCTGCAGTGATGTTAATTGTCAAAATTTATACACTTAAGATCTATGCATTTACCATGTATAAATCATATCATATTAAATATATCAGCTTTTGAAATATAGTGCTTAATCTTTCAAACTGATTTTTTTGGTATGTAAAATGTTGGCCAACATTTATTAAAAAAAAAACAATGTCACATAAGCTTGCATTAGACATTGCAGTAATGCTTTCTATCAACTAATTCAATTTTTTAAAATATTACTACTATAATTCTGCACGTTTACAAGTGAGGAGCCTGAGGCAGAAAGTGCTTAAATACTTAAGATCTCACAGCTGATAAATGGAGCAGTGGTGATCAGAAACCATGGAGGCTAATCATTGTTCCATTCAGATTTCAAATACTGTCCTGCAGGTTCAGTTATTGAATTTGTTACACATTTGAGAGGTCTGATAAACACAAATCAACACTAAACAAGTCAACAAGTATTACCATGAATTTCTTTTTGGAAATGTAATAATATTGCCGTGAATGTGGTATTATATCACCAAGATAAATCATCTTGACCTGTTTTGCCTTGATAACCACTAACCAATAATCTCATATGGCTATGTACATTTAAATAACTAAACTAAATTAAACCTCAGTTCTTCAGTAACAATGCACATTTTTAAAAATCTTAATAGCCATATGTGGCGAGTGGCCTTTATATTGAACAGTATGCATACAGAACAATTTCATCACAGCAGAAAGTAGTATTAGACAGCACTACACTAAAATCATCCCATTTTAAGTGTGTTCTGAGGCTAAAAACTTAGGCTTACCTAGGTAACTTAGATTACCTAGGTATCTGCTGGAAATAGAGGTACCCACTGAATAAGAATCCATGCTTTTTTTTAAGTCTCCAAGTTATTAAAACTCACATTAATCAATGTTTATGATTTGACATCAAAGTTGGCATAGTAATTAAATGTGATTTATGAATGTGATGTCAGTGTGATATTGTATTTAAATTCTTGTCCTGACTAGATGCTAAATTATTCTCTTGGGCTGTAACACATTAAATGACCTTGACATACATAATGATAACTGTGCCTATAGGAAAATTAAGTCTTATCACAATTTGATGACATGTCCATGAAAAATTTGTAATTCAAATATGTGTGGTGGTTCTCTAGATACACGTACCTGTCTCAAATTTGGTTTTATGTAACTGCTGCTCCTTGGCTTTTGTGAAGTGTAGGACTCAGGATAATGGTGTCTGGAAAAGAGGTTCATCTTACATTTGAGAAAACACATACAAAAAAATCAAAAACAGATAATAGAATGGTTAGACTTTAAAATCCAAGTTTATTATTTTATTCTGTATACTCCAATGATAGCTAAGTATATACTTTTTTGATATTGAAAAAATATAGGACTTAACATTGGCATATCTTTTTATAAATTGTTTCATATGCAATTAGTGATATCAAAGCAATACAGAAAGAAATAAATCTGAATATTCTTGATTTGTTTAAGATAACACTAGTTTAGCTTTCTGTCCTTATTAGCTATTTTATCATCTAGGATTTTAAAAGGAAGCTCCATCTTTAAAAATCTAAAAAGTGTTTTTTTGCACCTTGTGAAAAGCATTGCATGAATAGAAGTGATGTAACAGAGGGAACGACCTGAAAAAGGGTAAAAATGTTTCTGTTTCTTTAAAAACCCCTCACCCTTTCTGAGAACTAAAACCTACATTCCTGCCCCAAGCCAGTGAGGGGGTGGTGGGCAGGGGAATATCCTTTGTTTTCTGTACCACAGGAGATGGCTCAATGAAATTAAATGAATGGATGTCACTAGATTGTGTTTGCTGGGAATGGGGCAATATGATGGATCAGAACTATCAAACATAGTTAAACAGTAAAAGCCTCCTTTGAAAAGCTCTGTGTTTCTGCTTATGGTTGGTTAAGACAATGGTACTTTAAGACCAGAGTCTGGTATTCTCCTCATTTGCTGGAAAGTTAATAAACCTCACTTCCCTTCTTTTCTAGCCACTTGTCCTCATTCTTCTGATATGGCCTTGGTGACAGTGCCAAGCTTTCAGTAACAGTGATATGTTATTTTATAAGAGAAGCTGCATACTAGTTCTCCAAAGAAATATCCTTGAATTAAATGTGCTATTATTCATGCTTATTGAAACATTACACTCATATGCTATTGAGAGGTTCTTCTGAGACATGAACAAAGACTTGAAATTCCTAAAAGTTACTTTATCAATATTTAACAGATGATGTTTTGTTCACATTGCCTTAGATTTCTTCAATAATAATCATAATACATTTAGCTTACCAAAAACAATGAATACTCAGTCAGATCTCTCCTTCATGTCTTTCTTCAGAAATTTTCACACAAGAGTTATTGAGTTTCTTTGCATACATAGATTGTGTGTTTTACGTGGGTAAAATGACTATGTATAATCAACTGTTTTCATTTTTCACAATATTGCAGATGCTTCAGCCAGTTTGCTGAAGGCAATTTTAACTTGAGGTTAGTATTTTTTTTAATGTAAAAGGAAGGTAGAGTTTCAGGAGGGAGTGAAGGAAATTAGAAATATTTTAACCCAAACCCAATATATATTTCTTAGTCAAAGTTCTGGACTGGTGCCATGAATCTTACAGATAGAAGTAAAAGTACAAGGTGGTCTTTATGGGGGACATTTACATATGCAGAGAATGAAGCCAGATGCATCTTCTCCCAATCTAGAAAAAAATAATTGAGATCTGACATTTTTAAAAGTCTGAAAAGAAACATTTACCATCTATTCTATTCGGAGGCTGATACTTATAAGGCTTTATTTACATAACAAGCCCACCTTTGCTGGCTACTCAAGCCTCTTCCTCTCTCCCTACCAAATCTGTGTTCCTAATGGAAAAACAAATCTTCATATTCTGAGGGGTCCCATGTAGACACATTAAAATAAATTCGTGTTGCTCTTCTCTTATTAATCTGCTTCACTGCAAGTTGGTATTTCAGTGAACCTTCTCACAGGAGCTAAGTGGCTAAGTTATTTATGTACCTACTTTGCAATCAGCACTTTCCCCGTCAATTAGTTCATTAAATCCCCTTACAAGCCATGTGAAGTTAATATAATTTTCCCAGTTTTAAGACAAAGTCTAGATAATCAAAGAAAGAAGAAAATTGGTAGATATAAATTTATAATGATTTTATTATAATGAGAGAGGATAGCTGAGAAGGAGGAGGTCTAGGAGAACAGGTCTTCCCAAGGAGACCACAAGGATACACCTGCAGGGTCCTCTCCATGGTGACTCAGCTCTTGGGAACTTGGAAATGTCCACTTCTGTGAAATCCTGTAGTGTTGTGGGGGCTGGAATAGCATCTCCTGCTTGATTCAAATTGGCCAACAAAAAAGGTACCTATGAGTTGACACTTTTTGACCAGAGATAAAAAAGGAAAGACCAAGCTGGTTGGGGAGCATGGCCGTTTGGAATTCTATGCCATAAGCTCCTGGCTGGTGAATAAAGCCCTTCCTCTTATAAAGCTGGTGTTTGGGTGCTCTTTCTCTCCTTCAGACCTCATCTTCCTGCAACAATAAGGCCATTTTTTTTCCTGTCCATTTTAGATTTTGTACTTGTACTCTCAATAATTATTTTTCCTTTGACTGAGAAGAGGAAAAATATTTCAGAAGTGTACATCTTTCAGAAATACAGCCAGGGCTAATATGAACACATCAGAATCTATAGCTTCATGTAAATATATCACTCTGTACAAAGTCCTGAGGCCGGTTCAGAATTTGACTAAAATTATCATCTTACAAAATAGACAAAGGATTTTTTTTTTAAGAAATTGGTTATATATTGAATGTCTTCCATCTGTTTAAGTTTCTCTTAATATTCATAAGTGATCTAATTAACAAATATGAAAACATGTTTGTTGTAAGCATTATGCTGAGTGATTTGGACATTATCTCAAAATTTTCATGCCAATTTTCATGAAGTTTATTTTATAAGCACCTTTTATACTTTGCAGGTGCTCCAAAGAGTTTAAGTAAGCTCTTCATGGTTATACCACTAGTAAGCCAGAGACCAGTAGGCCCTATAACCCACTTAAATAACCAGAAAGAAAAGCAAAACCAGATTTTACTGAAGGCTTGTTTTGAGAGAGGATACTGGAGAGGGGTGAGGTCTGGGGGAACAGGTCTTCTCAGGGAGACCACGAGGATGCACCTGCAGGGCCCTCTCCATGGTGACTCAGCTCTCAGGAATTTATAGGCTTAACTTCTGGAACCTGGAAATTTCCAAGTTCTATGAAATCTTGTAGTTCTATGGGGGCTGGAATAGCATTTCCCACTTGATTCAAACTGGCCAATGGGAAGGGTACCTGTAGGGTGGAACTTTTTGACTGTCAATAAAAAGGGAAAGACCAAGCCAGTCGGGGAGCGTGGCCATTTGGAAATTTTCTATGCCATAAGCTCCCAGCCGATGAATAAACCCCTTCCTCTTACAACTATGGTGTTTGGGTGCTCTTTCTCTCCCTTGGGCCTCGTCTTCTTGCAACAGTTTCAATGTAATAGTCTTGCTCTAGTTGATACTATCAACTGGTCGTGATTTCTGACTTAGAAACCCTGCTCATTCTGGAATTTGCCTCCAGTTAAGCATCTCACAGATATCAAGAATGGAGTATTTAGTTAATTATAAAGAGAAAACCCAAGGAATGTCATTCTGCCAGTTATTTTATTGAATGTTATTCTGCCAGTTTCAACCCCTATTAATTTTTTTTTTTTTTTTTTTGAGACAGAGTCTCACTTTATTGCCCTCGGTAGAGTGCTGTGGTGTCACAGCTCAAAGCAACCTCCAACTCCTGGGCTTAGGCAATTCTCTTCCCTCAGTATCCCAAGTAGCTGGGACTATAGGAGCCCACCACAACACCCAGCTATTTTTTGTTGCAGTTTGGCTGAGCCCGGGTTTGAATCCACCACCCTCAGTACATGCGGCCAGCGACCTACTCACTGAGCCACAGGCGCTGCCCCAACCCCTATTCATTTTTATGAAGGAAAGGGTCACATAAATAAAGGTATGTGACTTAGTTGTCATGCTAATATCCTGTCCTAAACATCCTTTCAATTGCTCAAAGTGTGTATATTCTGTATACATTTGGATCTCATATTTAATTCATTGAAGCTGATTGCTCAGTCTATTCACAGACAAATACTGACAGATGTCTGAGGGAGATAATGAGAAAAGGCATTTTTTAAAGGAAAGCAAGTTCATGCTGATATATAAAGTCATTTTGTTCTTTATTCTTAACTAATCTACAGAGAGAGAAGAGAAAATAAGAAATCATTTTTACCCATATATTTTTTATTTATATATAATACTTCCTTTAAAAATGACTGTCAGAAGGAAAATGTTTTAAATTCCTAAGAAAATCTTTGCAATATTTTAAACAGTTCAAAAGTGAAAATTCCCCAATGTTAAATTTAGAGCTACTTTCCATTCACTTTGAAAGTAATGCACTTACATTATAAAAAAAATTAAGAAATAAATACAGAAAGGTAGATAAAAATAACTATATTTCTATAAATATACCTCAAGGTCATACAGTGTGTATAGTGTATTGTTGGTCTTTTCTCCATGTAGATAATTTTTTTTTCTTTACAGATATACATAGTGATCATTCAACATACATAATTTACAATCCTCCATGTTTTATATAAGTTATAAATTGAACATAAATTATTAAATTGTAATGCTTTTAAAATGTTCTGTATTCCTAAAGAGCCATGGCTCCCTATGTAGATTTTATTATAATCTTGAAATGATAAGTATTTGAATCACTAAAAAATTATCACTTACAAATGAATGTTTATCCTAAAAGTCTACCTTCTGAGACTATTTGCATTTCAAATTATATTATCCCTATAAAGAGATTAGAAAAATCGTGATACTGTTCTAAAGGTATTTGAGCGATAAGTTAACATACATGTGTTGGTTCAGTAGTTCAGATTAAACTGGGTAACACCACTTCTATTGTGTGCTGATGCTTAGAAAAGGAGACTAAAACAACTTCAGCAAGCACCTGGAATTGGTTGGTAATGGCCTGTGTAATTTTTCCCTGTGCAGCCCTGCCAGCACAATGCAAACCAGCTTACTTGCAAAGTTGATTTCACTTAAGGACAATCCAGAGTAGCACAGTGAAGGATTGCTGATGCCAGAACCCCACTATCATCAGGAACAGCAGTGTTCTTTCCTGAGCCACGTGGAATTCCCAATGAGAATTGTGTGATCTGCCTATTAAATTGGGCATATCTACAAGCATCCTTCTAATGAATTGGGTTAGCAGTCCAGATGTAATATGTTGATAAATTCAGTCACCCACTCAGCAGACAGTTACTGATCTCCTTCAACGTTCAAGGCAGGCGCTCATCTCTCAAGCTGCAAAGATGAACAAGAAAACTGCATCCCATGTGCCATGCTGTGGAGACTGCATGAGATGAGTGGAATGTGAGGCTCTCATAGAAAGAAATCCCTCCTGTGATTCAATCTGTTGCTTGTGTTGTTGTTTTTTCTTATATTTTCCTCTCCATCTTCCTAATAAGATAAGTGAAAGAACCTCCCGTTAGAATCCCTTGTGCTATTTCTTTTAGAAAAGTAAATAACTCTAGTGTTATTAAAAGTAGCACTACTTCAGAGTCACATGGAGACAAAGAAGGCATTTTGCCTTACAAGGGTGGTTAAGAAGATTTATATCTAGTTAAATATATATGTGATCAGACCTTTTGCATTTTGAGAGTATAAGAGGAAATACTATCACCTGAGACCTTTCCTGGAGAAGGAAGGGTTTTCTTGTAAAGGAGGCTTCCCAGAGGAAGAGGTCATGCGACTGCTAACTACCAGGTGGATAGTACGCTGAATGTTAAAGCAGCATTTTTTGCAAAGGCCAGAAATTTAGGGGAAAATAAGGTAGTTTCAGTGAGCAAAATCCAGGGTTTTTCTTTTTCCTTTTGGGGGCTTTATCCATAAAACTTGATGAAAGTGATGTAAGAAGTAAGTAGCTCGAGTCACAGAGAACATGGTAAACAATGTTGGAAGGATTTAGAAAAATAGCCGCAAGAGTTAGCCGTTGAAGCATGAGAGCCTGTGTTTCTGCCTAGCTAGGTTCATTGCCCACTACCCCAAGAGGAAGCCGATATCCAGAGACAGCAGGGTTCACAGCACAGAAAGAGTTTATTCACACAGGGCTAAGCAGGAAGATGGAGGAACTCCTCAACTCCACCTTCCCAGGAATTGGGGGACAGGGTTTCTAAAGACAGTTGGGTGGAAAGAGGGTTAGACAATCGGAGTTTGTTAATTGGCTGGTTTCAGGGTGGAATCAGCCGCCCTTTGGTATGGGTGGCTGTCTTGGATCAGTTACTGGAATGTAGAAACTTTGGGATAGTTCAAGATTGAGTCAGTTCCTGGGTCTGCGTGGGTCAGTAGATCCAACAGAATGAAAGATCTAGAAATCTCAAAAACTACTACTCATTTGATGTTATTTACGAAGAAGAGTTAAGAATCTTTACCACAATTAACAACTAACTGTGCCCTCTGGAGGCAAAATTATACAGAAGCAAACAAGGAGCCGGTGACCAACTATTATCAAGCATGAGAGGACAGTGGCTGATTATTATCATTATTCCAGCAAAGCCTGTTCCCTCACGGAGTTTGATTATTATCATTATTTTCCTAGGTCTGTTTCTTCACATAGTTTGGGGGCCCTTCCTCGAGTTCTTGCCTTGTTCCCTTTCATCAACCTGTAAGTGCAGTTTCATTTGCAAGCCGTTTTATGAAAGTGTTAAAAAGGATATATCCATCACAATAAAATTTTTATTTGAAGCCCATTGAAGAAAGTAAACATTCATTCTTTTTGTCAAAATTAGTATGCAGCATAATGATAATGAAGAACATTTAGTAAGAAAGGGAGAATAGTCTACATATTGCAAAATCAACAATTTTATGTTTGCATATTTTCTTTCCAAGTGTAATTTTGGTAGCAGCATTTGCTGATTAGTTTTTTTTTTTTTTTCACAGAAGATCTTTCTAGTTGTTTACCTGACTGTTTACTCTCCCATTATCCAAACTGTCCATTCGACATAATTGATCACTCCTTTGGCCCTGATAGTCCTTCTTTCTTTGGTGGGCAGGGCAGCAGTCTATTTTGGGATTTCCTCCTACTTCACAAGTTATGGCCAGTGTACTTAGCTGTTTCCCTCCCTTCTCTCTGACCTCTTTAAGTTGTAGTATCCCAGAGCATAGTGCTCGGTGTATTTCCACTTTTACTGCACTCTCCCATTGACATAATTTATCATCTTATAGTAAAACACCATTGGCGTGATGAAAACTCTTTAAATATATATCTGAGCTCCCTCTCAACTTCAAAGTCATATATTAAACCACCCACTTGATTTTCTACTTAAGTGTCTAATACATATTTCAAATACAACTCATTTAAAATTTAGCTCTCACCTCCCCACTTCACATCATGCTCTTCCTTGAAGGAGCTAAGGAAATTTCACCTCTAAATATGCCTGCCTGGCATAAAGAGTATTTTGAACTGAAGGCCATTCAAGGTCAAGGGGCACTGGAGGAGGCCTTCCCTCTATCTGTTTAAAATGGACCTCGTAGGGTGGTGCCTGTGGCTCAGAAGAGTAGGGTGCTGGCCCCATATGCCAGAGGTGGCGGGTTCAAGCCCAGCCCTGGCCAAAAACTACAAAAAATAAAAAATAAAAAATAAAATGGACCTAGTTAGCCATCAAAGCATGTCTGATCAGAAGATCAAAGGGAACAACTCCCCTTCTCCTTTCCTTTATCTCAAAGCATTTCAGGCGTGAAGGTTGGGGATATAGGTGGACCAGGCCCAAATCATTTGGGTCATAAACACCATCTCCCAAGTTAATCGATAGGTCTATCTATTTCTCCTCTCCCCGTCCATATCATCCTCCCTAGCAACTGTTTCTGTCTTATACTCATGAAATTCCTCCTACCTACCAAGAGACCAGTATAAAGATTTCTGAACTTCTTTGAAAAATTGGGTTACGACTCTGTGATTTCTGTCCATGGGCACCATAAATAAATCCTTTCTTTGATTAATCCACTATAATTGTGAGCTGATCTTTTAGGGAACTTCAGGAGCAAATGCAAGTTTCCCCTCACCTCTACAAGCCTCAGCCTTCTTAACTCATCTAATGGCATCTTTCATTCACTTCTGTTACCTGTGTGACCCCCTGGGCTCTATGCAATAGTAACTCACAAGAGGCCAAATTGGCATCCTAAGGAAGATATTTGGGGGGCTTAGATTTGAACATAAAAGAAACACACAGAGGAAACCCCTCAGGATGCCTCTCCAGGAGATGCTTGGGGAAACTTAAGGAGGATGAACAGCTCAGGAAATTGCACCCCAGAACATGACCCCTTCATATACAGAATATTTTGAATTAAAGACCATCAGAGGGGCTTTCCTTCTATCTGCATAAACTAACTGACCTGACCAAAAGATTAAAGGGGGCAATTGAATTCCCTTCCTCTCCCTGTAATCTCAATCTATTGCAGGAAAAAAAGATCGAGAATTAAATCAGACATGGCCCAAATTATTTTAAACACAGCACCTGTTTCTCAGGTTAATTAACAAGTAACACCCGTTTCTCTGAGCCATTCATCCTCCCCATTTATTACCCTTTATTACTGCTCATCTCCCCCTCCTCCTATAAAAGATAGATATAAAAACATCTGAACTTCTCTTATTAATCTGTCTTAATTGTGAGTTGATCTTTCACCAAACACTCGGGAGAAATATCATGTTTTCCCCAGCTCCTACAAGGCTTAGAAAAAGAGTGACTTGCAAACCTGTAGAGGTGGAGATTTGTCTTGCACTGCGTCATTCTGATACATGCCGTTTTATGCACTGCGTATCACTAACGCGTTAAATCTGCATCCCTAGGCATGATTTTCAACACTGACATGAGATTGCAATGAGGAACAAGTCAGGGTATGGTCAGGTTAGGGGTCCCTTTTGCCAAGAGGTGATTAGACCTGGATAGGTCTGTTTTTTTGCGGCCAGGTTCCTTACCAGCGAGTGTTCATATATTGTTTCAGTGGTCTTAGAAAACAGTATAAGATACAGACAATTTGTATTCTTCCTTTTATGGGCATGGTTGAATTCTAGAGCTTAGGAGGACGTTTGTTTATTTGTTTTGTCTGTATGTTTGTTTGCTTTTCTATAGTTAAACAGGCTGACTCATCCAGGCCAAGTTTTCTCCTTGGGTCAGAAGTGCGGCCCAAGTCCTGTTTCAATATGATCTCACCAAAACCTTTAGATCATTTTGCTTTTCCTCTTTCTCCTCCATCTCATATCTAATGTATGAGAAGCTTACACTGACTCTTCTTTCAGTATAAATTCTATTTTTGACTTATCATGAGATTCTTGGCTAGTTTGCCAGCTCCCACCTTGACACCCTACCCCAGGCGCACACACACACACACACACACACACACACACAGCATCCAGAGGCACCTGTGAAAAATCTAGGTCTAGTGTTGAAATTTTGTTCCTCAAAACACTTCAATGACTCTTTATTGCAGAAATAAAATAAACACTATCAGGATGAATAGAAGGCCCCATATCATCTATGTTGTGTTTCCTTTCTCTTTTCCTCTTTCACTCTATTGTATTAATATATGTTTTTAAATCATGGAGATGAGCACCAGCAATGCTGGAGACCTCAATGTTCCATGAACATGATATGTCAGATTCTATATACACACACATACATATACCTATATATTAGGGTGACCAGATGTCCCGATTTTGGCGGGACAGTCCCACTTTTCAACAGTTTGTCCCATGTCCCAAGGCATTTTAAAAAAGTCCTGATTTTTGGAAAGAATGCACCAACGGGCTGGAGAACAAGAAGGGAATATACAGCTTTCAGCCGCCATATGACTATTTCGCCAGAATATGAGTTTTATATTATTTTTGTTAATTTTATAATGTTAAACTGTAATAAATAATTGCTGAGAAGTGATTATCGAGAACTGCTTATCAAAGTTTGCCTTGTTGTCAGGCTCTGCCCTGCCCTGTCCCCTGCCCCACGCCCCCACCCCGCCCCCGCTCTTCCCGGCTCCCCCCCAACCCCCGGCCATGTTGTCCTGCCTTACAGATGTTAAAATCTGGTCACCCTACTATATGTGTATATATATAGATGAAATATCTGATTTAAATCAAAAGTTCAGTTTATTCTATCTCAAACAAAAAGCAATATAATTAAAATATGAGCCTAAACTATTGACACTTTTTTGCCAACTTTATGGTAACTTGTTTATCAAAGAAACCTGGTGAGTGACTAGCAATGAAATTGCAAAAAGCATTTTCCAGAGCTTGTTGAGACCTGAATATCTTTCCTTGCAAGTAGTCCAAAGCCTAGAAGAAGTAGTAGTCAGTTGGTGCAAAGTCTGGTGAATATAGTGGCTGACGGAGTTTCAAAGTTGAGCTTCTGTAGTTTGAACAGCACTGTGTGTGCAACATGTGGTTGAGTGCTGCCTTGCCAGAGGATTGATCTACCGCAGATGACTAATCTCAGCTGCTTAATCACCAGGACTCCTTAGCATTTCATCCAATTGCTTGCAGGAGGCATGCACTGCACTCCACTGATCAGATTTCATGAAGCTATAGTGGATAATACCAGTGTTGTACCACCAGATACTTTAGGTTTTTTTTTTTTTTTTGATGAATATTCAGTTGTGTCTCAGCCCTTCGCCTTTATCCAACCACTGTGCTGAATGCTTACAAGTGTCAAAAAGAATTCATTGTCATCACACATAACTACACAAGGTAGAATGATTTGCCTTTATATTGTGACAGGAAAGAAAGTCAAGTTTCAGAAAGATTTCTCTTCTGAGCCTTGTTTAATTGATGCAGAACACATCCATCCAGCTTCTTTACCTTGAAGATTTGTTTCAAATGGTCCAATATTGTTGGAATGATAACCTCAAACACTGCTGCTAATCCATGCGTACTTGAAGATGGATTCGCTTCTACTACGGCTTTCAGCTCATCATTATCCACGTGGGTTTCAGGTCTCCCACGTGGCTCATTTTCAAGATTAAAATCACCAGAATGGAACTTCTCAAACCGTCCGCGTACTGCGTGCTCATTATCTACATCTCTCTCCAACACGTTGTTGACATTTTCAGCTGTCTGGGCTGCACTGGGGCCATGATAGAACTCGTATTCAAAAGTAACCTTAATTTTTATCTTATCTGTGGTTTCACAAAAATTACTTTAAAAAAACTTTGAAGGATAATCACAGGCCAAAACATGTGTTTGAAAGAACGAGGAGGTACTCTCCCAATAAAAATAAAACAAGATGTGTTAAAGTAAAATGTCAGAGATAATCAACTGTCAGACTTAAGCAAAGGGGACATTTCATGCTTAATAACTTGGTATCTTAGGTATTTTTGTGTTTGTTTTGTGTCTTGAACAACTTACCTTCCCCGGGTGGTTTCATGACTAACTCACCCACACCTTTCAAGTCTTTCTTCACATGCTACCTACTTAATGAGGATTGTCTGACTTTCTACCCTCCCATCTACCAGTCATGGATCCTCCCCCAACCACACACACGCACATTCGCAAGCACACACACAGAATTTATTATATTTTTCACTCCCTGTGCGACTGATACAGTTTCCTATGAATATTTTCCCATAGGAATATGATACAGAATTTAGTTATATTTATCAGTCATTGCCAGTCTCTTTCCACTCTATAAAGTCTAGTAAGTCTGGGGCAGCACCTGTGGCTCAAAAGGGTAGGGTGCTGGCTCCACATGCTGGAAGTGGGGCTTCAAATCCAGCCCCAGCCAAAAAATAAAGGTCAAGTAAGTCAATTATTTTTATTTCATTTGCTAATATATTCCCAGACTCTAGAGCACTGCCTGGCATATAGATGTTCAAAATTATTTGTTGCACAAATAAGTGTAGTTTTGGTTTCCTTTATAGGTTAATGTCCAGAATCATAGCGCAGGTCACATTTTGATATTTTCTCTTTCCAAATATCAAAAGGTAGTATTAATAAACAAAATAGTTTTTATTTGCTTTTGCATCTGGATATAGAATAAAGGGTATTTTTTGAGAGATCCTAATAAATGAGGATGCTATAGCTTTTATACAGACTTAGACTGGCCTAATGGGATTTGGCATTCGCTACTTCCAAGAAAAGATTTCCTGGCCTCTTTGAGAGCTATGGCCTCAACCTGTGTGTTCGCCCTGGTATTTGTTATGGCCTATCCACACAGTATCTTTGATATTTATATTTAACAGATTGACAATTTGTTACCTTAATAGACATTTGCTTTACTGGAACATGAGAGGTGCTATCTAGTTTTTATTTTATAGAAGCATTTTTTCTCATACTGGAGTTGCCTGACCATGGCTCTCATTTTTTATGTAAATGACCAGAGTTTGAGCTCCCTTTCTCTTTCTTTCTAATTTGAAGTGGGATAATAATAATAATATTAATAATAATAAGTATGTTTAGGTTTCCATTTCAAATTATAACATAGTTGGTTCGTATGGGGTAGGAGCAATAATGATTCTGCACAGTGTGATTGCTGAGGCAAATTTGTACCAATTCCTTTGCTTAAGGTGAGGGGATTGCAGAATTTTTCAGTGGACGTAACACTGTGCTGGATACTAAGTTCTGGAAACAGGGTTGTTGGTCTCTTCTTCTCTGCCATCATCTATAATTGATCAGAGATGGAAGATCTGATGGTAGAAAAGAGGAAAACATAAATTCTTTATCTAGACATTCCTATAGATTAATTTGAATAATAAAGTGAAACAGAATGCATCAAAAAAATCTTACTTTTTTTTTTTTTTGCAGTTTTTAACCAGGGCCAAGTTTGAACCCCCACCTCTGGTATATGGGGCCAGCGCCCTATTCCTTTGCACCCCAGGCGCTGCCCTGTCTTACTTTTATTTTTACTATCTTTATTAAAACAAGAGGTCATTTATGCTTCAGGTTGGAAACTTGTCATTATCTAAGACCACTGAAAGTAGATGAGAGTGATCAGCACTAAAAACAACTGATAAAATGCTATTTAACTTCCAAGTGACATGTGTGTATAAGCTGTGAATAAAGCTATATTTCATATTTGATTTTAAAATTGCTGTTGTAAGTCTCTATTTCAATTATGCATCATGTTCCTAAAAGAATGTATTTGGGTTATAACTCGCTGACATTAACAGCTGTCAGAGACAGTATTTTAATTAACAACCTTGGTCTAGATAAATTTTATTAGGAAATAAAAAGGAATACAGAGAAAAAGTTACCCAATTCTGTTTAAGAAATGGGATGTTGCAATGATTCTGGAAAACTCTAGAGCCTAGTAGGGATCGTGGCATTCAACCAACGTAACCCCAGCTATGAGATCAAAAATCCAGCGGAAAAAGCAATGGAGATGCATTTTAACAATTAATACTCAAAGTACAATAAAATCATTTTCATTGCTTTAGCATGATGTGCCTCTAGAGAACAGAAGATGTCAAACAGGAAGGGCCCAAGAGATGAAACCCATGAAATGCACAGAGAAGAGGTAACTGCAAAGGCTTTGATGTCTTAGGGGTGTTCCTGTCAGTTTCTGGATAAATGTTTTTTAAAAAGGAGCAGGAATGGGACACAAAGGAATGAGCCTTCAGGAATGAATTTGATATTTCACAATTCTGTTAGCTTTGCTTGGATTCTGAATCTCAGTTTACTAATCCATAAATGAGAAAATAGTACCCACTTTATAAACACGCAGGAAGCTGAAAATAATATATATCGTATATGAACTATAATATCTGCCAAAACTACAACAAGTACCTTGTCCCTGCCATAGTTGTGATTTTGTTATAACAATAATGATTATAGTGATTATTGTAATGCTGATTATAGTGATTATTATAATAATTATAAATTATAATCATTATTATTTTCTTAAGTTGAATCTTCTTTTTATGTTCCCTTCATAACCAGACAAATGACAGCATATAATTTTTTTCCCTCTTCAAGTATCAAGAATAGCATTATAACTGCGTGTTAGGTAGGACTAGAAAAATGTAAAGTCATATTCAATAATGCTTATACTGTGTAGGTTAATCACAGCCCACACGTGTAGACAGGCCGTACGGACATGCACATATTAACACATATATTTCTGACAAACTTGAGGGCCCATAGAAAGAAACAAACTTAATAACACAGGTGAGATGTTCTGTTCATGCATGCATTACACAAGATACAGCTATAGACAAAGAAAAATAAGCAAGGACAATGTATTAAAACCATTCCAAATCCTCTCTCATTCATACTATATTAATTTAAAAGCCTTAAAATGTAAGAATATAATAAAACCAACAAAGAAAGCTTGTTGGTGAGGAACCACATGAAATCTCTATAATGCAAAAATCAGGCAGGATTATATACTGCAGAAGAAAAATATAGGCCAGGAAGTAAAAAGTGTCAACAGTGGAGCTTACGAGCCCAGGTGGTAGATTCACACAGCAGGTAAGAAGGTGCGTCAGTGCTCTGTGGCTGCCATAATAACTCACCACAAACTTGGCAGCTTAAAACAACAGAAATTTACCCTTCTACAGTTCTGGGCCACCGAAGTTTGCAAACAGCGTCACTAGGTCCATATCAAAGTGTTATCAGGGCCACACTCCTTCCGAGGCTCTGAGAAAAAAATAATTTGTTTTTCTTCTTCCAGCTTCTGGTCACTGCCAGCCTCTCTGGCTTGTGATCTGACCAGTCAGTCCAGTCATGGAGACCAGCATTTTCAAATCTCTCTCTGGTCCACCTTTATATCACTCCTCTGAATGTTTGTCTTCTTCTTCTTCTCTCTTTCTCTCTCTCTCTCTTTTTTTTTTTTTTTGTCTGTTTCAAAACCTTTCTTTCCTCTTTCTCATTTGTGATTATATTCAAGGCTCACACAGATAGTTCAAGGTAACATTCTACTACCAAGACCTGAAATTTAGTCACACCAAAAGACTTTTTATTTTATTTTAATTTTTATTAACTTATAAGGCAACAGTTGAAAGTTCCAGGGCGGAGGACTTGAGATCTTTCAGTGGCTCCTGTTCAGCCATCTACATAAACTAATTTAACCAAGATTACTATTACTGTGTGTATCATGATAGAATGATAAGCAAGTGACAGCAATGAAGGATCGTTATCCAGAATTTAAACTGTTAGAAGTATCCAAACCAGAAAAACCCACTAAGTTCAAAACCATAGGAATAAAAATACAAACACAGAGAAAAGTTTTATAATACCAAAGATAAATATTCCAAAGAATTCACAAGTGGAAAACAACCCTATACCCACACCTCTACAAACAGCATTTATAAAAATAAATGAGCATTAAGTTCACTTACATTTTATTTTTATTTTTTTTCTGCAGTTTTTGGCAAAGGCTGGGTTTTAACCCACCACCTCCCACATATGGGGCCAGCGCACTACGCCTTGAGCCACAGGCACCACCCAAATTGACTTACATTTTAAAAAGAAATTATCTCACCAAATTAAAAAAGGCAATAAAGCAATTTCTCCAATATTTAGAATATTTTAAAACAGTTAGAACATGAAGAATTCTTACAAATGAAAAGAAAAAGACACATAACTTATGTAAAATAGACAAAATTCGAAAGACTTTCATGCATCAAAATATCCACAAACTGGAAACTATTTTATTATTTCTTACTAATAAAGCTGAATGAATGGCTTAATGCAAAATCATCTCAAATCCTAAAGAACGTCTACACTTAAGAAGACTTGAGGATTCCAAGTCTGACAAATATTGGTGCAATGAGAATTCTCTCCTACTAATGACGGAAGTGTAAAATGGTGAAACCAGCTTGGAAATCTGTTTGCCAATATCTATTAAAGCTGAACAAATGCAATTTTATTCCCAGCTATATTCTCAATAAAATGTGTTATATTTTCTTAAGAGGTCTATGGAAATTTCTATAGTGCTGTGAAAGCTTCAAAATCTCAACATAAATATCCATCAAGATTAGGATGGATAAAGTAATTGTAGTATGCTTACAGAAATAAATGTTACTCAGCCCTGAGAATGACAAATTATAAGTACTTGTGAAACAATATGAATAAATTTTAAATATGCTGAGTAGGAACAGCCTGGCACAGAATAGTACATTTATCAATTTATTTGTGTAAAGTTCAAAAGCTATCATATACTATTGCAATTCAGGGAAGCAATTGCCGTGGGTAGTGTTGCAAATAGAAGAAAGCATGAGGAAGGTAATAAGAGGTTCAGAATATTTTCTTTCTTGATCTGCATAGTGGTTCTATGTGAAATTTTATAGCATTCCATCTTCACGGCATGTACATTTTCAATATGGCTTCGTAAAGAGAATTACATAAAATTACACGTGCACAACTAATAAAACTAATAAAAGTGATTTATGTGTGGTATGCAAGGCCCAAGGAAGTTATTTACCAAACAATCCTTTTTGAAATAGTCAATAGAATATTCACTACAGGCATGGTGCCTGTGGATCAAGCAGCTAAGGTGCCAGCCACATACACCTAAGGTGGCGAGTTCGAATCCAGCCAGGGCCCACCAAACAACAATGATGGCTGCATTGGTCCCAGGTACTTGGGAGGCTGAGGCAGGAGACTCACTTGAGCCCAGGAGTTGGAGGTTGCTGTGAGCTGTGATGGCACAGCACTCTACCCAGGGGGACAGCTT
>NW_003852396.1:64408853-64495165 GCF_000181295.1 Otolemur garnettii | reverse complement strand
AAAAAAAAAAAAAAAGAATATTCACTGCAATAGGAAGAAACATACAGAAGACAGAAGTGAGAAATTAGAGAACATAGTTAAGAACTCAATGAGCACAACATGTTCAATAATACACTGGGAAGAAAATTTTCATTCCATACAGAAAACTATTTTATTATAAGTAAATTCTTTCCATCTGTATTTTAAGAGGACAGAATGGTGTTAGTCATTACCCTGATTGTATAATACCTGATATCATTTAGTTGATTCAAGAAAAATATTCATGTTTTTTTGAATAGGTGGAATGCTAAAAGTATTATAAAAAATTACCCATTGAATTTAAGGGAAGATTAACTATTTAGGATTAAAAGTTCCCTGAAAACATTTGTAATTCTCTGCTCCTGGTTGTAAGGGTGATTCTTACCCAAGTACCATTATCCACATGCATTAACTGTCTATGGCAACTGGACAGATGGTGTGTGTACAATAGTATGTTTAGCGACATTAATTTGCAATATACCTATTTAGTATTTTTGATAATTTCATAGTATTTATTTACTATTTTTTTAATTTTTATTTCAGCGACAAAACTTCTAGGCTGTGTCTTCCTGGCCTTTAAGTTCTTATTGGTCTTTGTTAGGTCTATGGTTGGTCTCTAAGCCACCTTGGTACATATGACAGGGATAATCCTTAAGGAATTGTCTGCAGCCTTAGTTGTATTTATATTGTTTTCAATACACGTGTCTTGAACTATAAAGACAGAGAGAGTTGGATTGATTAAAACCCATTGTTTTTCTTGAGCCACAATCAAATGTGAAAGAACTGTTTGATCGTGTACGTTTTCTATTATTGGACCCTCATTTTCTATCTATTTCTCTTAAGGTATCTGTAATAAAATTTACCAGTTATTTAGGAGTCACTGAGGAGCCTTGGCAGCTTTCTCCCTAACAATTTAATCTAATCTTGGTATGAGAATTCTAAAGGCCCCATGAAATACAAATTGTTATTTTTGTGGCCTGGTAAATCATTCTTTGGGTTATAGTAGTTTGCTAGTAATTTTAGAGCAGGCAAATTTCCTAAGAAAATACTGAGCTTTCATTTACTTAGCTAGACCATTTATATTGTCATCAATAAGATGGATATAGTATTCTGTATTCATAAAACTAACATTTACATTTTTTAAATACTCAACATATAACATTGATATTTACTGATATTAAAATTTTAAAAGTTTTGTTAAATACAATATCATTCTTCAAATGATTAAATATGGTTCCTCAACCTCTATTTAAAAGGTAAGGCTATTACCTTGTTTTGAATTTATGTGTATGTAAATAATATCTTATTTTATAGCCTTTAATTGACCTTGATTATTAAGTGAGATAAACTTATTACAGATCAGGAATTTAGTTTCAGAACAAATGATCAAAAAGAGAATAAAAAGTGATGCTGAATCTTTGATGACATTAAGTTCAATAAGTGGTCTTAACATGTGGTCCAGGTGAAAGTGGGAATCATTATATTCAACAAGAATTGTTAAAAATACTAATTTTAAGTCAAAAGATAAAGGTATATTTTTTATAACCAGAGTAACACAACCAAACCTACTGGCATATTTCATAGAACATATCACAGCAACTGTAATAAGCATAGTTATGTGAATGTTAAGCTTTTAGAAGACTTGAAGTTTTTAACTCAACTTTTAAATGTTTTTTTAATTTATTTTAACTAGAATAAATGGATAATGAAAGAGATCAGTAAAATTTAAAAAGGAGTGTTTATTATTTAAGTTAAAGGTAGTTCTTTTTAAAGGATACACATACACATTTTTTTGAGAACGTGAGTCATAGAAATTGCAAAAAAAATAAAAATCAAGTATTTAAAGATATGCTCAATACTTTAACATATCATCATTTAATATCCATTGTATATCATAGAATGTGACCTAGAAATAAACACTATAACATTCACTATAATTATAATAATTAATTGAATAATAAGAAAATGAGTAAGAAACATTGTATTAAATTACAGGAAAAAGTATAAACATGCCAAAGATAATAAGACAAATACAAGTATATCACTAAACATAAAGGAATTTATGAAAGTTGCATATATATTATATTTTGTACAGATACATACACACATGCATATATACATATAATATATGCATGTATTTATACATACATATACACATATTTCTTAATTTTTATTTTTATTTTATTTTTATTTATTGTTTCAGGTTCATTGATGGTACAAATAATTAGGTTACACTGTGTGCATTTGTTAGGTAAAGTACCTCTTATAATTGCATCCCAATGACACACCATGCTAACACATTTTTCATGGTAAGTTTAACGAATTTGCAATATTCCTTTTTAGAAGGTCACTAATCTTATAATTTCTCATTTTAAAGAAATTTTCCAGGTGCTGCCCCTGTGGCTAAGTGGGTAGGGTGCGGGCCCCATATACCGAGGCTGGAGGGTTTGAACTGGGTCCCGACCAAACTGCAACAAAAAATAACTGGCATTGTGGTGAGTGCCTATAGTCCCAGCTAAGCCCAAGAGTTGGGGGTTGCTGTGAGCTGTGATGCCACTGTACTCGACTGAAGGTCTCTAAAGAAAAAGAAAAGAAAAGAAATTTTCCAGTGCATAGCAATAAAGCTGATCAATTGAAAGTTGGATGCATAAGTCTAATACAAAATAGACAGAAAAATAAACATCAGCATGGAAGCAAAATGTGATCAGAAGTCTTTCAATTTATTCTCATCTGGTTAGATAGGTTCCTATCATCTCTTGGGATAGTTCCTTAAATTCTTTATTTAACACTGAGCACAGCATAGCTACCACCATCCCGAGCATTCCAGGAGTCAATGCAACACATGTATTTATACGTACAAAGAAGTAAAACGGACACAAGTGAAAAATTTCCCATGGAACACGGCAATGATAGGCTCAGACTCTAATACACAGCCATCTGATCACAACCCTATATTTTTACTACAGAACTTTGAGTAGACAATTAAATATTAATGTACTTAGAGAGTCTTCATGATAGATCAAACCCATGAGACAACCTAGGTTAAATCCATAAAGACCGACCTGGATTAGAACCCCAACTTTGTGCATACTGTTCTCTGTGTACCCTATCTTCCTCATCTTTTACTTGAAGAAAATAACACCAAATTTGAGCCATGATTAACGTTAGTCAAGTTATTATATTAAGAGTTTGGCAGTCAAATGTTGGTGATCAATAAACTCTCCTCCCTAAGTCATCACAGTGATATTTTATTAGGATATAGAACTTAGTGCAGTGTGTCTAGATCTATTTCTCTGATACTCAGATCTCCTAGGGTGAGAACTCTTTGAGGTCAGACTAAATGAGACATAGTGTCTGGACATGCATGTGTGTGTAATGGATAGATAGATGTGTACACATAGCTATGAGGCCATAAAACCTATATTTCTTGAAGTATGTTGAAAAGGAAACAAAGTTTTTCAAAGTTGCTATATAAGCAAAGATGCTATATAAGAATAAATATTACACAATCACCCGAAACGTGAACTGTGAGTACTAGGATAGTGGCAAATAGTCTACTTCACAAGGTTTCATACTGTTAAATTCCCATCTATGTATAGCATCTACCAGTTTCCTCTGTAAAATGCCAGGTAGTTTTTTTTCTAAGCAGAAAGATAAACCTGGTCCAGTTTCCTAAATATACACTTATATTGTATTTTGGGGGAGAAAAATCATGTCGTTTACTGCTAAGTAATTCACATTTGTTACATCAAAACATTATACATAATTAAGAAGAATAAAGGCTCCCATGTGTTTTATATCACAAAATATACAAGCAAAGGGAATTCCTTATTTGTGTCAGAGGACATATTTGTACCCTTCAGGCCGCCAAGCATCTGTGTCTAGGAATCTCTCTGTTTGTGATAATTTGTTTAGAACGCACACAATGCAAGGCTTTGAGGTTTAACCATCAGATGTCTTTTGGTTTTTGTATTCGTGGTATTTCGTATTTTGCAGGTCTATGGGGGCAGCTCAGCTGGCTGTTTTAGCTCTCTTGAGATTGCAGAAAAGCTGTGAGCCATAGCAGGAAGCTTTAAAGACTCAACAAGGGCTGGACTTTTCTCCTTCCGAGTTCAGTACGGGTGTTGGCAGGAGGCTTCAATTCTTCCCACGTGGTCTTCTCCTAGAACAAGTGACCTAACAGCAAGACCAAAAGGTACATAAGGTAATCATAAGCCTGCAATGAGAGAAGTGGTCTTCTAAAAAGTTGATTAAGGAAGTGATGCCTTCACTTCTGCCTTACGCTATTGGTACAGTGCAGAAGGGGAATGCAAATGGTGGGACTATGGAAAGGAGAGACCACTGGGGCCATGCTATAGGCTGACCGTTCAGTACACCGTTCCCAACAACTCACTTACATAGAAGGGAAAGTACAGACTTATAGGGACAGGTTCGTACCTGCCTACTCTAGGTATTGAGTGTGTGTGTACATAATTTGAAAATTTTGTTAGCTCATCTCTGTAATGAACAGAAATAGCCTACTTTTTTACAATTGATTTCCCTTCTTTTGGTTTTATTTGTGGGTGATTTGCCATCCCAGAGCCCCCATGAATTCTGCAACTTTAATCAGAATCCCAGGTACCTTTATAATAGCAACTTTCAAACAAACTAATTAAATAAAAGAAAATATATCCACAATAGAAGAGAAATATAAATAGAAAGCTCGTGCAGAGATCAAAACTGTAATTATTTCTGGGACAGACACTTTTGGAGTTCACGCTGCTAAGTAGGTTAGAGAAAAAAACTTGGATGGAAGAATTCTGAAATGCCTAAAGAGGCCTCTAGCCAAATATCTCAGCCGGTGAATTCATCAGACTGAAGCCAGCTAAGCAAGACTTAAGTGACTGAATAGGTCCCTCCAGGGACCACATTTTAGCAATGATGACTTTTCATGTTTTTCCTTTCTGTAATTCAGGTATCAACAATAATCTGAAAATGGGAGTAATGGTGGATTTGACCTGTGCAAATAAAATAAAAATTCTACGCTTAATTATAATAGTGCTTTGATAATGGCACAATTTATTATGAGCAATTGTAAATTACTAACTATTGAGATTTTAAAAAATATTTCTTTTCAATTCCTGAGAGCAAAATACATTATTTTGTGAGATTCTCAACAAATTATTATTCTACTGTTCAGCTGTTGATGTTTTCAGAAATATGGAAACTCCCTTTATCATAGGCTATAGTTGTGTTTCATTTTTCATATGCAAGTGTGAGTGATTATAATTTGGTTTCACAGTAATACTGAGTACATTGTAGATATTTTTCCATTCCTGAGATACAAGAGGGAGGGTTAGTAGGGGGACCACACCTATGGAGCATATTGCAAGTACAAGTTGGATGTATCAGGTGTAGAACACAAATGTCTGAACTCTGTAATTGGTAAATGAGGTGAATGTTATGTTGACTAGTAGGATGTAAGCACTCCAATTTGTACAAATAATCAACAGATTGAATCCCATGATGGCATAAATGTATT
Source organism: Otolemur garnettii (assembly GCF_000181295.1). NCBI lineage: Eukaryota > Metazoa > Chordata > Mammalia > Primates > Galagidae > Otolemur > Otolemur garnettii. The sequence continues at coordinate 64,489,626 of NW_003852396.1, read as the reverse complement.
TATGATCTATGTATAAATGACTTAATAAAAAAATATGGAAACTCAAATTTGATTAGCAACAATTTGTTAAGATTCTTGAAACCTGGGCAGCACCTGTGGGTAGAACACCGGCCCCATATCCCAAGGGTGGTGGGTTCAAACCTGACCCTGGAGAAATTGCAACAAAAAAATAGCTAGGTGTTGTGGTGGGCGCCTATAGTCTCAGCTACTCAGGGGAGGCTGAGGCAAGAGAATCGCCTGAGCCCAGGAGTTGGAGGTTGCTGTCGGCTGTGTGATGCCACGGCACTCTACTGAGGGCAATAAAGTGAGACTCTGTCTCTACAAAAAAAAAAAAAAAAGAAAAAGTCTTGAAAGCTTCAACAATCATAGTAAACGACGCAGGTTTTATCTCTATGTGAATCCTGAAAAGGTAAATGTAGTAATGGTTACAACATTGTGTAAAATTAACTATCCAATACTGTTGTTTTTCCATAAGTCATTTCATAAGGAGAATTTGATTCTTTCTCCTAATTTTCATTTGAGGTTTCTTTTTAATCTGGCATCGTGTTCCTTATTATAAAATAGAATTAGGTATAAAACTTCCCAAAAATATTTTTACAATGAAGTAAAATGAAGTAGAAGATGAAAGAAAGAGAAACTTACCCCTCCCTCGTGTACCATGCATGAAATAGAATCACTTGCATTTATTTTCATTTAATTATCCTGAAAGATAATATGGCATGAATTTTATTTTGTATTTTACATAATGAAACCAGGACTCAAAGCAGGATGAGAATGTTGAAGTAATATGTTCATTTTCACAACAGGAGGAGCGAAGGAACTTGGAATCAAGATCAAGTCAGTTTGACACCAAAGCCCTGGTGTTATTTCACAACCGTGTATTTTATTTTCTGAAACATTGGTAGATTTTTGATGGTTTGTTTTTTGCAAAACAAAAATCTGATGCAATTTCCTCTGTTGCAGTTTGGAAACATGAATTGTAAATAATTCCCTGCCTTGATAGAAAACTTCCCTACATTGTAAGAGCGGCTCATTATGCCTTGCTGTACAAACAATATGGTTTATGCTAAACGCTTGCTTTCCGTCTGGGAATCTGGATTTGGGAACATACTAGGCAGACAGCGCCGACCACACACTGAGTCTCTAAAGACCTTCCCTGGGAAACAACACATCTCCCATATTGTCACAGTTTGAAGCTGAATGAATTAAGCATGTCCTATATGAGTCCACAGAAGACGATTCTTAGAAGCCTGCTCCATTTCCCTTTTCCCCTTACGGAATTTGTTTTGCATCCTTTTTCAAAACACTCAAGAGTACATCTATGTGCTAAGACTTGTGATTTCCTAATAAATCATCAAATATAGTGGTGTCTTGGGCACTCTCAATACAATGACCCCCCAAAGGGAAAGAAAACAATTATCAATAAAATATTTTCAAAGATAGATGAGACTATGTCAAAACCCATGATTAGTAGAATTCTTTAGACCTACAGATAGTTAATGCTGAAGCCTAACATCACAGAAAATTTTGTGGGTCTTAAAAAAATTTCTTCATCCCTGTCTGTACATGTGCCATGCCGACATTTTCTTACCACCTTCCTGAATTCTTCTTATTCCTGACCAGGAAAATGTAAGTAGGTATGTGTAACTATCCCCAACCTCCCGGCATCCTTCCCAACAGATTGCAAACATAGGGTTTCAGTGCCACAGGTGAGGCTTTAAGCATGAGTCCCTGGTTCTGGGTGGAATGCAGAGATTGTAATCATTCATCACTGGGACACGAGACAGAGAATTCTAAAAAGGGTCCAGTGCTGAGTTTATCTCCGAGATGATAAATAGGATAAGAGAAGGGAAAGGCTGATAGGTAGACTGACAGAATGTTAAGCAATGATGATATAATTTCAAATCTTGCCACTTTATGGGAATAAACAACCCAAACAGACAATGAGAGGATGCAGCGTGAATGAGTTGGGCGAAATTGAAACTCAGTTGTAAAGCTTAATTTGCGGTAGATAAGGGAGAACCAGGTAGCTGAGGAATGGGAGTACGACGGAGTGGGATGGTTGAAGAAGCTTTCTTTTGTAATTTCTTATTTTCAAATATATAGAAAGTAGATAAGGGACATTTACATTAAAAATATGTCAAAATAACATCTAGCCTGTGGACAAGAAAATAGTAATTTCTCCTCTGGCAGGGAAGCCAAAATTTACAAGAAATGACATTTCACAGATACCAAGTGCACCCTGGTGACAGGCTGGGCATACTAATGAACAAAAATGGGGCTTTGATAGTATAGAAATAGTGCATTAGACACGGACAATTTCATCCAAATAGTTTCAATCCTTCGCCTATGCTTAAAACAGTGGCAGATTTAATAAAACCATTTTAAACTTCAAATCTTAAATATTTCACACATTACATCCCTAGAAAAACGTAGTCACAAGGAACTCATATTGTAGATAGAAGTGGTTTTTTTCCCCTGTTCTTAGAGTGTATTTCTTCTCTCCAAAATGTGAATGCATAGGAATATTATTTTAATATGAAGTGGATATGCAGGTAGTAAATGTCTTTCTCTCTCTCGCTCTCCCCCCATCCCTCCCTCTCTCCATTGCCTAATGTAAATGTCTTTGTATGTGTGAAATTCTTCTTCAAAATTTCTTGACTAGTTACATATGGGGATATTATCATATTCCATTCAATTTCATTGCTATCTCAATGCATTTATTACTTGATGTAAACAATTGTATACATTTAAACAAAACACAAATCATCCTCCACAAAATTTGAAAATATGGAGTAAAAACTTCCCCAAATCCAATTCATTTTTGGAGCATGATTCTGAAGTAAAGAGAAATTTTATCAAGGTGATAATAATCAGTAGTAAAAAAAGCACTCATTAAACTACATAATATCATTTCTCAAGGGACAAAGAAGAGATAAAGTGATAAAGGTAAGAAGTAGGAAACTTTGATTACCCTTGTCAGGTAATTTTGATGCTCTCTTGAACTTATGTCACTGAAAATAGTAGTGATTACTCTGCAAGAACAATTGAAATGTCCAGAATAGAAAACCCTACCACTAATTTCTTACTTGGCATTTAAGGGAGCTCCTGCGTGTCATCAGTAACAAAAGTCTCCCTACAGAGTTCTCTCTCTTATTCTTCATAATAGATTCAGCAAAATGCAAATAATCAATGTTGGAAAACTCATAAGACATGGACATGTATAAAAGAAAGGATGGACTCATTAGATCAAAAAGTTTAACTTAAATCCTAGCTATAGATGACTGAACAGATGGTTTAAATAAAACCAACATTGCATGGGAAACCATAGTTCCAAGGTTGGTACAAATTTATAATGAATACATTTCATAAAATTAATCTTATTTCCTTTATTGAGAGATGGAAGGAATTGCCTAGAATGCATTGTGAATTTAAAGTACTATTGTCTTATTCAGATGTTATGTATTGTTACTAATAGTGCAACATAAAAAATGAAGGGGGTGGTTATGTTCAAAAAGTATTAGAAAATGAGAAACTGATTTCATTTACATAAAGGGTTAGTACCAGTAATTGAAATCAATAGAATCCTTAATGTTTACCATATGCATTTTCCCCTGTTTCGGAGTTTAGAGGATAACATTCTTGTCTAATTTCATACACCTAATAAGTGATAGAAAGTTACAAAAAAATTGTTAATTACTGTCATTTCGAAGGAGAATTTCTAGGCATTCATGTTTTTCTTAGTCTCTATTCTACTCAGTGTAACTTAGCTGAATACAGAAGACATATGCTTTCAGTTGAAGCTGTTTAAAATATGGTATATGCTACACATTTTCAAATGTGTAAAGAATTAAGATATTTTAAATATTAGGCTTTCAACAACAGTAGGCATTAATGTGAGAATATGAAATTTATTTCAAATTTCCAAGGTTAATTAATTTATTCAAGGTATGCAATGATGGCTCAACATTTGAAAATTAATATAATTCAGTAAAGCAATAGACTAGAAACAACAATCACACAATCAAATCAGTCGATGCAGAAAAGTATCGACGACTTGAATTCGTGATCAAGAAACTAGAAATAAAGAGGAACTTCCTCAATGGTATAACTTCTTTGAAAAATTTAGCTAATTTAATATTTAAAGATAAAATACTGGATGTTCTGCCTTTTCTAAATTCTAAGGATGTCTTCTCTTACCGTGTGTATTCAACAAAAGTGGAAAATCTATTTTTTTTCCAAAAATAGAGGAAAGAAGAAGAAATGTGTTCAGATTGGTAATATGAAAACAACTCTTTCTTTACGGATGACATGGTTATGTAGAAAGCAGTCTAATTATGATAATACAATTCATAGCGAAAAATTAAATTCTCAGGTATAAATACAACAAAATATGTATCTGCATTTAGAAAACCACAAAACATGGATGGATGCAAATCATCAGAGAATATCTAGATGAAGAAATAATTTGTGTTCGTGGATTCAAAGACTCAATATTACTAAAATGCCAATGTTTACCAGTTTAATCTACAAATTCTTTTTCACCATGTATTAGCTGTTCTTTACTGCTTGTCTATTGCGTTGTGAGTTTTGGTTTGAAATAAAGATGTATAGATAATAAAGAAACACGGGCAATAAGAATTCTGTGCTTTTTCTCCAGAGTTATCATTGACTGAAATCATTATTAGATTATTTCAATAGCAACAAGAGCAAATGGCTAAAACTTGAGACCAGGAAAGATATTTTTTGAGGAATATTGTGTCACGAACATACTGGTTTCTGATGTATGGCCACTTGGAGACAATACACAGCATCTAAATGTAATGGGCATTATTACCGTTTTTAATTTTTCTACAGACAGCATACCCCTAATTGTTGCATGTATAGCAAACTGTCTACCCAGCCCCACCCTTCATCTGTGGTATACCACTTCTCAAAGCCCAGGGATTTTTTTCAAGCCTGTCTGTTATCAACATAGTGTTCAGGGAGAAACTTATAATCCATTCAAGAAGTGGGAGAGGGGACTCAGCAAGTTCCCGCCTATGGGTACAATGTAGGAGTACATGGCACACCTCCTGGGTGCAGGACTCAATTACAACCCAGATGATGGACTTTGCCTTCCCTGAACACAAATAATGATCACATGGACCCTCATACGAACCAGAAAAAAAAAATTCCCTTAATTATTGGCCTTGGAAACATTCCATGTATTCCACTTTAACATGTGTGATGCTGACTCTTCCAGGTGCTCCCGAACTAGTGATAATTTGGTGCTTTCTCTTTTTTCATGAAGATGTGACATATGACCCCATAATAATTCAGCCTTCATACATGATGTAACTTTTGATTTTTAATGTGTTGAGAATTTGCTTTGATATTGAAAATGATGTTTTAAAAATGAAGCGAGGCTCCTTCAATCTGTCTCTCTAGACATGACACAATGGCTTATGTAATCCAGGTTTCAGTCCTTCCCTCCTTCCAGAAACCTCCCACATCTGAGGCTGTGCTAACCAAGATCAAGAAAAAAAAAATGCAAAATCTTAGAGACGTCATTTTTTCTCCTTCCAATTATGTATATTTATTTCAAAATTCAAGCCTTTTATAAGGTTTTCCAAACAAAAGATAAAGGTATCTTTACTTTTACTATCTGGAAAGACTTTAGACATTTTTTTTTCCCTTAACAGCTACCCCAGTCATGTGACATGTGTTGTAATTGTTGCTCAGTATTACCTCTGGTAGAATCATTCCTCTTTGAAACTTTTGATTTTCTGCTTTACATCATCCAGGCTAGGAACCCCTCTTGAGGTCAAGGGATCCTCCCTTGAGTAGCGTGGCTATAGGTGCATCTGCCCAGCTGACAACCTGGTCTCCTGCCACCTGCAGTATACCCTGGCTTTGAATATCATACACCAAAAGCCTCTTTCTCTCTATGATACGAACAATGCTGCAACACTATAAAATGGTATTTCTCCTTATCTTTTAAGGTTTTCTTCACTTTTATTATATAAGAACCAATTCCATTTTTCTAAAGAAGGGATTAGTAGTCAGTTTCTTTATAAGGGATGATTAGTCATTTTCTTCTTATTTCTTTATAAATATCTTCTGATAGTAAATATTTTCGTTTCTACAGAGATACAGACCTTCTTGTAACTATTTAGCTTTATGTATTGTACTACAGACTATCTGTAAATGACTGTACAGGGCTGTTTTTCTTTAACATTTATTTATAGACAATGATATTTGAATTTCATAGAATTTTACATTTCATAAAATATTACTCTTTGTTTATTCATTTTAAAAAACTAAAAAATTATCTAAGCTCATAGACTGTACAGATTAGGTTTGGCTGAAAGGCCACAGTATGCCCACGCCTTATCTAAAGAAAAAATATCTTTTCATTCCTCCTGTCACTGGCAAAGGTTTTTAGGTGCTTAGTCAGGGGCTAAAAAACATGCACCGAGAGTAGAGAAAAAGGTTTTTTCTTTTTCTTTTTTTTTGGGGTCTGCATTTGATTTTAAGAAGGCCTGAGAAACTTCTGGGAAGGTAGGGAAGGTAGGCTATGTTTAGAGAAGAACAGTGAGAAGGGTGAGTGAAAATCACTCAAGGCAGGAAGAAAAGAGTAGTCTGTAGTTCTCTAACGGGAAGGCCCATGCTTAGTGCTCACATCTGGGGAGTAGGCAGCAGAGGCCTTGACCTGTGGGTCACTGCCAGGGTCTACTAAAATAAGCGTCCTGGATGTAAAACCAGAGGGAGCTGCTCGGTATTCAAGTTATGGAAAGACTGTATTTATGGTAGAAATGAAATACGTGGTTCATATATATATATATACATATACACACAAGCATGTGCACACACACGCACACACACATATATGAGCGTACGTGTGTGTGTGTCTATAAATCACATACATAGTGAACAAAGCCTCTGTCTGAGAACAGCTTCTATCTCTGAGATGGAGCAAGAAGCTATAAGGACATCGTGCCATTTACAATCTGAAGATTTCCACCTGTTAATTGGAAACAGCTGCAGCACTGTCTCTAAGGACATTTATGCCTAGTGGAAAAGGCAATAATGTCCCTGTTGCAAATCAGATATGGTTGAGATCTTACAATCGAGTGAAACACCACAGTCATACACACATGGGGAAAGTATGAGTAAGAGAAATGAAAATATGAAGGCCCATGTTAAATTTATTCCAGGATGAATTAACACACTTTCTCTGTTTTGTTTTTATAATGTTATTTGATAGCTGTCGATTTAACGTCTGGGAAGAAAAGGTAATGCTTTGTTTGTAGAACATGTAAGTTTGCTCTTTGTAACAAAATACTAATCAATGACTTTATCTAGCTATAAATTTCAACTCTAAATTCAAAGGTTTTTCTAAACATCTATAACATTTTCAGTTAGTATTTGAAGTGTCTTAAAGGCTGTTTATTGCAATTCTTGAAAGCCAATTAAAACCTCTCCTGTTGGCTCACATAGAGACCTCATGTGTATCTCAAAAAAATTTTTTGTTGAGGAATAATTTAATAAAGAAAAAAGCAGTGGGTTTCTAAGCAGCTTAAAAGTGGCGTGCACTGGAGGTGGGAGTCAGGGAAAGGAAATCATTGCTTGTCGGAGTAAAGGGAGAAAGGAATCCATTTCAGCTTTGCATTTTAATATCTAGTTTGTATCATGACATGGTGCTCAACAGATTGGGAAGAAAATAATGGGCACCATAGAGGATTCATTTTTATTTTTTTAAGCTACAAACTGACTATCTGGGAAGTCATCATTATCTTCATCTTCATGCAAAAGACAAATGAAAGTTATTAAATATTTTAGAAGGAGAGTGGGAAAGTCAATCAAAGGTGCAATTTGAGAAGATTGCTGTGGCTACAGTATTGAGAATACTTTAGTAAATCGAAAGGAGACAGGGCAATAGTGTAGAAAAAAATTGAGGCATGGATGAGACAACTGATACTTAAGAAGTAGAGAGGATTGATAAATGTGCATTAAAAATCTGACTATTTTAAGGCTAAGCAGAGAAGCATAGTAAGTGAAATTGCCAAAAGAGAAGTGGTTATAGCTATGGGAAAAGAATCAAGAAAGCACACTTCCTGCAGATGAGAATATTTCTGTATTCTCAAACATTAAAAAAAAATTTACATTCTTCTGAGTTGTAAAATAAGCTTTTGAGATATGTTGTCCTAATTATAGTAATGACCTAACTTAGTGCCCTCAATGAGAGAGCCAAGACTTATCCCCCAAAAGGTGTGTCACACACTGACTCCCCATCCCCCTCCATCCATCCAAACTGATTTCTTTTGTGAAAAAAAAGTGAGCCATTCCTATTGATAAATATTTGGCTAAATATAACATTTATTCAGTCAAATATTTACTTTTTTCTTTTTACAGTTTCTCAATCTCTTTATCAAAAAGGACCAAATAACGTATTTAGTTTGAGAAGATAAAAATAACAGTTTAGTCATTATACATTTAAAATAATTCAATATAAAAATAAATATCTACATCTTATACCAGCTATTCTAAATTTAAAGTAAACCATTTGATACAGGAAAGGGGTCCTAGAACTCTGGGAGGCCTGAGGCTGGAGGATTACTTGAGCTCAAGAGTTCGAGACCAGCCAGAGTAAGGACAAGATCCTGTGTCTACTAAAAATTGAAAAACTAGCTGGGCATTGTGTCAGGTACCTGTAGACCCAGCTACTCAGGAAGGTGAGGCAGGAGGTTCATTTGAACCCCAGAATTTGAAGTTGCTATGAGCTACAATGCCGTGGCACTGTACACAGGGTGACAGAGTAAGACTCTGTCTCATTAAACAAAAGAAAGAAGGGAATGAAAGGAAGAAAGTAATATGTTCTAAGAAATATGTCTAATGTATAGTTTGACTTAGATTTTCACATGCCATATGATGGGTTTGCCAATCCCTACAGTCTTATGCCCTACCCCAAAGATAAAACAAAAATTCTTTTGAGTAGTTGAATTACTTAAAATCACTGCCATCATATGTTATTTATGTTTTTATAATATCTTTTACAAGAAAGAATCTTAAGTGATTAAGAAAGTTAAACATGCCCTACAGGTAATGCTATGAGAAAGAGGATGCACACGAAATACATACGTTATTTTTATAAATGACATTAAAAAGTGAAGTTTAGCGGAAGGGAAATGAATAGGAAGGAAATGAGCTAGATTGTGGAATATATTTGTTGGTCACAAAATTATCATAAGGTCTCAGAAACATTATTAAAAACACAGGACATGGCTGCCCCCCAGGGCCTCGTGAAAGAACAAAGAGAACCCACCCGTACTGCAGCGCTCACACCATGGGGCACCTGGTTTACTGGGCCTAGGGCTGATTCTGAGCGTGTTTAGGATCCTCTGCAGAACTTGTTTTCATCCGCATTCTAGCACACAGAAGAACTTCGCATTTTTATGGCTCAGTAATATTCTGATATATGGATTCACACATTTTGTCTACGTATACATCAACTGATGGACATTATTGCCAATTCCACCTAATATGATTAATGTTACAAAGAAATAGCACTAACACTCGGGTGTTTCTTTTTTGTTTAATCTGTCCTCTAAGATTTTTTTAACAGCTATTTTCATTTTTCTTGCATGTATACCTTGAGGTGGAATTGCTATACAGGCTATAGCAATAGGCTATACAGTAATATAGGCTATACAGTAATCTATGTTTAATTTTTGAGAAACTGCTAAACATTTTCCACAATGGCGACACTATTTTACATTTCCACCAGTGAACGGATGAGGGTTATAACTTTTCCACATTCTAACTAATGCTTGTTATCTCAGTTTCTTTGAGTAGAGTCACCTTCATGTCTGTGAAGGGCTGACCCTTTGAGATTTGGGGTTGGGTATCTCTAATGACCAATGATGATGGTACGTTTTCATATGCTTATTGGGAATATCTGTATCTTGAGATAAATATTTTATTCAAGTCACTTGCCCAGTTTTTAATGGAACTGTCTTTCTGTTCTTAAATTGTAAGAGTACTTTATAAATGCCTGATATTAGTAATTATCACATATATTATTTATAAATATTTTCCCGATTATATGATTGTCTTTTCACTTTATCAATAGACTCTTTGATGACAAAAAAGTTTTTAATTTCCATGAAGTATAATTTTTCTCTGTCTCTTTTTATTGCTTGTATTTGGCATTATACTTTTCAAAGTATTGCTTAATTCAACATCATTAGAATGTATATCCATCTCCTGCTAATAATTTTGTAGTTTAACTCTTATAATTAGGTCTTTTATTCATTTTGACTTAATTTTTTATAGATGGTATAGATATGGGTCCAAATTTTTATGGTTACTTGGGTATATCTATTCCCAGCAGCATTTGTTGAGAGAGTGTTTCTTCTCCACTAAATATATGCTATATTTGAAAATCAACTGACTATAACAATATGGGTTTATTTCTGGATTCTATTGAATTGATATCTATGTCCTTATGCCAGTAACGTGCTTTTTTAAATTTAATTTGGCTTTGTGCAATGCGTGAAATTATAAAGCATGAATCTTCCAAATGTATTTCTGTTTTTCAAGATGGTTTTGGAAACTTGGGGTCCTTTATAACTTCACAGAAATTTAAAAATCAGCTTGTCTATTTTTGCCAAAAAGGCACTGAACCTGTATATTAACTTGAGTGGTAGTGTGATATTAACTGTATTGAGGCTTCCAATCTATGACTGGGGAAGTCTTCTAAGTTAGTCTTGCACCTCTTTTATGCCAAAGAATTTTATTCATGTTGATATATTTAAAAATAAAATTGTTTTCTTAATTTAGTTTTTGGATTATTTCCTGCTACTGTATAAAAATAAAACTCAATTTTATTTTTGATTTTGTATATTAAAATGTTATGGAACTTGTTTATTAACTCCCATAACTCTTTTTTGTGTGTATGGATGGCTTAGTGTCTCCTGTATCTAAAATTATGTTATCTGTGAATAGAGATTGTTTCACTACTTCTCTTTTCCAGTTGGATGGCTTTTATTTCTTTTTCTTCCCTAATTGTCCGGGATAGAACTTGCAGAGTAATATTGAATAGAAATGCCAAGAAAGAACAGCCCTTCTTGTTTCTTATTTTAAGGGAGTAGCCATCTACTCTTGCTCCTCATCATAGGGGAAGGGATTTCAGCCTTTTAACATGAGGTTTTCATGGATGTCATTTGTCAAATTAAGGATAGTCCCTTTTTTTAAAAACAAAATTTTTTTATTAAGAAATGGGCTGAATTATGTGACATGCCTTGTTCTGCATCCTTTGAGAACACCATCTGTTCCTTTCACTACCACTTTTACTGTTTCTGCAGTGTATTACACTGATTGGTTTCCATATATTGAATCTCCCTACTTTCTTGAAATAAACTCTACTTTGTTGCAGTGTATAATATTTTTAAGTGTTGTTATATGCATAACTGATTGTGGTACTTTATGGAGGGCTTTTGCATCTGTAATTCATAAGAGATATTATTCTACACTTTTTTTTAATGGCCTCTTTGTCTTGTTTTTGTAATAGGGTAATAATGACCCTATAGAAGGAATTATCACGTATTATTTTCTCGTTAAAAAATAAACAAAAAAACACACTATTAGAAAGATTGGTGTAATTCTCTTTAAACATTTGGTCAAAATCATAAAGGAAAATAACTTGTCCCAGAATTTTCTTTGTTGAAAGTTTATTTTCTTGTGAAAGTAAGAACAATTTAAGAACAGAAAGACAGTTCCATTAAAAACTGGGCAAGTGACTTGAATAAAATATTTATCTCAAGATACAGATATTCCCAATAAGCACTATTCACTATTGCTTAAATTATTGTTTTTTTTTTTTTTTTACTTGTCATATGTCAATTCAGATCTTTTGTTTTTTGTTGAGTCAGTTTGGAAGCTTATATGTTTCTAGAAACTTATCAATTCTATCTAATTCAATAGCTTATAATGGCTAACAATAATTTTTTACAATCCTTTCAATTTCTGTAAGGTTGGTAGTAATATTTCAAATTTCATTTCTGATTTTAATAATTCGAGTGTTCTATTTTTTTGGTCAGTCTTGACTCCTTTGATCTTTATGAAGCACTGAATTTTGGTTCCCTTGAGTCCCTCTATAGTTTGTGTATGCTCAGTTTCATTAATCTGTGAAATGTTTATTGTTATTTATTGTTTCTGTTTGATGTAAATTTAATTTTCTATTCTTTTTCCAGTTTCTTGAGGTATAAGTTTTGATTATTGATCTGTAACCTTTTGGAGGCATGTGCAGCTATAAATGTCCTTCAGAGTATTACTTTCTCTGCATCATAATAAGTTTCGTTATGCTGGGTTCTCATTTTCATTAATCTCAAAGTATGTGAACATTGTCATTGTGATATTTTCTTTGCTCCACTGATTATTTAACTGTGTTTTTAATTTTTACATATGTGTATATTTTCCAGATTTTCACCTGTTACTGATTCCTAGATTCATTCCATTGTGGTTGCAGAAGATACTTCCATAATTTTAATATTTTAAAATTGATTGAGATATTAAGATATATTTTGGGCCTAACCTATGGTAATAACTGGTATGTTCCAAATCACATGAAATAAGAATGAGTATTTTTAGCAGGTTTTTCAGAGAGTCAAGGGACAGGTGAGAGGTAGAAGTCTGGTCTCTTAGGTTATTTGGTACATATTTGAAATTAGGAAACTGATATTTTCAGGATTATCTCAAAGCTGGCTGGGAGTGGGAAATGATACCCGGGTAAGTTAAATAAGTACATCCTTCTCCTACCAAAATCCAGCTTTCTCACTAAATTTAGTTTCTCTGGTAGCTTTTGATTAAATTCCAGATTTCTTATAAAGGTGATTTGTAACAGTTTTACTCATGTGCTCATTGCTTTTGTGAAGCCAGGGACTTTCAGAATTTCCTACTACACTATTTTTACTGACATCATTTTCAGTACCTTTGATAAACAACTTGTTTTATAATTTGAAGCCAATTTATTAACGTTTTCCTTTTGTTTCTTTTAAGTTTTGGCATTTATGCATCCTTAGAAATCTGTGTCTACCCCAAAGTGCCAAAGAGATTCTTCCACTCTTTCTTTAAGACAATTTACATTTTTTGTTTCTCTATTATAATCTTTGGTCCATCTTGAGTTAATGTGTCACATAGGTATTTTGTCCTAATTTTCCTATACTTAAGGTAATTGAATATTGAATACTGTCTTATATATTGTGTTTCTACTTCTAGAATATTAGTTATAGATCCATATTTTATATTTTCAATGTGTACCATAGGGAGGAAAATCTCTATCTTATGTACTCCAATATGCTTCAGTTGGGTAATTTCTATTACACTCTCTTCAAGTTTACTGCTTAGTTAAATAAATATTAACGTTTTGGGAGTTCATATGCTATTAAGTGTATCTAGTGAGTTTTACATTTTAGATATAGTTTTTATAGAATTCTGACTTTTTCAATTGTTGTTTTTTTTATCATTTTTATTTCTGTATTAGATTTACCTTCTGCTCCCTCATTAACTTTTATCATTTTTAGCTTTTAAGCTTTAGGTTTGTTGTAGGTACCTCCACTTTTCTTTTCAGATATGGGATGTTCCTCAACCTTATGCAGTCTCTGGAATCTCATTCATCACTTTGGTAATTGCAGTTTGCCTAACCCAGTGGTCTTACCCATGCATGTGCATATTAGCATTTGACTGGCGACTCGCCAGGATTCCTTGATTTGATTTCAGAAACAGCATTTAGGAAACAAACCTGGGTTTTTTCGTACCTTGTCTCACAAATTTGAAAATACCAACATACCTCTTCTGTTCAGAGACACCCACATCATCTACTTTGGTTCCCAAGCATCCCAAATTAGAGCTTAGAAAGTGCTTCTGGGTAGGATATTAGAGAGATGGGCGGGGAGTGGGAGGGATTATCTGGCTTATTTTCTTTTTCTATGAGAATCTAATTTTTCACATTCTGTTTTTCCTTATCTAAAAGCAGTTGTATGTGTTGTGTGCAAAGTTAGAACTGATTAATGTGGGCTAGCTAATGTATGAGTAGATACCATTTTTTAAATGAAATATTTTATTCTTTTATACTCTACCCCCACATAAGCCTAATTTTATATTTTCTGTTGAGATACAATCACCCTGCCTCAGGGAAATCTAGCTATATAGCACCGATGAAATCAGCCTTCTCGCATCTTCATTCTGAGAAAAAATTTTCTACATGTTGCATTATGAATTAAACAACTGGAAACTCAATGTCATGCCTTTGACACTAATAACTTGGAAATGAAAAGGCTGTTGCTGTATTGATTCCTAAGAACAATTCACATTTGAAATCGCATTATTCTAAGCCATTATCCTTTGTCCACTTCTCTGCTATTTAAGAGAGTCAGAAATATAAAAGTGTGCGGCTGTTCATTTATTCCAGTTTTGTTGAAATCCAATACCATTGTTGGCCATCATCCTAATATCTCTTTTACATTTTTCAGTATATATGGATATACATAGTCTAGCACAGTGATTATATCAAAGCATTTAAGTCAAATAAATTAAAATTATAATCAAAGTTATCATTTTTATCAATGCTTTATCTTTGAAAAATTATTTGATCCTTCTACATGATAGCTTCCTATTTGTGTAATGTTAATAACTTATCCTAACTCTTAGGATAATTGTAAAAATATAATTAGATTAGGTAATGCACATTTATTCACTTATCCCATGTAGCAGAGGCTTAATAAATGACATCAATTATGATCATTTACAACCTTGAATTTAATAAAATTTTACCTCTATAAGAATACTGAAAAAGAAACTCTAATTCTTATAACAGTGTTTCAGCTCATTTGAAAAGTGCCATCAACCATGTCATACTGTTATTGGTGAGGAGAGTAATAAAATGAAATGACTTAGAAAATCAGTCCTTTCCAGACATGAGGATGACTTCTGTACACATATGGAAAGAACAAAACAAAAACACCCTGTTCCTAATCCTTATAATCCAGTACTGTAGAGGTGGTTCAATAAAGAAGCTATTGTAAAGACAGATATGGGGAGGTAGTTGAGAAAATGCCAAATGGTTCCTTTGGTGCTTTTGAATGAGTTGTCAAGTCGCATAAAAAGTCAATAGAAAAAAAATGAAAGCTTTTTAGAATAAATTACTATGACCTCAGGCACCTGACTTCAGTTCTGACCTTGACTCCCAGACATATTTCTTTTTGCCAAAGATGGCCAAACTGTCAATATTTCAGGAATTTTGCACTTTCTATCTCAATGTGGTTTTCTAATCAGATATGAATTGTTATTTTCACCATGTGGTAGGACAGAAAATGTGTCTCGGATACAGAATTTGTCTTCCTGAAACACCGAAGAGTATACTGTGAGGAGAGGACCAGCAAGAGCATATTTGTTGCTATGATCTTTCACACCCTTTTCAATTACATGCTTTAAAATGAGATCTCGAGTTTTAAACATTACATTTTATTTAGCCTCATATCCCAATAATAAGCCAATGCACATGGAATATCACGGGATACCTGCTGACCATTAGGCTATCTGAAGGTAATGAGAGTTATTTTGGAACCTGGCTGACATCTGCCAATCTGAAAGTGTGCTTTGCATCAAACACACCATTAAATCAGTGGAAGTAAGGTAGTGAAGTACAACTAATTATGACAGGCTGCCAGAGTCCATCACCATGAACTTGACAGTGGTCCTTTAAAGGGGATCTTCCTATTCCCAAAATAAAAACAGAGATACACTGCATCTTCAAGGGTCAGAGTTGTGGAGGACCACTTAATTTTGTGAGAAATATCTTGCATTTTTCATTGAAATAAAAAATTAGATAACTGCATTGGGATTAAATACGCAGAGATACATATTTTACATTATATTCTTGTGGATCACTGGAAATGTGTTGTTCCTAATTTAGGCCTCTCACTAAAATAAATTCTGGACACTGAGTTTTATGTGTCTGTTACTAAAACAATAAATATAAATTACAAGTCTTTTATTGTTCAAATATTTCATGTACTAGTTTCAGTGCTATCTCTCTGGAAATAAACCTAGGAAATCTTCTGTAATATCTTCTTTTGTTTAAAGCCCACCTCTAAGATTTTTCTTATGTTCAAATGATGGAAAATATACAGAAACCAAATTATTTTATCTGATGTCCTATTTAAGACTTTTATGTTTGAAGATACACGGAGGTAGTTGAGGAAATGCCAAAATGGTTCTTTGGGGGCTTTTGAATGAGTTGTCAAGTCACATGAAAAGTCGGTAGAAAAAACAGAAACCATTTTTTAGAATAAATTACTTCTGCCTCAGGTACCTGACTTCAGAATACTTGGTAAGTTCCATTATAGTGAAGGGGTGAGACATATGTTGCTTTATTGAATAGACAAACAGAAACTAGCAGTAAAATAAAACAAATAGAAATGAACACACCAAACCAACCAGTAAACTTCAGGAAGGAATTAAGTTGAGAAAATTTTCCCTCTGCCTTCTGGCTTTTCTTTTATTTCCCATCTTTTCTCCGACATAATACTTCTCTCATATTCTTTTCCTCTTTATGAACCTGTTTAGGATTTATTACAGCTTAAAATGTCTTCCTTAACTTTTGATTCTAGAAGAGTTAACCAAAATTCAGCTTCACTGCTCCTTCATTGTCCCTATTCTGATCCTTGATAGGAATCCATTTGAAATCGTTCATCACCTTATTCTAGATAAAGAAATCCTAGTTTTCTGAAAGCTTTTGGACAAAATTCTTTTCAAAGAGTTTCTACTCTTGATGTGGTATCATTTTTTATGGATTCAGGTTTGTAGATATCTATCAAGCAAGTCTATACACGGAGATGAATCTAAGTGGATGTGAGTGACGTAAGAAGCTTCATTTGCACATAGGACTTTATTTTTAAGGAGAAAAAAACTAAGGGAATAGAAATAAGTAAATAGTTAACAATAAAGAAATGCTAAACAAAGAATGCTAACAATATAGGATAGAAAAATGTTTACCAGTAATAATTATTAACTATAAATATTATGAAGGGACAAAAGAAATTACTCACGCCCCTCATCTCTCTTTTCTTGGAGCATTTGCTTTATAAAACTCCTAATTGCAAATTACTTCTTCCATATTTGAGATATAAGTCTTTTAAAAATCACTTTCCAGTTTTAAAACAAGAACTGTTTTTCTCTAGAAACTGAGAGCAATCCATTGAAATGTAATCATCAAAAAAGGATGGTGTTATGGTGCTACTGTGTCTAGAGTCTGTAAAGAGCAGGAACCTAACTTAGGGGGAATTCCCTGCTCTAAGTTGTAAAACTATCTCCCATCATGAAGATATGATATGAGGAATTGTACTTTCTTTGGTGTGTGAGGAAGGCCGAATAGCCAACAAAATGGTCTATAATTTTCCTTACCTGAAGTCTTAACTGCTCTCCAGCACTTTGTTTCAATGTAGTTGAGTTCAGAGTCAGTTCTAGTCTTTCTCTCCTGTTCCAATAATTCTGAAAGATTTTTTGCTTGTAATGAATCTTCTAAATTTCTGTGCCACTTAAATGTAAACTTTGTGGAAGATACTAAATTCAAATAGTTAAGAAAGAAATAACGTGTTCCAGAAACGTTAGCTATAAACATTTAATTGAAGAAAATTTTTTAAATACATCATTGAAATGTATACCTACTAAGATAATAAAGGACATAAAAAAATTAGAGAAAAAATTAAATGACTCCTTTTTATTTTGAAAATTTAAACTAGTTCTAGAAACAATCTTTAAATGGAGTTCTTATTTAAAATTGAAGAAATTCATTTCTTTTTCCCCACAACTGTGTGGAGTTAGGAAACCAGTGGTACTTTAACAAACTTTAGTAGAATAATTGAGTGTTTATAAATAGAGATTACTTAGTTGATCAGTTTTGTTTTATGAAAAATATATGTAAGAGAAATTGTAAGTGAGAGCAAAAATCAGAATCTGTGAAAATGTTTGCCCTAAAATATTTCCACATCCCTATGTGAAAAAAAGAGCTGAAATATTCCCCAGTTAACAAAATCTGATTTGTGCTTACAAAGTATCTTATCAACAGCACAGAGGATGTTTCCAACCAAAATTAGTATCTGGTTTTAGTTGTAATTTTCAGCAAGCCACATCAATCACAAAATAAAGACCCACTGACAAAAATTTCCAGATATTTATGCTGCTTGCAATAATAGTTTAAAATAAAACTACTGGGCTAAGTGCCTTACAGAGTTTCAGAGGTGAGCAGTCTATGATCCAGGAAACTCAGTCACAGTTAGGGTTTGAAGGAATATCCATAATAACACATGAAGGGTACACGGGAATTGAGTCTTACTGAGTTTATAATTTAATGGTGTTTTAATTCAGTTTTGCTTAGATTGAAGTGATTAAAATCTACTGGATTATCTAGAGAAGAAGATAAAATTGGTCAACTTAGTGCCTTTATAGTGCTTTTGTACCCAATTTTAAAAATGCAATAGAACATAATATCCAGGAAAAGCAGAAATACATGATTTGTAAATAATAGAAAAAGTGAACAATGAGCAATTTATTAGAGAAAAACTTTAATTGTAATGAACATATTAGATACATACAAGGGTGACACCCTGGGGCCCATGGACTGAATGCAGATAATTGTGATACTTTTTTCCTTATCTGTGGTGGTGGATATCTTGAAAATTATACACAGACTTCTTGGTTTGTTTTGCTCATGAGCTTCTGTTAGTGTGTGTGTATTTAATGTGTACCCAAGACAATTCTTCTTCCTATGTGGTGCAGAAAAGCCAAAAGGTTGGGCACTTTGTTGATAAAAGAAAAAATTTCACTAGAAAGTTTGCATTGAAAAAAACATTCTTAAAATGTACTTTCTAGAATTGAAAAGGTGCAATATCTGAAATTGATATGCATTTAACAGCAGGTTGGATACAGAAGAACGCTGAGTTGATGACATTAAACACAAACATGGGTTAATGGATAATACACCAGATGAAATGTTGGATACAGAAGGAGAGAGACGGAATAGAAATGGAAAGAAAAGAACAGATCAGAGTTAGAAAACTGTGTCAGTCACACATTCCTTACAGAAAAGAATCAGTCCACAGATTCACTGAAAGTAACAAAGCACAAGATAGATTCAGAGATACCCTCTCTCAAGCACATGCCAGTATAAATGCTGAAGAGCAAAGACAAGGATCAAAAAGACAAAAGGTTCTGGGAGAAAGCCAGGGACGCGACTTTCAGGGATGCGGAGTGTTGCTAGCTGCCATTTCAGCAGAAGGCAATGTATGACATCTTTAAATTGCTGAAAGAAGATAACTGCCAACCTAGAATTTGTATAAATAGAACCTACATCCTTCTAAAAAGAAAAATAAAGACATTTTCATATAAAACAAGATGGATGGGATTTATTGCCAGCATCTCTGCAGTAAAAAATGGAAAAATTATTTTAAATAATGATATAGGCATGCAAAAGGAAATTATGTACATATAAAGACACACAGGAAAGGCAAACATGTGTACATATACAAATATGTCTGTATAACACAATAAATATAATGTCTTTTTTTTTTCTGTGACAGACCTTCAAGAAGTTTCCCTGGATAGAGTGCCATGGCATCACAGCTCGCAGCAACCTCCAACTCCCGGGCTCAAGTGATTCTCCTGTCTCTGCCTCTCAAGTAGCTGGGACTACAGGTGCTCACCACAACACCCAGATATTTTTTGGTTGCAGCCATCATTGTTGTTTGGCAGGCCTCAGGCTGGATTCAAACCTACCAGTTTAGGTGTATGTGGCTGGCACCTCAGCCACTTGAGCCACAGGCACGGAGCCATCTGTAATGTCTTACGAAGTTGAAGTTATGTATATATAATTACAATGCATAAAAAAGGTGCAAAAGAGAGGGTATATGAAATGTAAACAATGCCATATTTGAGCAAACTGGAAATAGTATATTAAATTATTTGTATCAGAAGACAATAAGTCAAAATGCATATTCTAAACTCTAGAGTAGCTATTAAAGAGGTAGCAAAAGAACATATAACAAATAATAAAAGATAAAAAGGAAATCATAGAAATGTTTGACTAACTAAAAGAAGGCAAGAAATCAAAATTTAAAGCCACAAAATATATGTCTATACAAAATGTACAATTATATAGTGGATATTAAACCAATTGTATCAGCAATTGTAGTGACTAAAATATATTGATACATTTTTATATGCACCATGTTTATATATTTAGAGATGTAGTCCAGCTATAGACAGAAAGACAGATACAAAGTAGTATATATAGAACTTCAAACATCCCTAACTTTTGATAACAATACAAAACAGCTTGTTTTATTATAGGTCACTTCAAATACAGCTTTAATTTAATTGAATCCATTTTTTGTTTATACTTTCACTATCTTTTATGGCTTAAAATGGTAATTTTATTTTACTTTGATCTACCTTCATTGTATTTTATTTTATTTACTTATTAATTAATTTATTCCGCTATTTATTTTTGCTACCTCAAAGGATCCGCTCACATTTGAGTGGTTAGAAATGAGTGAGCATTCCGTGCTCACCCACTTTATTTCTTAGGTGATCATAATCCTTCTCAGCTTTCGTCTGCAAAACTTTATAAATAACAAGTTCTCTTTTTGTTTTATTCTTATCCAAGAACATTTGATTATTTCTTTAGTCATTCTCTACTTCTTTTTTTTTTTTCAATTAGACCAAAGGAAAATACAGTCTTGGAACTCCCAAATATAACCTCATGTGGTTTTCTGGATACACATACATCATGTTTTTAGATAAAGATCTTATATTGTAACAGAAGTTGAGGATTCCTTTCATCCACAGGAGCACACACGACTCTTACTTCCCTTTTGTGTGTTATAACTAAACCCAGAGGCTATTATTTAATAAATATGATTTAAATTCTTCAATAAATGCAATGGCAAACCTCTTATGCTGAGTCTTAGGTGCTGTTCTTCTGCATATGGTATGAAGGAGTGAAATAGTCTTGCTTTCAAAAATTAAGAATCTGAGGATTTCATTCAGTCATACTGAGGGAGAGACCATCTCATTCGGAACACTCACTAGACTGCAATATTATGAGAAGGAAGTATTATTGATGTTAAAACACTGACTTTTTAAGTTTAGTTGATTATATGGAGTAATATATTGATTCAGAGGAAATTATAAATCTATGGATTATAAACCAATATAACCCATTGTCAAGTTGTAGGAGCCAAGTTCCTAAAAAAATCACCAACATAAGCAGATTGATTAACATAGGGAAAAATATTCAGATTTATTTAAGGTGTACAAAGCTTATATACAAGTTGGGGACTGGCTATTCTCTCATGTCTTTCTAGTCATACCTAAAAGTCTTAACTCCTCTCTTAAGAAGAGATATACTGATTAAAGCAGAAGCAGCAGTTGATATGAATATGGGGCAGGATTCTATCTTATGCTATCTCCTATTAAAGATAGATGTTAACCCTGAAAGTATAGGCTGCCGAAAGACAGGTGAAAAAATGGACATACACTTGATCTGTTCATATCCTGCTTCTTACCTCTCCTGCCACAGTTAAACCTAAGACCTGGACTCATCGCACCTGAATCACACCCTAACAGAACCTACTCCACCCAACTTCACAGCCAGACATAGAGACTGCTTGGTGGAAAAGAAGTGGCTGCAAGACATACCCCTCTCCTCTTCATAACTGTTTTGACTCTCAAAACATGGGGAAAGGGACAAGCTATAATGCTCTTTCAACGAGACAAGCATGTTTGGACTTAAACTTGGCTAACAATGTTCTGAACGTATCTGATTTTTATCAAGTCGGAGGAACTCATGTAGATCAGGTATTTACATCTCGTTTAATAGGAGTTTGTTCTCCATTAGAAGTGCTCAGAAATTTCACTGCATTCTACCACAGCCAAAAGAATCTCACCTATCAGTATTTTTATGGGTGAGGGGCCACGGAGATGGACCAAGGGAAGAGATATGTTCTCTATCCACTTCAAAATCATTATACCCGAAGAAGACAGTGTAAAGTTCTCAGGGTGCTCCACCTCCTGTGTTAATCTACCTAATAGCTAGTTCCAATGTCATAAGCCAGCCACCATACCTTATGCCAACACACATATCAAAATTCCCAAGAGATGGGTTTTGTGAGTGGGCGACAGGCTTTTTCTTATGTTCTAGTTAAGGAGGACCCTGTTCTCTAGGGAGGTTAATACCTTTCTTGCCCAGGACACAGAACCTGAATAACATTCAAACTGGGAGAATCCGACAGACCCCAAATCTTAATCTCCCAGAAGACTGCAGGAGTGAAGTTCCCTTATTCAGCCCAGCTGAGTGTATTTCTTTGTCCTTATTCATGATGCCAACTATGGTAATTAAATTAAATGTTGAGATGGGTTATCTAGCTTGTGGAATAGTAAACGACTTACACACCACCTCATAAGCTGTTAATTCCCCAAACATAGAACTCGGACAAGTCCAGGATACTGTCTTAGAAAACCAAGCAGCTTGATTATTTACTTTAAAGACACAATCACAGATGTGTAGAATTTAAAGGAATGTGCTGTTTTGACTTATCAGACAATTCCTAACTAATAGAACACCATATAAAGCAAAGTACAAGATGTACTTCCTCATGTCACCAGAAGAGAAGGCATTTTTAGTTTTTATATTAGTCAACTGTTTTCTTGGTTCCCTAATTTACTGTGGTTAAGAGCCTTAGTTATTGGTGTGAGATTATTCTTCCTTTAGGACTGTTTTTATGTTGTCATATCTGATGTGCCACATGTTTCTGCCCCTTTGCCCTACATGCTGTAACTATTGTCCTTCCAAGTCTCATTAGATTAACTACTCAGGACCATGATCAATCCAGATGTCCATTGACCATGGACCCTTAGATGCCCTCCTCCAAGAACCCCAAAATGTTCCTCTTTCATCATTGCCTGTGTCCAGAGGAAGCCGTTACGAGAAGTCAGTGCCCCTTTCTCCTATAGGAAGAAATAGAAGCATTTAGGGCTTCTATTCAGAGAGAAAGGATTGGTACAGGGTTCCCCCACTCAAGGCTGGGGACAGGGAGCCCTCATTTTCTAGGCCTACGTGAGCTCAGACATCCATGTTATCACAGACCGCCATCTCTAGTCACAAACAGGCTACTAAAAATAAGACTGACAAATACTTTATTTGGGCTTCCTCGCCTAGAGCAAGGAACACACCTAAGTGGGACCACATTCTCACACAGGGCAGTTTTATAATTAAATTCTTTCCTCAAGCCCCTGGTACCAAATGGTTGTGATATACCTTCTCCCTCAAACTCCTATGCCTGCAGGATGGAAAAAGCAGTATAGAAAGCCCTAGATGGAAGGGCCAAAGGGTCTGCCCACTGGGGCCCCTCTGGTGCTAGAGGTTTTAATCTCCTTTTTTGCTTCTCTATCAATATATTCTGTCCTTTCATTTACTTGTGTTGTCCATGGGTTCATTCTTCAGCTCTCCAAGACCAACAAACTGTCAGAGAGAGAGAGAGACAGATTCAAGCTACATATAAGCTGATTCACTTTAGTAGTAATTCATAGTGGAAAATAAACAATTATTTTACTGCCCTAATGTTAGTATGAAAAGAGCAGAAACCACTGATTAAATGGAGGGAACTGAAAGCAAAGGAAATCTGCCCGTGTGTGGTCCAAGAAGGTAAAACCTCCCCATCTCCTTAGCACAGCATATCATGGGTCCAGTTAAAAATGGCTATCTGGGGCGGTTCCTGTGGTTCAGTGGGTAGGACCCCATATACTGAGGGTGGCGGGTTCGAGCCCAACCCTGGCCAAACTGCAACAAAAAATAGCCGGGTGTTGTGGTGGGTGCCTATAGCCCCAGCTACTCCGAAGGCTGAGGCAAGAGAATTACCTAAGTCCAGGTGTTGGAGATTTCTGTGAGCTGTGATGCCACAGCACTCTACTGAGGGCAATAAAGTGAGACTCTGTCTCTAAAAAGAAAAAAAAGGCTATCTGATACATATAGGAAATAGGAAGACGAGTTTGAAAATTGAGGCTCATAGAAATCTGACTCGTCCCAACCAGGATCACAAAGTGGTAGAATAATTTCTCATGTGTTCAAAATTCTAATAAAGTTTTGTGCACCCCCATAGATATCGTCACTGAGTTCCCAGTGGTCAGTCCATGGGAATGAATTCATAACATTTACTGACAAGTGGAAACAGACCTGAGAGGAGTGAAGGCAAAGTATCAGCAAGGAGAGATGTGGACTATTAATGCCAAGTCCATGCTGTCCCCCATCTGACACCGTGTAGACAGAAACAACGTGTTACTAAAAACTTGGCATTTGGCCCTGAAGTGTAAGAAGAAGTGGTTGAGGAAAAAGAAAGAGAAGCTTATTGATTTTCTGGCAAATGAAGAAAATGATAGAGTCCCACCTTAAAGTACCAAAGTTTTCCTCATCAGCAGAAATACTGAACATTTAAAGGGAGGGCTGGTTTTCAGCTTTATAGAACTGTTGTTTAACTATAATATGTGCTCCTGCTTGATCTCATGACATCTCTAGCAATTTCATGACTTCTGCCTGCCCAGACCCCCTGGATCTTTGCACTGATAAGTCCATTGAGTTATCTCCTGTGCTACAAAAAACATTGCCCCTTCTTCAAGTTGTTAGAGAAAATCGTAAGTGATCATTTATGATATTCACTTCTCATTCTTCGTAAGAAAGCAATTATAGTAGAACCCCCATAGATGATTATCACCTTAGGTTGACCTAGTTTTCATAGACCAGATTTGCATCACATATACATATCAGTACAGTTGGCCTAGTTCTTTATGTTGACCACCTTTGTTACATTCCCTTTGGGGATCAACTTACAGACGCTCCACTGTATGTACTTGCTTTCTTTTAATTTCCCCCTTTTTTCATTTTATTTATTTATTTATTATTTATTTATATTTCAGGTTAATGTGAAAGTAGAACAATCAGGTCACAATATTTGAATATGTTAGGTAGAGTCCCTTTTTTTGTGATGTCCATACTCTAAAGGTGTGCCATACACCTCCACATTGTGCCCATTGATTGGGAACATCCCACCCCTTCTCTTTCCTTGTGCGCCTTCCCTCATTCCTCCTCCCCCCCCCAACTTAAATTCAAACTTAAGAGTTTTTCTCCTCTGTGGGAGTGAATTAGATCACCTACTGGCTTCATATTAGTATTGAGTACATTGGATATTTCTTTCTCCATTTTTGTGATACTTTACTAAGAAGAATATGTTTCAACTCTATCCAGGTTAATACAAAAGATGAGAAGTCATTATCTTTTTTATGTCTGAATAGTTTCCATGATATGCATATATTAATCGATTCTTGAGTTGGTGGTTCCTTAGGTTGTTTCCACCTCTTGAGATTGTACATTGAGCTGCAATAAACAATCTAGTGCAGATGTCCTTATGATAAAATGACTTGTTTTTCATCTGGGTAGAAACCTAGTAGTGAGATTGCAAGCTCACATGGGAGGTTTAAATTACATTCTTTGGGGATTCTCCATATTTCTTTCCAAAGATGCTGTATTAGTTTGTAGTCCCACTAAAGTGTAAAGGTGGTCCTCTCTCTCCACATCTGTGCCAGCATCTGCAACTTTGGGACTTTGTGATGTTGGATAATCTTACTGAGGTTAGGTGATATGTCACAGCAGTTTTGATTTGCATTTCTCTGATAATTTGGGATGATAAACATTTTTTCATAGGTTTATTAGCCATTTACCTGTCTTCCTCAAAGAAGGCTCTGTTCATGTCTTTTGCCCAGTGATAGCTGGGATTGTTTGCTCTTTTTTTGTTGATTAATTTGAGTTCTATATAGACCCTAGTTATCAAACTTGTGTCACGTTTGTAACATGCAAATATCTTTCCCATTCTGAAAGTTATCAATAAATATACTTACATCTCTGGTATAAAATCAATGTCCACAGACCAGTAACCTTTGTATATGCCAATAACAACCAAGTTGAGAAGTTAATCACAGACACAATTCCCTTCAGAGATAGCTTCAAAGAAAATGAAATACTTAGAAATATACCTAACAAAAGAGGTGAAGGACCTCTATAAAGAGAATTATGAAACCTTAAAGGATTAAATAGTTTGATGTAAGAATTCCAAATTATATTTTAAAAAAGCATATTCTGCCCCATAAATGCATTAATATATACATGATCTATCTATTTCTGATTCAATTAAAACCATAAAAAAAGAAAAAACAAATGGAAGAACACACCCTGC
Organism: Otolemur garnettii; assembly: GCF_000181295.1. NCBI lineage: Eukaryota > Metazoa > Chordata > Mammalia > Primates > Galagidae > Otolemur > Otolemur garnettii. Next base: position 64,463,305 of record NW_003852396.1, on the reverse strand, counting down.
TTCTGGCTGGGAAGAATTAACATTGCTAAAACAATTGGGTCTATTATACCCAAAGCAAACTACAGATTCAATGCAATCCCTGTTAAAATACCAACATCATGTTTTAAAGAACTGGAAAAAATAATTCATTTTCTAAAAATCCCATATAGCCAAGGAAATTTTTAGTAATAAAAACAATGCCAGAAGCATCACTCTACCAGACTCTAGGGTACATTACAAGTCCACAGTGTTCAAAACAGTATGTTATTGACACAAAAATGGAGACATAGACATTTGGAACCAAATAGAAAATCAAAAGATGAAACCAATGTCTTAATAGCCATCTGATCTTTGATAAACCAAACAAAAGCATACATTGGGGAAGCCTATTCAATAAATGGTGCTGGGGAAACTGTATAACCACACGTAAAAGAATAAAAGTGGATCCATACATTTCACCATTTATAAAAATTGATTCAAGATGGATATTTAAATCTAAGTCATGAAATGATAAAATTATAGAAGAAAGTTTGGGAAAAGTTGAGGATATTGGTCTGGGGAAAGATTTTTTGAAGAAGACTTCCATGACCACTGCAACAACAACAAAAATTAACAAATGGGACTTAATTCAACTGAAGAATTCTGCATGGCCGGGCACAGTGGCTCATGACTGTAATCCCAGCACTCTGGGAAGCCAAGGCAGGTGATGGAGAACTCAGAAGTTGGAGACCAGCCTGAGGCAGAGCAAGATGTCATCTCTAAAAATAGCTGAGTGGGAATGCAAGGTGTAGGTCTGTATCTATGTGTTCTTCAGAGAGCTACTTGCTTAAATTCACTCTACTTTTCTATATTCCTGGGCTATTTAAATGACATACTGGTTAGGAGGGTGGACTCTGGGGTGGGATTTGTTTGAAAGCTGATTGATAAGATTAAGTATTCTATCAATTGTGTGAGACTAGATATATCACTTAGACTCTACCTCAGTTTCCTCATTTTAAAATAGCAAACATAGAAGTACCCCGAGAACGCATGCAATATCTTTTGAAAATTCATTTGAAGCTGATGTTGAGGTAGTATTTACTCAAAGATATTAGTTGATTTGCCCCAGTTCACGTAGCCTCTGAGTAAAACAGGGAACTAGAACCCAGATGTTTAGATTCCATTTCATTCCATCTGACGCCTTTACATACAGTGCCTCACACAATAATCTTTGTGGTTTCATTTTGTCTCAGAAATGTTTTATTGTCTTTAAAAAGAAAATTAGTATTTTAAATTATATAATAAGCTCATTAGTAATCATTAATCAAAAATTTAGCCAATCACTATAGGTTAGACTTGGGTTTGCTTTTCAGGTACTATGACAAAGATGATTAAATGTATTTTTTAAGCATTTATTTGAAAAGTATCTGAAAATTCTCTTGAGGATTTATTCTGATGCTCTTAAAAGAATTGCTGTATTTTAGAAGCTCACATTTTATCTGGTTTAAGAAATAGATAAGACAGAGAAACTGATTCTTCAAATGGATTTCCTAATACCTTTCAGGGACATTCAGCAGAAAATGGGTTTATGATGCAGCGTAAGATCAGAAATCCACAATAGTAAGCCAAACAGCAAGTAGAAAAGGATGTCCCTGGGGTTATCACTATGGAAACTAAAGAAGCTCAAGTTAGCAACATAGGAGAAAGGTAATGTGCTAGACCAAAACAGAGCCATAGACAAATTAAACCAAAACCCTGTGGTTGCAGCTGAAGTAGTATTTATAATCCCTTACAATGCAGTCCTTTATTTCAAATTTCTTCTCCCATGATGGTGCTAGGCTCTATAAACAGCCATGGCCAGCAAGATCAGGCTTTCTAACTCAGAATCACTACTTCATCATAACAAACCTTATTTCAAGCTACATTAGACTTTCCCAGCTGGGCTAAACATGACTGTAATATAATGTTTGTTTCTAAGAAATAAGAAGGGAGCTTTCATTCAGTAGCTAGTGAGCTGAGACTGCTGTATTTTAAAATCTCAGTGGACTTGAGAGTTATAAATTTCATTCTGGTCTTCAAAGTTATAAATTTAACCCTGATTTACTCTCTGCCTTAAAAGAATTTACAGGAAAAGGCTCGAATAATTTCAAGTGGTTTTAAGAAACACCCACACCTTGAAAATGTTTTGTGAAAGAGTGGGAATCCAGAGACTTCATGGAGGGATAAAAAAAAAGATTTTGATTGATGGGCTTACGGGTATATAAGGTCATGTAGTTTCCAATAATGTATGTATCCTTTACAGCACTTTCAGCAAAAGTTGTACAGTCTATATCCTAAAACCACATAAACTGCATTATACTATGAATTCCATCAGTAAGATACAACATCTTATGCTTTACAACATCTTATGCTTTACAACAATAAAGTTCATAAACTTGTCTATAAAAAAGTACTACATACTTCATTGCTGAATATCACTATGGTCACCTTTCAAGTACTCCCCTTGGGAAGCTATGTTCTGACAGCAGCACCTAGTCGACCCTTCAAAGCAATTTTGGTACTCTTTTTCTGGAATAACTTTCAGAGCTATTAGCATTCAGTGCATAAGTACATTAAACAACAATTAAGACCACCACTCAGCAAGATGCTTTCACAGGTCAACACAAACACAGTGGTGAAATACTGATACATCAAGGTTATGAAACCTTACTGAGTTGTCTGTACAGTGCTGCCAATGTAAGTTTGAGAATTTAATTGCCATACCTCAAACAACAACAGCCCTGGTAGACATTTCAGAAAAAAGAGTTCCAAAACTGCTTCGTAGGGTAGACTAGGCATTGACATTAGTGCAAAGCTTCCCAAGGGAATATTTCAAAGGTGACCATACTGATCTCAACGAGGTGTATAGCACTTTTTCTAGGATGAGTTTGCAGACTAGTCAGACCTTTGTATGTTGATGCACTCTGAATAGAGAGGATCAAACACTAAAGTAGGTCAAACATTTAACAAATTTCAACACACTTTTAGCATTTACTATTAGTGGCCCAAGAATTACCTAAGGAGGAATACTTATTATCCTTACGTATATCAGCCTATTGAATTTACATGTTTTCTTCTGATTAAATTAACTGATTCTTTCATTTGCTTGTACTGATCACTCACATCTCTTATGCTTGCTATTTATAAAATCAATATGGGCCTACATTCCATTCTGATAGTACAATTCTGGACAACTAGAACTTCTCAATTGTAAGTTATTGATTTGAATTTCAGAAAGCTTGAGATAGTCAGAACTCAAGTTTTGCTTGCCAAGCATACCATGATAAATATCGCATGTCAGATCATGGAAGCAAATATTTCTACTCTTCTGTGCCTGGATCCTATGATCAATATAAATTTTAACAGGAATTTGTTTTACAGATTACCCTGGCATCTCTGAGGACCACTGATAAGTCATAGTAGTCTAAACTGTCACATGCTCAATAATACCTTGAACTCAGAGTCATTTTTAAACTAATGAGTTTTATAATTTGAGGAATGATGGTAATGTTGTTTGGGGAATGCCCTTTTCTTTCCTTTCTGTTTTGTCTACACTAAATACTTACTTGGATTAGAGAAATACACAAGATTGGCAGGTAGAGGTGATTAGTCTTAGTCCTTTCATGATTTAGGTATAAGATGAGTCTAACACAAGTATTTAAATTCCTGTGTGGTCGTCAGCCCCATATACGGATGGCGGCGAGTTCAAACCTGGCCCTGGCCAAACTGCAACAAAAAATAGCCAGGTGTTGTGGCAGGCGGCTGTAGTCCCAGCTACTCGGGAGGCTGAGGCAAGAGAATTGCCTAAGCCCAGGAGTTTGAGGTTGCTATGAGCTGTGACGCTACAGCACTCTACCGAGGGTGACATAATAGGACTCTATCTCAAAAAAACAAACAAACAAACAAACCTAAATTCCTATACACTGTAAACTTCGGCAACCAGTAATCTGTTTACCAGTTCTACAGTTTGTTTTACCAAGCGTTGTCTAAATGGGCTGATTCATATATAGGATTTTCAGACTATCTTCTTTTGCTTACTGATAAATGTTTAAGATTTGTCTCTGTCTTTGTATGACTTAGTGACTTGTTTCCTTGTAATGCTGAATAATAGTCCATGATATGGATGTACCACAGTTTTAAAAATTTATTTATCCATTATTCCATTTTTAAAAATCTAGTTGTTTCTAGCATTAGGCAATTATGGATAAATTTGATACAACATTTGAGGGTAGGTATTTTGTAGGGGTATCACAAATTGGGTACTTAAACATTTTTTCTATTGGCTAAAAGTTTGAAATAAATGTGATAGCATGGTGATGATCCCTGTAAAGCCTCTAAAAAGAGAGATCTTCCTTGACTTCTCCATCATTTGGTATCTTTAGGGATCTTGTTGCTTGTTCCAGCAAAAAGCCAGTCTCTGTCTGCATCTTCACATACTGTCTCCCCCTACTGTCTCTGTTTTCTCCTCTGTTATGGAAACCAGCCATGTTGGGTTAGGGCTGCCCTCATGTTTTCACCTAGGCTTGATCACATCTGCCAGGACACCGTTTTTCAAATAGAGTCTCATTCACTAGTACCGGAGTTAGGACTTCAGCATATCTTTTTGTGGGGTGATTTAATCCCTAACACTATCCCTCTACATTTGTCTATATCTCCTTTCAGGAGTATTAGTTTTGGTTGTTGTTGTTTTTTCCTGCAGTTTTTAGCTGAGGCTGGGTTTGAACCCACCACTTCTGGCATATGGGGCTGGCACCCTACTCCTTTGAGCCACAGGTGCTGCCCAGGATAATTTTTGCCTCCTGAATTTTGAGGCTCTCATTTTTAGATGCACAAGTGTCAAAGATTGTTATGTTATCTTGGAGACTATGAAGATCACTTTTCTTTACACAATGTCTCTTTTACTTTAGATAATTTTTTTGTTTGGCAATCTGATTTGTCTGAAATTAATATTGCTACCCCAGCTTTTTTTTTTTTAAGTAGTTTTAGCATGGAATATGTTTTTTCCTCTCTTACTTTTGGCCAATGCAAGTATTTGAACGTAAATTATATTTCTTGCAGATGAATAGAATTCAGCTGTGTTTTCTTACCTGGGCTGACAATTCTTGTCGCAGATTTAGTCAGTTCACATTTATAGTGCTAATACGTAGTTGGATTTTTATATATCATGTGTATAGTGTGCCATTCTCATTAGTTTTATTACTTTTAATACTAGTAGCCTCTTTTCCTGACTTATTTAGTTTTAATTCAGCAATTTATATGATTTCATTTTCTTCTATCTTATGGTATCAACTACATTTCTTTTAAAAAAAAAAACCCAATTTAGTAATTCCCTTGCAATATAAAGTATATATTTTTAAATAACTGTGCCCACATTCACAATGCACTTGTCTCTTGTACTTTAGATAACTTTTTTGTTTTGCAATCTAACTTGTCTGAAATTAATATAACTACTCCAGCTTTTTTTTTTTTTTAAATAGTTTTAGCATGGAATATCTTTTCCCCTCTCTTACTTTTGCCCAATGCAAGTCTTTGAATGTAAATTATATTTACCTATATACAGTGAATGCACTGTGCTGCTTCACATGTGGCACAAAAACCTTCGAGGAGGGTGGGTTAAATTATTCTTTCACATTCCTTTGACAATACTGTTATTCATTTCATTCACCCACATATTATAATCACCTAACATGTTGCTGCGTATTTAACCACAGAGTAATCTTTTTGATCAATTAATTTTAAGATAACTAAATATTTCATTTTATGTCTATTCTTTCTCTGACACTCTTCTTTTTAAGATAGTTCCATGATAATGATCTTTATTATTTTTTTTCAGATTAATATGAGGGTATAAACAATTAGGTTAAATGTTGGCATTTGTTAGGCAAAGTCCCTACTGTGGTTATTTCCCCGCGCCCAGGGGGTGTGCCCTATACCCTAACATTGCACCTTTCAGGTGGGAGCACTCCAATCCTACTCCCTTTCCCCTCTTCCCCCTTCAGCCTCCCTCTCCCCCAACTTGAATTGAATGGATTTTTTTCTCTTGTGTGAGCGTACATTAGTTCCTCCACTCACTTGCTTCATATTAGTCTTGACAGCTTTCCTGTTCTTCTGATGCTTTACTAAGAAGAATGTGTTTTCTACTGATTGAAGAACTTCTTTTAACATTTCTTTAAGGCAAATCAACTGGTGACGAATTCCTTTCTTTTTTTTTGTTTAAGAAGGTATTTATTTATCCTTTATCTTTAAGGATAATTTCATGGAGACAGAATTTTAGGCTGATCCCCCCTCCCCCACCCCAGGGCTGTAATGATTTCTCTGTCTTCTTGTTTGCGTGACCTCTGAAGAGGAGTCTGCTCTAATGCTCGCACCAGCTCCTTCACTGACTTCTTTCAAGAATTGCCTTTTTGCTCCAGTGTTCTGCAGTTTAAGTGCTATTTGCAGAGGCTTGGGAGTGTTCGTGTATGTGTGTGTGGGGGGGAGTATTTGTATTTGTCCTGGCAGATTTCATCTCAGTTTCTTGTCTGTGGTTGTTATCTGTCAATTTTGCAAAATGTTAGCCTTTTTTTTTACTTCAAATTTTTTCTGTTCTCTTCTCTCCTTCTCCTTAGGGTGTTCAAAATACAAACGTGTTATGATTTCAAAGCGGGCATAATTCTTCAATGGTTTCTTGTTTGTTTTTCTTCTTGTATTTTAGTTAAGGGGAATTTCTGTCGACCTCTATTAAAGTTCACTGATGGCTTCCTGCAGGGTCCAGTCTACTGCCGAGCCCGCCGACGTCATTCTTCCTCTGTATCCCAGGACATTGGCTTCCTACCATTCTCTCTTTCTTCTTTCTTAGAATTTCACCTCTCCACTTATATTATTCTTCACTGTTTCCTATCATTGCATTTAACACACTATTAAAAACCCTGGTCTGATAAATATATACCTCTATCCTATCTAACAGTAGGTTGATGCTATTATTTTTCTTTTGAAATCATGTTTTTATTTATTTATTTATCCATTTATTTCTATTGCATGCCTTACAATTTTGATGAAAATCAGATACATCATACCTGGTGTAGGAACTTAGGTAAGCTGCCCTTTATTTATGAGGACGTACAACAATCTGTCTAGAATTTGAATTGCCCCCTTATTTATTATTTATTTATAATCATAAGTGCCACAGGCTTCCAATTATTCTAGAACCCTTATTTTTGTCATGTTTGATCTTTGGATTTGCTTAGTACTCTTTTTCCTGAAGTTTTTTTTGCCATAACCCACTCATGCAATAGTGGAAGTTTGCTGTGGAGGTAAGTCCTGGGCGAGGCAAGCGCACCGTATAACCCTGATTAAATCTCAGCGGTGTGGTGGTTGCATGTGTCAGATACGTGACAGTCACAGTGTTTATCCAGAGGCAGAGCTCTCTCCTGTCTTCTGAAAGCTCCTGTCGCACCGACTCTCTTCCTCTCTGTCTTCTATGCCTTTCTCTGACTGCAGCTATCAACACCTTCTTTCTGCTTCTTGCTCCTTTTTTTTTTTTTTTTTTTTTGGTTTGTTTGTAATTTGGCAAAGATATTTATCTTGTTTCAAACTTAATTCCCAGGCTATTTCAACTTAATCAGCTTCAAGGAATGTATTGTGTAGAATCAAAAATTGAAAAGAGATGCAGTGTCCATTTAGTTTGAAGCCCTGATGTTGGTTGAATATTCTTCTTCAATTTTGGGGTGAGGCTGGAAAGCTAAGGGGGCCTGGGATAAAGCCAAGGCAAGATTTTTTCTCCCAGAACATGAACTTTTGTTATGGAGAATATGCTAAGTCTATTTAATAATTGCAAATGTTCTGAGATTTGTATGGAGATGTTTCTTAGATCTTGCTGCTGAGAACCTAAGGAGTGCCTAGACACAGAACTCATGGTAATGCAGGGCACTGCCCACACTGCAATCCCAGGGGTTTCACAGTTTCCTGCCAGGCCACATTCAGCCTCCACAAACTGAAATCTCCACTCAGTGTTACTTCGTGTCTAGTTATCTATGCTGTGTGAGACCTTGAAGATATCTTTCGGGATTAGCCTACGACTCCATATTTAAGCATGGTAGTTTCCCCATGGCCTCAAATAAGCATCCAAACATTTGTTGTCAGTGTGACTAATTTTTCTCACTGTAAAGACAGTAGCAATGACTTCCAGACTTTTTACATTTTGGAGCTGAATTCAATCTTAGCTTTCCTTTTAAACACAGGATATACTTTGGAAATGTTTCTACATTAACTACAATGAAATTTAGTATGTTATAGATGTAACAAAGTATGTTTTTGCCATTTTCTTAAGAAGGAATTTTTTGGTGTGATTCTAGTTTTGTTTTTATTTTTGTGGTTTATATTTTTCTTCTGCAAAGTAACATGCTGCAAAATATGTTTTTAAATTGCTTATCTTTTTAAAAAATTTTTCTATTTTACTATTCTTATTATCACCCTTTCTAGGATGCTAATTATACTTTTATTTATTTGTTTTTTATTTTTTGAAGCAGAGTCTCACTCTTGTCACCTCTGTAGAATGCCCTGGTGTCATAGCTCACAGCAGCCTCTAACTCTTGAGCTCAAGTGATTCTCTTGCCTAAGCCTCCTGAGTAGCTGCGAGTACAGGCACCAGCCACAATACTTGGCTATTTTTAGAGACGGGGTCCTTTTTTTGAGACAGAGTCTCAATTTGTCACCCTGGGTAGAGTGCTGTGGCGTCACAGCTCAAAGCAACTCAAACACTTGGGCATAAGTGATTCTCTTGCCTCAGCCTCCCAAGTAGCTGGGACTATAGGCGCTACAATGTCTGGCTATTTTTTTTTTTTTTTTTTGGTTGCAGTTGTCATTGCTGTTTAGCTAGTCTGAGCTGGGTTTGAACCCACCACTCAACCTTCTTGGTTTGAGCAGGACTATGAGGGTTCCTGGGACTTGGGACTCCTCGGTTTTAAAACCAAGGCAGTGGCTTGGAACCCGTAGCTCAGTGAGCAGGGTGCCAGCCACATACATTAAAGCTGGCAGGTATGTGGCCAATGCCCTACCCACTGAGCTATGGGCACCACCATAAAGATGGGGGTCTTACTTTAGCTCAGGTTGGTCTTGAGTTCATGAGCTCAGGTGATCCACCCACCTCAGCCTCCCAGAGTACGCGGATTATCTTTTTTCTCTATATCCTTTAGGTTTGAAATTTCTTCTTGTTTAGGTTTCACTGATCTTTCCATCTTTACTTTCCAATTGGATCTTTATCGTGTTCTGGATTTTTAAAAAATTTTAAACCTGTTGTAAACTCTCATTCTAAAATTTCCTTTGATGCATTTTTGTGCTCTATATAGTCACACACATCTAGTTCCTGATGCCCTTGAACATCTTTATAATAGCCAAGAAAGTCCTTGTAACATCTGGGCACATTGCATTTAATTTCCATTGAATGCTTCCCATCCCCTCTGATTACAACTGTGAGTCTAATGTTTATTTGGTCTTTTATTAAATGCTAGATATTGTGAATGACATGCTATAAGGAGCCTGAAATATGTTATCTTCTTTTCAGTGGAACTGAGCTTTGTTCTGACAAGCAGATAAATTACTGTATGCAAATCCTCTTGATCTTGTCAAACTCATATTCACAGAGTGTTAGATAAACTTTTTTCCTGGTATTGCCCTTACTCTAGCCTGTGATCCTTACATTGGAGCTACGTCTATTGAGAGTGGTCAGTTACTCATGGATCGCAGTAAGGTCCTTACTTCTTTTTGAGGGTACATACCTAAAGTTCTCATGCACTAGTGATCTCTTATACTCCTCTTGAGGTCTTAGTCTCCCGCCACCTACTCTCTGCTTGGCCTTGTAAAGGGCCCCTCTGCTCACGTGTAGCAAAGCTCTTAGATAAGTTCCTATAAGTAAATCCCACCTGAAGCAATGAGACTCATTTTCCAAACAGCTCATTTCTCTCTGGTCCATTACCTGACCAATGCTGCCCCCTGCAGCACCTCAAAATCCAGTCTGGCTCTCTTTAGATTAGAAAGACCATTATCCCCTTGCACTCTGTTTTTTGTTGTTGTTGTTGTTATTTAAAAAGTGTGACTAGGATGAAATCCAGAGTAGGTGAATTTTCTTTTGATCAAGTTTTACATTACAGGATTAACTAAAACAGTTTCGTTGTGTATGATGATACTTTTATAGTTATTTACACCAGGACAAGTATAATTTCTGTACTCGATCATAGCAGGAAGCCAAAGTTCTATGCTATTTGCTGGCTTTGGAACTTTTGCCTCAAAACATATTTATTCTCATGCAGCTCATTTTAATTTCTTTTCTTCAAGGTTTTGTATTTTGTGTTACTTTTAAAGAAGATATTTAAGAAAGAAAATGTAATTATATAATGACAAATAGCTCATTTTAGTAAGAAGATATAATAATTGTTAATACATATATGCCCAACATTCAAGTAACTAAATACATAAAGCAAATATTACTAGATCTAAAAGTAGAGATAGACTGCAATACAGTAATGGTAGAGTACTTCAACACCCCAGTTTCAGCAATGAATATATCATCCAGACAGAAAAGTCAATAAAGAAACATTGGATTTGAACTGCACTCTAGATCAAATAGACCTAACAAAATATTTACAGAACATTCCTTCTGACAGCTACGGATTACACCACTGTCCATGGAACTTTCTTTGGGATAGGTTACACTCCTTAACACATTTAAGGAGATTAAAATTATATTGAGTATCTTTTCTGGACATATGGGACAAAATTAAAATCAATGATGGGAGAAACCTTTAATTAACAAATACATGGAAATAAATCAATATGCTCCAAGTAACAAATTGATCAATGAACAAATTAAAAGGGAAATTAAAAATTTTCTTATGACAAATAAAAATGGAAACACAACATAAAAAAAACTAGTGTGATATAACATAATAGTTCTTAGGGGGAAGCTTATAGCAATAAATGCCTACAGCAGAAAAAAGAATAAAAAATAAATATTCTAACATTTCACTAAGTAGTAGAAGAAAAGAAATAATGAGGATCAGAGTATAAATAAACAAAATTAAAAATACAAAATACAATAATCTCCTAAACAAACAGTTGTTTTTTTATTAAAAAAAATAAACAACATTGGTAAAACTTTAGCTAAACTAAGTATGAAAAAAAGAAGATTCAAAGAAATAATATCAGAAGTGAAAAAGGATATATTATAATTGAAACCACAGAAATGCAAAGGATCTATGAGAGACTATTATGAACAATATATGGCAACATAGTCAACAACCTAGATAAAATGAATTAATTATTGGACACATACAATCAGCCAAAATTGAATCATGAAGGAATAGAAAAGCTGAAAAAAATAATAAATAGTAGGATTAAATGAATAATAAAGTCTCATATCAAGAAGTAAAACTCAAAATCACTTTGTTAACAAATTCTACAAAATCTCAATGAAGAATTCATACCTGTATATTTTTCAAACTATTCCCAAAAAATTAAGAGGAGAAGATTCTTATGGACTCATTGTATGAGGCCAGGATTATCCTGATACCAAAACCAGACAAAGACACAACAACAGCAAAACTCTGTGGCCATCTTTCTAACGGAATTATAAGCAGAAATTCTTAACAGAATACTATCAAACCAAATTAGTTGAAAGGTTTTCCACAAAATCTGGACAAAAACAAATATACACACTTTTTTTTTTACCACTTTTTTCAGAATAGTACTGGTACAAATGAGCAAGAGAAACTAATAAATCCAAATTGGAAAAGAGAAAGTCAAATTGTTCTCTAGGCAGATGACATAGTCTTAAATATGGAAAACCCGAATGACTCAACCAAAAAGCTCTTAGAACTAATAAATATTCACAATTCATAAATATAAATATTACAACTAATAACTTATTCAGTAAACTTTCAGGATACAAAATTAACAAACAAAAATCCATAGCATCAATAGAAAACTATATGTAAAATAAGAAAATATTGTCCTTCACAATAGGTTAAAAGAAAACCAAGATGTCTAAGAATAAAAGGTAAAATATTTCTTCAACAAAAACTATAAAACATTGATGAAAGAAATTAAAGAGGACACAAATAAATGTTTGATGGACTGAATGAATGATCATTATTATAATGTTCATACTGCCCAATGCAATTTACAGATGTAATACAATTTCTTTAACAGTATCAATGATACATTTCACAGAAATAGAAAGGAGCAAGTTTAAAATTCACATGAATTCACTAGACTCTTTAAAAGCCAAATACAAGTTTTGTGCAGAAAAATAAATGTCATCATACTACCTGAAGAGAGGTCTGAACTCTCATATTAGTGTAGTAGTGTTGCAATAGCCAAGATGTAGACAGCCTACGTGTCTATTCATGGATGAATAGATAAAGAAAATATGGTGCATATACACAATGGAATATGATTCAACCATAAAAAGTATAAAGACCTGCCCTTTGTTGCAACATAATGAACCTAGAAAACATAATGTTAAGTGAAATAAGCAAGGTACAAAAAGCCAAAATAGATCTGCTCTCATTCATCTGTTGACTTTAAAGAAACTGATTTCATAAAGAGTAGATTAGTGGTTAGCAGAGGTGATTCTACTATTTTGAATGAAGAGGATTTCTAAAATAACTTTATGTTTAATATTATAGTAAAACCAATCACTACCACATAACTTCGAGAGTACATCTAAATGTGTCAAAAGGCCAGTCTCTATGGGTCTCTTGTATTTTTTAATGTCTAGCCATCAGAGGCACTGATAACCTTTTGTGTTGGACTATCATTTAAATTATATTTGCATTGGAAAATAATAATATTTTCTCTGTTTGGACCAAAAGAATTGGCCTATAAATCTGTCGCTCTATCTCTTCATCTAACTTCCCTCCATGGTAAAGTTTGCTGAAGTGGTGGGCAGGTTTGTTTGAAGAGTATAAAAGATTATAAATAATCGGAATTTCCAAAACTTGGGACTAGGAAAGCATCCCACTCTGAAATAGTGTGTGAGGTCGTTGGAATTACCTACTCTTTGAACACTTAGTGCACTCATTTGTTTAAAATCTATTACTTATATATAATACATAAACAAACTAGGATAATTTTTTAAGATAATTACTGTGCTCTAAAATTATGTGTTGTTCTATATTATGAATATCTTTATAAGCAATCCTTATTTTTTTTTAAAAAAAAAAAAAAAAGCTACTTTTTTTTTGAGCCAGAGTCTCACTTATTTTTTAAATTAAAATTTTTTTTCTTATAGACAATGTCTGACTCTATTGCCCAGGCTAGAATACAGAGGCTCAATCATAGGTCATTGTAGCCTCAAACTCTTGGGCTCAGGTGATCCTCCAGCCTTAGTCTTTCCAGTAGCTAAGACGACAGGTGTATATCATCAGGTCCATTTAATCTTGTGGTTCTTTGTAGGGACAGAGTCTCACTATGTTGCCTAGGCTGGTCTCCATTTCCTGGCCTCAAGTGATCCTTTTCTCTGAGGACTCCCAAAATTCTGGAATTACAGGCATGAGCCAACATGCTCAGCCGGAATAACTACTTTTATAAGTGCTCAGTAATTAGCAAAAATAATTATAGAGAAAAAGAAATTCCATATACATTTTGAACTTACTCATTGCTAGGCAGAGATTAACATATTGTAGTTTTGAGGCTGTATGCCATTTCTCTTTTAGCTTTATTTAGTTAAAGATGAATCTTCTTTGGAAATTGCTTTGTTTTGCAAATATCTTAATGCCTGAGCTATGGAATTCTCATTTAAAAGGATAATGACTTTATATAGAATCAAATTTTATTGCCCACAATATAATTTAAGGAAGTCTAACAAACAATCTCGGTTATAAAAAGGTAAAAAAGCTGCTGTGTTTTAACAAGTTAGTTTTTTTAACATTCAAACTATTGATTCTGTTGGGCAAATTTGCTTTAGCAACCCATTCAATGGGCAGACTGTTCTCTGAAAACTACTTTCTTAGCATTCCATGGGTGATCATCAGCTTCTTGGACCTAACTGTATACCTTGATACTTTCCAAGCAGGTCTAAACAGGAAATCCTCAAACTCTGGAAAGGTAATGGGTGTGTGTGTGTGTGTTTACCACGATGCATTTAAATGTCTCTTTTATGATATTTCTAATTAGACAATAAAACCCACAGCTGCTCTTGTAGAATTTTCTCCTTGGTATTTTGATTTCTGTATAGACATTTTATCTGAACCCAGTGTCTTCCTGCCTTACTTTTATTTCTTTTTTGATATCTCTATCCCCCATTCCTTCAATATCATAACAATTTTAAAGTTTTTATTCATACTGAGGATCTTTAAATGCATAGAAACTCTCTTTTTGAAATGCACATGGCAGATGCATGGAACCTGAAGCAAGAAAACCTTTGTTTTGGTTATGACCATTTCAAAATAATTTAAATATTTCGTGCATTCCATATACCCAGTAAAATATTGCTAGTGTAACTTTTCCAGAATACAATTGGATTACACTACTATTGAGAAGGCTCTGAAGAAATTTCATCCTGTGTGCAAGGGTTTGGTACATTTTTTTTTCCAACAGTCTTACTTTGTCACCCTCAGTAGAATGCCCTGTGGTATCATAATTCACAGCAAACTCAAAGTCTTGGGTTCAAATGTTCCTCTTTCCCTCAGCCTCTAGGTAGCTGGGACTACAGGCACCCACCACAACCCCTAGCTATTTTTAGAGATGAAGTCTCACACTTGCTCAGGCTGGTCTTGAACTCCTGAGCTCTAGCAATCCTCCTGCCTTGGCTTCTCAGAGGACAGGATTACCACACCTGGGTATACATGTTTTCTTATATAATTGGTCACGGCAAATCATAAGTCATTCATTGATCAGTATAGGGAAGAAGTACCAAACGGGATACAGAAGGAAAGAAATAAGCCATTTGCATTGCTTGCAATGTATTCAATGTTATTGAATAAAAACACTGTTTTTATTAATTTAATAGAAGTAAAAATATTGCTATTATCTGCAAATGCTGTTTTTATCAATTTTCTAATGGCAGTTTAACTGATATTTTTTCATTACGTCCCTAGCTGAAGAATATCATTTTGCACGGGTGTATTTCAAGGTTTTTTTCTTTATCTTTGTATTTCAATATTTTGACTACCTGGTGCCCACCTGTGGTTTTCTCTGTGTTAATCCTCTTGGTGTTTACTGAACTTCTTGGATCTGTGGACTTAATATTTTCATGAATTTACAATATACTCAGCCAGTATTTCTTAAATATTATCCTCTGTCTCAAGCTGTTTCTCCTATTCACTTAGTATTTCATTTAGATAGATGATAAATGGCTTAATATTATCCCATGTGGTCTTAAAGCTCACCTCATTTTCAAACCTTAATTTGCAAATCAGTTTGAATAATTTCTATTTCTACTGTCCTCAAGTTCACTTATTTTTATTATTCACTTTCTAATTTTCTTTTAAACTATCCATTGAAATTTAGAATTTAATTATTTTTTGAAACAGGAGGATTGCTTGCCCACCCTGGGCAATAGCAAAACCCAGTCTTCATACTATTATTATTATTTTATTGTTGGGGATTCATTGAGGGTACAAGATGTATCACACTGAGACTCCACCCCCCTCTAATTCAAATTTAGAATTTTCAACTTCTACATTTCTTTTTACAGATTTCCGTTACTCTCCAGACATCTTGCACTGTGTGGACACTCTAACCTTCCAGTCCTCAGGCTGTTAAATTAGCCTCCTCCTGGTCAAGCTTTTATTCTTCACCAGGCTTGTTGACTGTGGAATTTCTTCGGGGGAAAGGCAAGTATACATTTGTGCTTCTCTCATCTCAAGAGCCATTTCACCTCCAGTCTCTGCTTTTGCTTCCTTCCCCTCACCTTCAAAGAGTTTGTTAGTGTGATTGATTCATTTCCAAAGGGTATATTTGTTGTGGGCAAGAGGGTGAAGCTGATGTAAGGTACTTTTTGGAAGCTAAAAGTTTGTATATACATATAAACTTCTATATCTGGACACACACACATATATATTCAGACACACACATACACACATATATTGAATGTGTTGAATATTGATTTGTAGCTTTTAGTTAATATAAATAAGTATTATAGGATGGTGTTTGCCCATCTATCTATATGTTGAATATTGATTTGTAGCTTTTAGTTAATATAAATAAGTATTATAGGACGGCGTTTGCCCATCTATCTATATGAAAATTCTGTTTATTTCATAGAATATACTCCTAGAAGGGAGACCGAATGGTTAATTTTATATGTCAGCTCAATTGGGCGAGAGATGCTCAGATATCTAATTAAACCATTGCTGGATGTGTTTGTGGGGGTATTTCTGGAAGAAGTTAACATTTTTTTCAATAGATTAGATAAAGCAGATTGACCTCCCTGATGTGGGTAAACATGATCTCAGCCTTTGAGGAAGGTAGAATTTTCCCTCTCTGCCTAACTGCATGAGCTGAGATGTCAGTCTCCTCCTGCCAGTGGACTGGGACTTAGGCACACTCAGTGATTGGGGTTCTCTAGCAATCAGACTTGGGTTGGGATTTATACCACTGTCTTCATTGGGATTCTAGCTTTTAAAAGGCAGATCGGGGGCTTCTCAGTCTCCATAATGACATGAACCAACTCTGTCTAACAAATCTCATTTCTCTCTCATATGTATATATTCTGTTGATTCTGGATACTCTTCAATACTATAGGAAACTACTATATGAGATATATAAGTATGTACAAATCTATCAGTATATATGGGTACATATTGCTAAACAATTTTATAAAGTATAATTCATGAGATTACATTCTCCAACAGCAGCCTAATGGCAGTTTCTGGATATCCTTATTAGATTAAATATTGTCATTACTTTACTCTTTCTTGCTCTTTAGAGACATTATAGACTAAATTATCATGGTAGTTAAAAATCGGTTTGAAATTCAGTTTTATTTTCTTCATCATTAGTAAGTAAGGTGAGGGTACGTGTAATAGCAGCCTTTCATTTTCTATGGATTACCAGTTCGCCAATAGGTTTTCTAAGGTGGTAAGAACTGATTCTACAAACCAGATTTTTATTCACCTGTTTACTTTGGACAAGTCTTATTGTTTTGTTCTTGTCAAAATTGTAAATCTTTCATAATCAACCCAGCTGATAGCATTTCAGCTTTGGATTCCATGAAGGCATTTTATGATGGGAAATAATTCAGCAGCTCTAACCTGACAGTTGCCATTAGGTTGGATGATTGGAACAAAAAAGTGACAGACTGATGAAGAAAGAGTGAAGCTGCTGACGTATTTACTCATATTCCACACCTGGTTACTAACAGTAAAATGGAAGTGTTGCTTTTGATAGAAAGCCTGCAAAGAGGGGGACATGATGCGATATTTTTCACCACCAGACAGGGTTGAATCTGCAGAAGATAATTATTTTTCCTATGAATTATACTTCCCATTTGGTTAGTTGCCATAAAATTGCAGGATGCCTCAGACCACAGAATGCTGGTCAGGGAAATAAGCCCTGTGCTAGGTAAAAGACGCTGAAATGATATTAAAGTAACACTTTACCTTTAGTGCCATTAGCATTAAATCATAGCATTTCAGCTTTGGATTCCATGAAGGCATTCATGGAATCAGCACTTTAATTCAAAAACTGAATATTGACCACCAACTATGTCAAACATTTTTGCTCAAGTATTTTGTATAGTATATGATTTCAATTGATCCATACAATGAGGCAAGTGTCTCATTTCTTTATTTTTATTTATTTATTTATTTTAATTATTTTTTAAATTTTTTGTAGTTTTTGGCTGGGGGCTGGGTTTGAACCCACCACCTCCAGCATATGGGGCCAGGGCCCTACTCCTCTGAGCCACAGGCGTTGCCCGCAAGTGTCTTTTTTATCAATATAATTAGTATCTATGTACAGGAAACCAACTGAGGCACACAGGAGAGCAAATTCAGGATCCCTTCCTGTATGTCCTGTCTTTCAATTAGAAACCCATAGCAACTTCATTACATAACACTAATAAAATCATATAGAAATATAACTTCTATATGATGGATACAGAGTGAACCTGTTTCTGACTTTAACTTCACTGACCATGAATTTTTCTTGTATGTATGTGTGAATAATTATACATTACATATATGTATATATATCCTATGGTTCAAAAGTGTCCCCTTTAAAATTCAGGTGTTGACAATATGAGATATATATATATTTATTAAATCATAGCTGAGTACATTAATGCAATCATGGGGTACAAGATGCTGGTATTACATACAATTTGAAATGCTTTCATCAAACTGGTCAACATGGCCTTCATGGCATTTTCTTAGTTATTGTGTTAAGACATTTATTTTCTACACCTAGTAAATTTCACATGTACCCTGGTAAGATGCACTGTAGATGTGGTCCCACCAATTACCCTCCCTCCACCTAACCTCCCCCGCCCCCTCCCTCTTCCCTTTCCCCTTCTTGGGCTATAATTGGGTTGTAGCTTTCATGAGAAAGCTATAAATTGCTTTCATATGAAGACTGAGTACATTGGAGAGACTTTGTCTTCCATTCTTGAGATACTTTGCTGAGAAGAATATGTTCCAGCTCCATCCATGATAGTTTTAAGATGTGCGACCTTTAAGAGGTGATCAAGCCAAAAAGACCATTCCTTTGTGATGGGATTCAAGCCCTTATAAGAGAGGCTTCCAGCACCATTTGGTGTAATTTGTTCTACGTTCTTCCATGTGAAGACACAGCTTTTCTTCCATTGAGAAGATGCAGCTTTCACAGGCAACAAAATCTGCTGGCTCTTGATCTTGGGCTTCTTAGCCACCAGAAGTGTGAGATATAAATTAAAATTTTTATAAATAACTGAAACCCAGATATTTTGTTATAGAAACATAGAGTAAGTCAATATGCATAAAATCATATACACGTGTGTACGTGTATATGTATAGCCTATATGTGTGTGTGTGTATATATATATATATATACACATACATATATATGCATATTTAGGGTTAATACCTATTTATTATGTGTGTGTGTATAGCTTTGTATATATAAGTATTAACTTATATAGATCTAGGAGCATTTAGGTTAGCTCACTGATACAAATGATGTCTCATTTAAAATAATATCCAATTTTGAATGCCTTGTAAGCCCTCATCTGCATTACTGGACAACTATAGCTCCCCCCCCCAAAAATATTGGAGGGCTTGAGCAGAAGTCTTATTTGTCTCCAGAAATGACGTCCTGTGAGCTGAGTGATACTGGTTCCTTATCACCACCTCCTGGACATTTTTAAGCTCTTGAGGGCACTCTGCCATTTCACTCACTGTGATTCCTGCTGTGTATTAACCATCTCTTAAAGCAAAGAACTTTGGAGTAACAAAACAAAGCTGTATTTTCTTCAATACGTTTTGTTTCAGCAGAGTTGTGTAATTTCATACTTATTGGAGTAAAAATTCTCCTCTGCTCAGTCCCCTCTTTCTTTAGACAGTTTGTAGATTCCCTACTCGGAACCCAAATATAATGACCTTTAAGTTTTTCCATGTCTTCTTCCCTTCTCCCGCACACATACTTTAAATGCCATTATTTACCTTAGTTTTTATCTTTGTATTAATCCAAATATCCAAGAAAGATACAGTAAGAATTTTTTTTTCTTTCGTCTTAAACTGTCCCTTATGCTCAGAGATCCTACGGGAGGCAATGTGCCTGCTGTCCCACCTCTCATCATACCTCTCTCTCTCCCCCCCACCCCGTGCTTTGTAAGTTACATGATTTCTCTACTGAAGAGTGAACACTCATATTCTTTCCTACCAACCTTACGTTTACCTTTGTTGTTTTCTCCTTCCTCTTAGATTTACATCTGAATACAACGATTGCTGATGACCAATACTTTTACTCAAGGTTTTCTGGTCCTATTTTTATTAGGTCACCTTTGTCCACTAATAGTGTCCTCTAAAAATGTCACAGTGTCTCACGAGAATGATATCGCCCAAGCTCTCTACTTTATACATAATTTCTCAGTAACTTTATCACTCACAGATTATTTTGTTGGGTATAAAATCCCTGGCCCATACGGTTTCCTTTGTCCATCTTTCTGGTGTTTCATTACTGTGAGGAAGGGTGACCCTGGTCAGTTTTCTTCTTCTTGACAGTAAAGGCAGCATGTATCCTGGTTTGTGCCTGAGGTTCCTCGTGATTATAAATAACAAGTATTTTGATTGTCAATTTTTCTGAATTAGATAATAATACACTCTTGTTATTTGTAGTTAATTGACTTAGTTTACCCAAAATATGTTTGCTTATTAGATTTTTGCACAAGTTATTTTTTTACTAAACTAAAGATAAATGACTTTACTAACATATTTATTACTGTTTCCTATTCTGGGTCTCGGTAAGGTTGAGCCTCGGTGATGCTGCATTTTAAAGTTTTATTTCATAGCTTTTGGATGTTTTGTATTGAGTTTTTTACTATATATTTTAATTCTTTCTATTATTTCAAATATTTTCTCTTCTGCATTGTAGAACTGGTTATTGTTTGTGTAAACCAAAACATTTATTTTTGTGCGTCAATTTATGTCCTTCTACCTTATGAAATATCTTTATTTGTTTGTTACTTTTATCATTTATTATTTTATTTCCAAGATATAATATTTATGAAATACAAAGGGAAATATTTTATCCATATTTCAATTATTATGCCTTTTTTTTTCTCTTCAATGATTACAATGGCCAATATACAATACGATGTTTAAATGTGGTAAAAGCATTATGGAATCTTTGCCTTGTTCCTGACTTTATAGATCTGGGATGGCTAATTTTGTGTGAACTGGCTAAGTCTTTGTATCAAAATAAATGGCCAAAGACTACCCTAAACATTGATGTGATGATACTTTTAAATGAAATTATAATTTAAATTATAATCTAATTTAAGTAAATCAGATCCCCCCATAGTATGAGTGGGCCTCTTCTAATTTGTTGAAAGCCTTAAGAGAAAAAACAAAAACAAACAAACAAACAAAACCCAAATTTCCTTTAGGAAGAGAAAGTTTTGCCTGAAGTCATTCTTCAGACGCAAACTGCAATATCATCTTTTCTCTGCATCTGCAGGCAGCTGGCTGGCTTTGCAGATTTCAGACGTGCCAGTTTCCATGGTCTTGTGAAAAAATCCCAAATGATAAAAATCTCTCTCTCTCTCTCTTCTCTCTCTCTCTCTCTCTCTCTCTATATATATATATATATATGTATACACACACACACACACATACACACACACCTATGTATGCATATGTGTATATGTGTGGTTACATATATTTACATAGGTAGAGGGTAAGATAAAGTGAGAGAAAGATAATACAATCTGTATAAGACTATACAGGTACCTCGACTAGAACTGAAGGATTGGTGACCCATCCATCTGCCTAAGAGAACTATGGATGTATCTTTTGGAACTGGCAAAGTGTAAGGGGACCAAGAGCTAAGAGAACTCTAAAACTATCAGGTTGGTGGTTCATTTAGTGAATATCAGTGACCCCTCTCAGCCATCCCAATGCTTGTTCTTTGTATCCCTAAATGTTGGAAGGAGGAAGGGAAATGTAGCCATATTTATGTTCTGGCTCCAGTGGGCCAATAGGTGACTTTTACCAGATGTGAGATTTTGAAGGAATAATTTTAATTTGTAACTTTCCTGACTTGATGATAGGATCTGCTGAGACTGTGGTTCCCTTAAATACAATAGTAAATCAAAGGTTCAATAGTTTTTGCAAACATTTAATTATTTGGCTTTGAATGTATTGAAATCAAGTACATCCATGTAATAAACCCCTTGGAGTGGATACTGGGTTTTTTTTTTTTCTACTTATCCAGGACTGATATATCTCTCTATCCCTATAGTGATAATATTATGTATCTGTTGTGTGTGGGTGTATATATATACCCACAGTATGTTGTGTGTGTGTGTGTGTGTGTGTATGATATATGACAGTTTGAACAGTGCTGAATGCATATTGGATACTCAAAATATTGTTTGACTGTTTACCTTAAGAGAAAATTGTCCCAAGCAATGAAGCAAACAACATCTTACATGTGCTGAATACTTTTGAGTTGTAAAAGTTTGCAAGCTCTGCTTTAAACTCTGTGAAAGCTGCTCAGTCTCTCAGAAGTAGTTTTCTTGAGTATAAAGTGAAGAAAGTTTAGACTCTATGACATCTCTGCTCACCTCCAGCCTTTAGTACCTTCTGATAGCTTTTCTCTTTTTCTGATTCCTTTACTGTTCTTCATAATATTTCATAAAGTTACATCAAAGCAAACATACCAAACGATGATTTGGAATACTACTTTATATTTTCCAAATTCATGACATTGCACCCTTTTCACAGTGTCTCTTTCACAGATTAAATATGTCAGTCTTCATGTAGGTGTTGGGTGTGGGCAGTTCATGTTTTCACACACTAGGAACCAAACTATTAGCTGTCTCAAAAGAATAGTTAAATGGGCCACGTATGTGGCTCAGCAACTTCTGATGATAAAATTTTCCACAGCAGACATATATTTTTCTTTAGCAGATGAATTGTAAAGAACTGGGCTTGGGATACGTAGGTGACTATGAAAGTTTTGAGACAGATAGTGTTATGGTCTATTATTTCAGTTCCAAGAAACACAGTCAACAGTGTCCTTACTCCTTCTTATAGGATAGTTTTTTGGTGGTTTCAAAAATTTAGAAGACGACAAATGTCAGTGAAAGACAAGGAAAGGATTAGGCATCTGGCACCTTCAGTGACTTAGGAAAACTTTGACAAAATATTTGGAGAAAGCAATCGAGGGACATTTGGGGACATTTAGGAAGCAGCACTATAGGTAGCATCACTTGCACCGTCCCAAATCCTGCGTGATTATCTTCAAGTCAGGGAAGTTTCATTCCCACAGATGCCTCACAATTTGATAGAAGAGCAGAAGTGAGGAAATGCACTCAGACTCAGGGCTAGATACATTTCGACATCACTGGTGAGGAAACCTGGGTTTACTAGTTTGATCCAGAGAGTGTCAGTTAGCAGTGTGGATTTTTCCCCATGAAAATCCAGCAACCATAGTGAAGGGGCCCAAAGTGTGGGAAAGAAAATGGGGCAACATTCTTCTCCAGAAAAGAACTGTCGCGCTGCAACTGTCCCCTGGAGGAACAAAGGGGCACCCAGCAGTCTGCCTGAGAAATGTTTTCAGGAAGCTTCAAGAATAGCAGCCTGGGACCAGAGTGTGCTGGACCATCTTACACCATGACAATGTGTCCACCCACAGAACCAGCACTTCCAGTCACTTACTGGAGTCCACAGAGCTTAAACTCTGTGACTCATTCACGCTACAGTCTTGACCTGGTGCTGTGAGATTATTTCCTGTTCTCTTAGAATAGACAACAATACCCCCAGTAAAGGACTGAGGGAACTTTAACTGCTCAATATTATTCTTACTAATTATCTGTCAGTCACTTGTTCCTGGTTTAAAAGAATTAGTTGTCCTGCATTTTCCCTTTTCATAATGTCAAGTAACATTAGGGTGACCAGATTTTAACATCTGTAAGGCGGGGCAGAGCGGGGGAAGAGCCGGGGACGGAGCAGGGGGGTGGAGGGGGGGTGGAGCGGAGGTAGAGGCGCGGGGCAGGGCCTGACAACAAGGCAAACTTTGATAAATAGTTCTCAATAATCACTTCTCGGCAATTATTTATTGTATTTTAACATTATAAAATTAACAAAAATAATATAAAACTCATATTCTAGCGAAATAGCCATATGGCAGCCGAAAACTGTATATTCCCTTCTTGTTCTCCAGCCCCTTTGTGCATTCTTTCCGAAAATCGGGACTTTTTTAAAATACTGGGGGACGGGACAAATTGTTGAAAAGCAGAACTGTCCTGCCAAAATTGGGATGTCTGGTCACCCTAAGTAACATACAGAATGAATACTTCTTGGTAGCAAGAGGTCAAAATAATATAATTTCATACAACCAGACCGTTAGATTTCTTCTTCCTTTAGGAGTTCAGCCATTTTTCTTTGCAAACTTTTTTGTAACTTGGTAAAGAGTATGAAACACACCACTTAAAAAGAAGACACTGATGTAACTGGAAAAAGGAAATTGCATTTGCAGTTGCTGAAAGGCCATCGAGGCAATGCCTAATAATGCCAAAATAAAAGTAAATTTGGGAAGTGCACTTGAGCGTTGATGTCGCACTCACTTTCAATAAAGCCATTAAGAATTGGCTTTGTCAAGGCAGAAAAGAGAATCCATGAATATTATACACCAGACACCTTCTATTCTCAAAATCAAAATTGATATTACATTGGCTTATATCATACACCAAGGAAAAGTTACAAAAGAAATAATCGGAAAAACTTTTTTGTTGTTGTTCTGACTTGGGTATGCCTCTTTAGTGAATTGTGTCTGAAAGGAGGAACGATGTTATAAATGTCCACCCACCCAGCTAAGAAAAAAGACAATGACACTCATTTATCTCAATGTTTTGATAAGCCAGAGATATTTTAGGCAGAAGTTATAAACTAATGGGATTTTTGTTTTTCTGATGTGAATAATAACAAGAAAATACTACATGCCAGGTTTGCATCCGGAAAGCAAATTACATGGGTCTATTTATAAGATGGACTTTAATGTAGTGAAGGATTATAAAATAAGAGTTAAGAAAATGTGACTATTTTCTGTGAAACTAAATAAACGCCACTGTTGGAGGCAAATACATTTTGAAGTTAGTGGGGGTGATTTTCTTTTCAGTGTGTAATGAGTGAGGATAAAATAATTAATTTTAATACATGGCTAGCTGAAACAATACTGCTTTTGAGTGGTTTTAGAGGTCAGAAAGTGAATATTTTATAAATCTTGCCAATTCTTCAAATATGAGGTCCGGTTGCATCTCACTCCTCTGAAGGACCTGTTTGAAAGATGATGTTCTTCTCTGGTGACAAAGGGCTTAATCTGCTCCATGGTAAGCAAGGGTAGTATCCTTTTAGAAAAACCGTATCACTAATCTAGTCCCATGCTTATTAAAGAAGATTTGGGGAATGCACATTCCTTAAGATTTTCTAAAAATAAAACAATGCTAAAGTAAAATAATTTCAGAATATTTTGCAGCTCTGCCCCTGATAGGAGGTCACATTTATGATTTAGAAAATATTAAATGACCTAAGGTATCTTGTAGTGTTAATAAATATGTCTTTGGAAGGGGTTATAGATGTTTTCCAAAGAACCTAGTTTTCATTTTTTTCTTGTGTTTTGTCCATACCATAGTTTCAAAAACAAGCCCCTTTTTACAAACAGTATGATAAGAAAGAACATGTAAAAATGACTAAACAAACTTCTGATGACTTTGAATATGGAATGAAATATTTCTTTTTCCTCTTTAAAGATGGGAGAGTGAGTCTGAAACTGATGGGGATAGAAATAAAGGACCAGGATGAAGAAACAGAGCGTAGCATCACCTTTCATTTATGGATCTTGTCAGGCAGTCATGCCAGTGGTTTCCATTGCTTCAGGGAGTTTTTTATTATAGTTAGATAACATGACCATTGGGAACATACTAATTGAGCTAAAAGGATCCTCCCTGTCTCTTGAAAGAGAGATTGGGATTAAATGCATTTTTAAAGACTTTTTTTTTAAGAAGTAAAATGCTTTGTTGTAAGTTACAAATTGTGCCAAAGAGTTAAAGTGAATTAAGTTGTATGCCTTTTAAGAGGATAATTGAATTTGGATTCATTTTACAATGTTAAGGTTGCCAAATTTCGATTGGTGGAGAGTAAAACATTGATGGGGCAGTTTTTTTTTTTTTCTAATAGAATTTACCATTTGAAAAGGCACAGAAAATATCTATAAATAAGGTAAGTAAACAAAAAATTATAAATGTGTATTTTCAGTGTATTTTATGGTTGAATAATTAAAGGAATTCAGGGGAAGAATTTTTATAAGAAAAGAGTTGCCTTAAAAATTTGAGTTAATTACTAGATGTAAATTATAGTTCAATGATTTGCAAGATCTTTTGAAATTTAAACTTACATGCCCATAAAATTAACAGCATAGAATAAATTTCTGAAATGAACAACTAAATATAATTTAGGATGAGTTCACATATATGCAGTGCCCATAATTAACAATTATTCTTAAACGTACACATAAACTAAATTATCAAATAATGTTTCAGGTGCTAATATGTGTAAGATATACATAAATGTATCAGGTAGGATAGGCTAGATTTTGTTGCACAAAAAGTTAATGGCTTAATACAACTAACGTTCATTTCCTTTATTTTTCATTTTTACTTTTATGGAGTTAGGGCATACAAGCACACTTTATTGCGTGGATACATTGTGCAACAGTATAGTTACACTTTTTATTTTTATGGAGTTAGGGCATCCAAGCACACTTTGATGCATGGATACATCTGGTGTAATCATGGAGCAGATAATATACATTCTGGGGGTTAGGTGATATATCATCCCTCACCCCTTTCATACTCCCAGGCCTTTGAGTTTCCAACATTTATTACTCTGTTTGTATGTCCTTACGAACACATTATTCAGCTTCTACTTACAGTTGGAGACATGCATTATTTGGCGCTCTGTTTTTAGTTATTCCATTTGAAATAATAGCCTCCAATTCCATTCATGTTGGTACAAAGATAAGATAAGATTTTACTTTTATTTCAAGGCTGAGCAATATTTTATGGTGTTTATAAACATTTTCTTTATCCAATGTCCATTGATGAACACTTAAGTTGATTCCATTTCTTTGCTATTGTAAATAGTGTTGCAATAAATATATGAGTACCTGTATCTTTGACATGTGATTTCCTTTGGGTAGATCCCAGTGGTGGGATTGCTAGATCAAATGGTAGTTCTATTTTTAGCTCTTTTAGATCTCTCCACACTATTTTCCATGGAGGTTATAATAACTTACATTCCCATCAACAGTGTATGAGTTCTCTTTTTCTCTGCACCCATCTGGCATCTGTTATTTTCTGTCTTTTTAATAATAGCTATTCTGACCAATCTAAGGTGGTATCTCGTTATGATTTTAATTCACATTTTTCTGATTATTAGTGAGCTGAACATTTTGTTATATGGTTGCTGGGTATTTTCTATTGAAAAAATATCTGATTGTGTCCTTTGCTGACTTTTTAGTCTAGTTGGTTACTTATGTTTTGTTGTTATTGAGTTGTTTGAGTGCCTTGTAGATTCTGGATAATTGCTGACTCTATACCTTGCAAAAACTTTTTCCCATTTGGTAGGTTGTTCACCTTGCTTATTATTTCTTTTGCCATGCTACGGAATTTATTTTTAACTAAAAACAATATTTAAAATTACAATTTGAAAAACTCCTAAAGACAACTTTTCTTTTTGAAGAATTCTAATAAACAATTAGAATTTAGCTAAATATGGAACCACTAATCTTTCTAAAAATTTTCTCCATGGAAAATAAGGAAATAAATACCATTTTTAAAGTTTAAAATAATTTTAGGTTGTAAATGTGTGCAGTTAAGTGAAAACAAAATTAATTTTTTTAAATTAGAATCCAGATAATTACTATTTCAGACCTGACAGTTTTGTTCAGCTTTGTTTTGTTTAGCTTTCAGGTTGTCCTACAAATTTAACAATTTCATCTACTATGTAAAACGCATTACATCTAGTCAAGATTGAAATGTTTTCTGTTTTAGATCTATTTCATTTTTCATCACATCAATGGCCCCATAAGTGTGCAACATTACTGTTGTACACAACTAAGTACAAGCCAAGGTAAAGGAGTTTCCCAGGTACAGACAGTGGGGAGTCTGCAGGTGCAGAGCAGGCTGGCCAAATCATATACAGCTTCTTACATAATAAGAACTTTAGGTCATGTTGTTTTTACAAAGTTAAAGAAAAATTTTTCCTTATCAATAACATACACATGCCCATAGACAAAAGTTCAGACTACATCTTTCACAAACCAGGTTTCCCTGCTTCCAAACACTAGATGATCCTGTCCCAATTTCTGAAAGAGACTATTTATCTCCCTGTTTCTCCTATTGGCGCCCTTACCTCCCTCCAATTACGAATTCAGAGTAGCCACAAAGATCCCATAAAGGCGTACATGAAACCAAGTCACTCCTAAGCTTGAAACTTTCATTTTCTCTCACTTCCCTCAAGTTGAAGTCCACTTCCCCGCAACACCTTACAAAGGCCCATTCTTCACCTTTCTAACCCACCTTGATCTGCTCACCTCGGAAGGAGGTCAGACTTGCCTCCTCGCTATGCTTGCAATTTACCATGTGCCCTCTCGCCTCAGAGATACTTTGTAGGCTTTCCTTTCAGGCTGGAATTCATTTCCTTTAGATAGCTACACTTTGATCACCTCCACGGAATCTTTGCTCAGCCACCTTCTTCCTAGTCAGGCCAACCTGACTGACTTGATGAAACCTGCACATGCACTCAGCCAGCCCTCCTGGTCGCTCTTCCCTTACTCTATTCCCTTTCCCTTAAAAAAATTAACAAGGGTATTAAGGTGTAATTAAACATCTTAAAATTCATCACTTGTAAGTGTGTAATTCAATAAGTTTTAGTGTATTTACAGGGCTGTGCAACCACAAGCACAATCTAATTTTAAAACATTTCCATGAACCTCTGAAGAAAAAACTTTCCATTTGGGAAAAGTCATTTTCTTTTCCCAAACTGAGTCCTAGGAACTACTAACTTATTTTTCATTTACATAGATTTGATGTTTTATTGATACATAATGTAATCCAATCATTGAACACTTTACGTTTTGAGCAGCCTCTTTTGCTTTGTACAATGATTTGTTTCATGCGTGTTACGGCGTGCATTAGTACGTCTGATGTTCTCATTGCTGAATAGTCTTCCATTACGTAATAAACCTCATTTTTTAAATCTACTCACTGACTGGTGGACATTTGGGCTGTTTCCACTTTTGCGCTATTGCTAACAATGACGTTTTGAACTTCCCTTTGCAAGTTTTTGTTTGGACGTATGTCCTCATTTTTCTTATTCTCCATTTACCTTCCTACATAGCTACATGTGCTATTTCTCTTGTAAATTGTTTGTTACCTTTTACTAACAACAGAACCTAATTTAAAGATTTCTGTATCTTCTATCCAAAGGCCTAGAACAGCTCTTGGTATATGGCAAGAACTCAACATGTTTGTTGAATGAATAAAACCACTTTTGCACGTTTTTCTGTTTCCAGATAAGATATATATTTTCAAGCAACATATTTCTTCATGCTTCTGATTTTACACAAAATATGCATTTAACATATTCTATGGTGTAGGAAGTATGTTAGAGTCAATGCATTTAAAAACAGGTAGGATAGAATATTATGCTCAAATACTCAAAAAAAATGCTCACAGTTGGGTGGTGGAGATACATATGAAAGGAAACAACCAGGAAACGATAAAAGCAGCTATGAGAAGCACGAGAGAATCTCAAAGATGTCCACACACTAATCCTCAGATTGTATGAAAGGTTTTTTCACATAGCATGGGTGAACTATGGTTACAGAGAGATTTAAGGTTGCCATTCAGTAGACCTTAAAATACAGAGATGATCTAGGGTGATCTGGTGGATCCAATGAAATCACAGTATCCCTTGCAAGTGAATGAGAGAGGCAGAGAGTCAGAGATGATGGAAGCCTCAGGTCAGTTATGTAATATGAGAATAACTCAATCTACTATTGCTGGGTTTGAAGATGGAAGGACAAAGATTGTGCTCAGCCTTATGAAGATGGAAAAGGCAAGAACACAAATCCCCCCCCAAAGCCACTAGAAAGGAATGCAGCCTTGATGACGCTTTGATTTTAGCTCAGCCAGAGCCATTGCAGACTTCTGATCTCATGAACTGCAAGATAATATCTTTGAACTGCTTTAAGCTACTAAGATTGTTGTGCAGTAGTAATAAATGCTAATACAAGAACTATATTACTGTCTAGATAGGAAGAATAGGAGGGGCTGGAATCCCCATGATTTTATTAAGCTCTTTTTCTTGGGTACACTATCTTCAACTCGAAATAAATTTTCAAAGAAGCTGGAGTCATGGTCTCTGCTCTTAACGAAAAAAGTTTAAAAACTCGTCAGATTTTCCAATGGGAAAACATGACCATATGGCAGAGATGTGAGAAGCACAAAATTGTGCCAACAGGATCATCAACCATCATTTACATGGCCAGCCATCCCAGCAAACTGGCAAGCCAGGAGCATCACTGGAACAGCTGTTGCCGTAGCCCCAAATCCTACAAAAGTGACTAAAAAAGAAACAACACAAACAAGCAAATGGAAACCCTCTGGGACCTTGAACTTGTAAAACTGAGAGGCAGCACGGTGTAATCAAAGGGAATATGGAGCTACCTTAGACCATCTGGATGCTGATCTCAACTGCACCCTAGTATAGGTTTGTGACCTTGAGCAAGATACTTACCATTATCTTTCCCTTTAATCTCTAAAAGAGAGTTAGACCCTTCCAGCACATATTCTTAGGGAACGGGCTAAAATCACCTCCAACATAAGTGGAATAAATTCTTCTTCCTTCCCTCCTTTCTATTTCTTAAAATTTAAAACACGTATAATACAGGAAAATTTTACTACATGATAAATTTTATGTGTATGATTTATTTAAGAGTATTCAAAAAGTTTATTGACCCCTTGCAGGGTGGGTCATTACATCAACAAAAGCACCTAGTCCTCCCGTGAAATTAATTTGGGATTTCTTTTTCTGGAATGACCATCAGAACGATGAAGTCTGACAATTAAGTTCCTGAAGTCACCACTGAGTGCTTATAGTGGCAGGACTGTGCAAAAACCTCCATAATGCTTCCCAAACTTGATATCAGTGTCTCACGGCTATGTTTTTGTTGAAGTGCTGCAGCATCTTGCTGAGTGACGTTCACTATTACTGTGTGGTTGTGTGTACTGCTACAAGAACGTTGGAGCTTGAATTAGAGCAAAGAACAAACAATACCAAGAGCTTGCTTAATAGCTCAGTGTGATATTCTACTTCATACATAAAGCAACTCTGTAATTTCCTGTTAAACTTGTCAAGAATGGAAGCAAAACCAGAGACATGCTAGTCTACATTGGGGGATTATGCCAGGAGGTGAACTGCAGTGTACAAATGGATTAAACTTTTTTTCTGAGGGTAGAAGGCATCACTGATGAGAGAGATCAATGTGTATAACTGATGAAAATGTTGCAAAAACTTATTGAATATTCCATCAAGGGATAGATATTATGGGCATTACAGAAAAAGAGTTTCAAAATTGCTTTGCAGGGTGGACTAGACACTGGCATTAAGTCATAGCTTCTCAAGGGGACAACTTCAAAGGTGACCCAGGGATACTCAGCACTGAAGTAACACTTTTTCTAGGATGAAGGTGCCGACTTGTCAGACCTTGTGTGTTAGTGCCTGCCCACACCTACCTATAGGTACACACATATAATTATATACTATAATTGATCTAGAGGACATTTGCCTTTACAGAGAGACTGTATAGAGAGTGAATTTGTCTAATAAAATACCATAAAAGGTTCTGATACATAATTGTGGGGCGAATGAAAAATTTTGACATGGTTACTCTATTACCCATGGTTCTCGAGAGAAACAGAAACAATAGGATATATGTTTGTGCATATAAATACATATGTGTGTGAGCCAGGTGTTGTGCCAGGTGCCTATAATCCTAGCTACTTGGGAGGCTGAGACAAGAGAATTGCTTAAGCCCAAGAGTTTGAGTTTGCTGTGAGCTGTGATGCCATGGCAGTCTACCAAGGGTGACATAGTGAAAGTCTCTCTCAAAAATAAATAAAAAATAAAAATAAATAATATATATGTGTGTGTGTGTGTGTTATATTTGTGGACATATATAATTGTGGTTAGTTATATATTTACATAAAAGGTGCCAGAATGTGTGTACATGTTTTAAGCAAGGAAAAAAAACTGTATTAAAATTGTAATAGTCAATACATACCAATAACAAAAGATGAATACAAGTCATGCTGAGCACTTCTGGTAACTGCAGAATCAAACATGATACTCATTAAGGAAGTAAATACACATATTTAGATTAAGGATTTTGGATCATCACAACGATACAGATAAAGAGTTCTTGGCTAGATGCATTTCATAAACATTCAAATAATTCCTATCCTTGAAGTAGTTTAGGATCATTTTTAGCATTAATCATTATGGGATATATTACACAGTTGCTTTATGTATTAAGTAGAATATCACGCATGGACTTGTGATGTCCAAGCAAGCTCTTGTTCTTAACTAAGAGTGAGTTGTTAAGCTCTACCCTGTCCCATTTTGGCTTTAAAAATTTCTGCATTGATTCTCTAGCTAACAACTTAAAGACCAATCACTGCCTGTTTGTATTTCTTGACATTTCACATACATCGTACACTTTTAAAAAGCTCTGCTGAATTTTTTCCCTTTAAGTGAATCTCCTTTTTCCAAACATTTTTTATTAAAGTATACCACATATACAAAGGACACAAAACATAACTATACATAATCATAAATTATCCAAATATGGGTTTGTGAAACTTTGAAAAAAGAAAAATAAATAATAAATTGTGAGGGTCCAGATGTTGTTTCTCAATTACTGTTCCCTTCTTTCTTGCCAAAGAGAACTAATACTGTAAATTTTAACACTTAATTTGCCAGTTTTTTTTTTTTTTTTTTTTTTTTTAAGAGTCAGAGTCTCACTTTGTCACCCTTGGTAGAGTGCCGTAGTGTCACAGCTCACAGCAACCTCCAGCTCTTGGGCTTAGGCGATTCTCTTGCCTCAGCCTCCAGAGTAGCTGGGACTACAGGCCCCAGCCACAATGCCTGGCTATTTTTTGTTGCAGTTTGGCTGGGGCTGGGTTTGAACCCACCATTCTCAGTACATGGGGCCAGCACCCTACTCACTGAGCCATAGGTACTGCCCCAGTTTCTTTATTTGTAAAAATTTTATGTAGAAGTATTCATTTTTTGTAGACGATGGTTTTCTCTATTTCTTTTTATGTTTTCAGTTGTATTGTTAAATTCTCATAGCTATATACACAACTATATATTGTTCTTGACTTCCTGTGCTTAACGATATACTATACTGCGAGATAATGTCATGTTTTTGCAAATATCTAGGATTAATGTTTTGTGATGGACGTTAACACTTTATTTCTTACACATTTGTCTTTTAGAAGTAGTGTTTTCCTCTGAAATTCTTCTGTAAGTCCCTTTTGCAATATATTTTTCTCTCAGGTGCACAGCAAAGATAGAGTTGCTGTGCTATAGGTTATGCACACATATATATATATATATATAAAATTTATTTTATATTTTATTTTATTTTATTATTATTATTATTTTTTTTTGTAGAGACAGAGTCTTACTTTATCACCCTCGGGAGAGTGCTGTGGCATCACACAGCTCACAGTAACCTCCAACTCCTGAGCTTAGGTGATTCTCTTGCCTCAGTCTCCCAAGTAGCTGGGACCACAGGTACCCACCATAATGCCGGCTATTTTTTGTTGCAGTTTGGCTGGGGCGGGGCTCAAACCCACCACCCTCGTTATATGGGGCCCATGCCTTGCTCACTGAGCCACAGGCACTGCCCAGATTATGCATATTTTTAAATACAGGAGATTCTCTCAAATTGTTCTGCAAAGTGTTGGTAGGAATTTCTGAAAATTTCCATTACAGACCCAAATCAGCTATCCCACATTAAAGTACGTATTGTAATTTTGAAATTGTTTAAAACTAGAACTATACATAGTAAAGGAGCCAATACATCAGAGTAGTAATATTGGTAAATAACTATGTGCGTATCCCGTAAGTGTATGCATACATTTATTGTGCTAAATAAACCCGAGTCCCTTAGAACACAGTCAACAATGATGCATCCTGATAGTTCAAATCAATTGAAGTTTTTCAGTGTTATCATCAAAGAGTGTATCTTTGGCACTTGGTACAATTTTGGTTTATATCCAACTCTTTTGAGTGTGTATTTTTCGTCTTAAATTAAGTTACCCGTATCAGAGAAAGCACATTCGCTGAAATCTGCTTCTATTATAGGATCTCAAGTTGCATGTTTTTCTTTTCTCTCTGTTGATGTCCGAGGTAATTTTCACTGATGTGGATGCTTTTCTCCCACCTGTAATTACTTCTACCTTGGTCATGCCGATTACTGTGTACCCCAGGGTCTGAGACTGTCTATCAGAGATGCTGTCAGGTTTGACTTCTGCTCAAGGTGCAAGCCAAAAGGATTTTCCTTTGATTGTTACTCAAAGATTCATTGGCTACCCTTGGACGTCAGTTAAAAAGGCATCCATATACCTCTAGACAGCAAGTCCAGGATAATCTGGTTATCTTTTTCATAATTTTGCACGTAAAAGTCAAGTTGAAGCTATTTTCAGGGCATGTTTGTCTTCAATGATTAAAAAAGGAGAGATTTTTCTAAATAACAATGGTATTTATTTTAGAATAAGGCATTGCAATCTGAAAACATATGCTTTAGTAATTATGAATATTCAGGAAGGTAAGCGAAAATAAAGATTTTTATTTACTCCCCCCCTTTTTTTGAGACAGAGTGTCTCTCTGTCACCTTGGGTAGAGTGTCATGGTGTCATAGATGACAACAATCTCCAATTCTTGGACTCAGGAATTCTCTTGCTTCAGCCTTCCAAGTAGGTAGGACTACAGGTTCCCACCACCATACTCAGCTATTTTTTTCTATTTTTAGCAGAGGCAGGGTATCACTCTTGCTCAAGTTGATCTCAAACTCCTGAGCTCAAGCAATCCACCTGCCTCAACTTCCCAAAGCGCTAGAATTACAGGCATGAGCCACCGTGCCCGACTAAAACAAAGATTCTTTAAAAGAAAAATGAGGAGAATTATGTAACTGTTTAGAGATAATCATCTTTGGCTCCAAGGATCAGTAACAAGGGTAATGCTAGTCTGAGGTTAGGCAGGCAGTTGCTGGCCAGATGTACTTATGGAAGAAGTATTGTTTTTGTAAAGTTGTGGTGACCTGTCTTCAAGGTTGTGTGTTTTGCAGAATCTTTTAGGATAGTTTTTGTTTTCAGGCACCTATGCATGAGAGCCCCTTACCAGCTTTCCCTGGCTCTATGCTTCTGTTTTTGTTTCTTAATACATGAGACTCCATTTTAATTTTGACAACTTTAATTCTGATTTTTCCTTGGTCTCTCAATTATTTTGACATACTTCTAAAATTTTTCAATCTGTATTCAAAATAAACTCAGAGTACTTACACCGGAATTCTAGGTCTTCTTTAGTTTCACCTGATTTAGTTTGGTTGATTTCCTCTTCTCATCTTTCTAGTACCTTTTGGTTTTTGTTCTCTAACGAGGACAGAACAACAACCGTGAATTTTGATGTCTCTCAAAGCCTAGGTTACTTTTCTGCTTCTTGTCATCTCATCCTTCACCTTAAAATTTATATTTTCTTCATGCTAAGAAAATTCAAATCATTCATTTCTCTCTATTTTGCAATGCACCATTGATTACTGTCGATTGTAATAACCCAAGTAATCTATCTAACACCAGGTCTGATTTCTTCTGTCCAAGTGTATATCTGTACCCATTAATCAACCTGTCTCCACCCCTCTCTCCTGCCTTCCCCTCCGGGCCTCTTGTAACAACCATTCTACTCTGTATTTCCATGGGTTTCACTTTTATTAGCTTCCATATAATGAGTAAGAACATGGGATAGTTTTCTTTCTGTGCCTGGCTTATTTCACTTACCACAATTATCTCCCATTCCATCCTCGTTCCTTGCAATGAAAGGATTTCATTCTTTTATTGCTGATTAATGTACTATTGTGTATATAACCACATTTTCTTTCTCCAGACATCCACTTGAAGGACACGGAAGTTGATTTTGTATTTTTGTTACTGAGAATAGGCCTGGGATAAACACACGAGGGCAGCTGTCTCTTCCATATATTGATTCTCCTTTCTTTGGAATTATAGTCGATAGTGGAACTGCTAGACCATATGCTAGTTCTAGGCTATTTATTTATGTTTTTACTATGCCTTCGATCTTGTAGTTCTTTATTAGTTTGGGGAGGTTTTCTGTTTCTTCAGAGCTCAACCTTGTAAGTTGTGTATGTCTTGGGATTTAACTACTTCTCCAGGTTTTCCAGTTCTGTGACAGACAGTTGTTTGTACTGATCCTCTGTATTTTGTGGTGTGAGTTGTTATGTACCCTTTTTGTCTCTGATCTTATTTATTTGGATCATCTCTCTTTCTCTTTTTTTTTCCTGGTCAAGCTAAAGGTTTGTCTATTTTATCATTTAAGACAAAGAATGTTTTCTTTCATTCACCTTCCGTATTGTTCTTTAGTCTCGTTTTCATTTATTTCTTCTGTGATCTTTGTTATTTCTTTAATCTACTAATTTAGGGTTTAGTTTGTTCTTGCTTTTCTGGCTCCTTTATGTGCATAATTTGGTTGTTTATTTGAAGTCTTTCAGGTTTTTGGATGTAGTCATGTATTGCTATAAAATTTCCTCTTTGTACTGCTTTTTCTGTAAACCACAGATTTTTAGATACTGTATTTCCATTTTGATTTGTATCATTTTTTAAAAAATTTCCTTAATAATTTCCCCCATTGACTCACTTGCAGATCAGGAGCACTTTTTTTTTTTTAATTTTCTTGTGTTTGTATGATCTCTAAGGTTTCTCTGTGGTTTCATTCCCTCATGGTGAAAAAGAGATATTTGATATAATTTCTACTTTTCGAATTTGGTGAGACTTGCTTTGTGGCTGAAAATATGGTTTATCCTCAAAAGCGTTTGTCCTGATGAAAAACATATGTATTTTGTGATTATTAAATAGAATGCTCTGTAAATGCTGGTAGGTCTATAATCAATTTTAACTCAGATTTTTTTTATTGATTTTCTGTTTAGATGATCTTTCTAAGGCTGACCCAAGGTGTTGCATTTCTCTACCATTTTTTGTGTTGTAGAGATCTATTAATAGATCCTTTTGGATCTATTAATGTTTTCTTTATATACTAGAGGTGCTGAGTGTTGAGTACATAGACATTTGTGATTTTTACAGCATCTTGCTCCCTTGCCACTTCATTATTAGACAGTGACTATCTTTGTTCCTTTATAAAATCTTGGGCTTGTTGTCTATTTATTCTGATATAAAAAGAGCTATTTCTTTTATTTGGTTTCCACTTACATGAAATATATATTTTCATCTCTTCACTTTCAGTCTGTGTGTCTTTAGAGGTAAGATGAGTTTCACATAAACACCCCATGGTTTGGTCTTGTTTGTTTATTCATTTAGCCACGCCATGGTTTTTCATTGGACAATTGAGTCCATGTACATTCAGTGTTATTCTTGGTAAGTAAGGATTTACTACTGCTATTATTTTGCTAGTTTTCTGGTTATTTTATAATTCTTCTCTTCTTTCTTTCTTTTTTCAGTGGTTTGTGGATCCTCAGTAATTTTCCTTGGTAATACCTTTTAATTTAATGTTTTTTACTTTTAGGATATCTATTTTTCAGGGTAGTTACCATAAGGCTTATAAAAAAAACTTATTTATTAATATAAAAAAGTTATTTAAACACTAGAAAACTTATCTTAGATCATAAAAAATTATTTAAATACAAAGAAAAAATACCCCTAAAACTCTACTCTTGAAGTCCATCTGCCTTGCTTTTTGACATATAGTTGTTTTAATTTAATTGCTTAATTGTTTCCTCTAGCTAATATTGTTTTTGATGTATTTGTATTTTAAGCTTCATACTAGAGTTATAAGTAAATTGTACACTCCAGTTACAGTATTGGAGTATTCTGGGGTTGTCTTTATATATCATTTTATCAATGGATTTCACACCATTAAACGTTTTGTTCCTGCACATAGGATTGTTATCATTGTTTCTTTCATCTTGAGGGAATTTCTTTGGCATTTCTTGTTAGATGGAATGTGTAGTGGAGAGTTCTCTCTTCTTTGTATTTGAAGAATAGCTAAGATGGATAAAACATTAGTGAAGACAGGGTTTGTGTTTGTTCTGTTTTATTTTGTTTGTTTGTTTGTTTGTAGCACTTTGAAATGTTGTTCCATTTCTTCCTGGAAATATGGTTTCTCTTGAGAAATCTGTTGCACAGAGTAATTGAACTTCCTTTATTCTGTATGCTATTTAATTCTTTTCTCTTGCTGCTTTTAGGATCTTCTCTTTGTCTTAGACCTTTGAGAGTTTGATAATTATATTTCTCAAATATTCTTTATTCCTTAGGATAGTTTCATTTGGTGTTCACTTACTTTCCTGTACCTGGATATTTATATCTTCTTCATTATCTTCTTCAAGCTCAGAAAATTTTTGTTAATATCTCTTTGAATTAACTTTGTGTTTACTGATCTTTATCAACGTTCTCTTGAACACTAGTAATTCTTGGATTGAGTTTTTTGAGGTAAATTTGTTAGATTTCATAAGCAATCTTTGTTCTTTTTCACTCTTTTTGTTTTTTTGTCTGACAGTGTAATTTCAAATAGACTGTCTTTCAGCTCACTGCTTCTTTCCTCTGCCATAGCTGCTGTTTAGAACATCTATTTTTCAGTTCAGAAAATATATTTCTAATTTCTAATATAGCTGGACTTTTATTAGTAGTAGCACATCAATCTCTGTGTTAAATTTCTGAATTGTTTTCCCATATTGTCTTGAAGATCACTGAGTTCCCTTGTATTTACTATTTTGAATTTTTGATCATGTAGGACCATCACATTAAGGTCAATTGCTGGTTCCTCGCTTTGTTCATTTGGTGTGGTCCTGTTTGCTAATGTTTCTTATGCGAATGTTTCTACGTGTTTGCATGAAGGACCGTTGTTGCTGTCTGGCTCATTTAGGTTTTTATTGGCTATATTTACTTAGAGATTCTTCAAAACTTACTTTTTGAATTACATATATATACATATACACACACACGTGCATTATGTATATATTTTTTGGTTGGTCATTTTTAATCTAGGCCACTAGGCCACTGCCTCCTTTGGAGCACTAGATGTTTTCTACATCCAAATAGGGGAGGTAAAAAGAAAATATCCTGCCTATGTGGAATTGCTGGCTACAGAGCTGGCTTTCCAGGATTCGGTGTGATAGTCCTCTCTTCCTTCTTTATTTCTGGCTGTCCTCAAGGATACATCTGCCTTTGAGTACTCATGATGCTTTCTGAGGGTTGACCCATAGACAGGTTTCTAGCTCGAGAATCCAAAATGGCAGAAAACCTCATTGTCCACTTTTATCTCACATTTTTGAATGTAAGAATTTTTGATGTGCTTGATGATGGGCAGATTCGGCAGGAGGGGCATCATGGATATAAGAATCTGATCCTCTTACCGTCTACTTGGATTTTTTTTTTCTTTTTTTACTTATTGTGGCCCCAGGAAGTGACGTATCATTACAATTGAATTCTGGAATATTGCTGGTTATAAATTCAGTTCCTTACTTTTTAATTTTATTTTATTTGTTCATGTTCTGTTGAGAGAAATTAAGCCAGCTTATATCTATGCCTCCATTTAAGGAGCCTAAGACCCCAGCACTCTGATGTTTCCTATGATACCAACAATTTTACCACATTTACTTTTGAAACATCAGTGTAGACACAATGAAAAAAAAAGGCAATTAATGTTTTAAGACTTTTATGAAAATAGTTCTACTTTGCAGATAATCTGAAAGCATATTAATTACACTGAAGCTTCCTGGACCACATTTGAGAACCACAGTACTAAAACGTAGTGCATGTATAACTTGCTGGGAGTGTGTAGTATGCTATGAGTATCAGCCAGTTCCTTTTCATAAAGGAGACCTCTTATTTTCCTAACTAGGTGGATACTTAGAATGTAGTTAAGAAACCCTCTGCTATTTGAATGAGCCTCATACAAAAGCATATCAATTTGTTTTGATTTCTAAGGTCCTTATTAATTTTTTCAAACATTTCCCTAACATTTTAAAGACTGTGAATTATTAGCCCTATTTTATAGATAAATAAATTGAGACTACTATCTTATGAGGCCAATAATAGTCTTTTGTGCATAGGACTGGAATTTTGTTCAAAAGTGTCTTAGTTTCACATGGGAATCAGAATTCAGGAAATACATTGTCTCATGATTAGTTTCACTGAGAAATATAATATTTTAAATTTTAAACTCATTATTTCACACTAATCGACATTCACGACAGAAAATATCTATGAGAACTGAGTTTAAATAAATAACTGTATTTATCTTAAGAAGGTCATTGTTAACCCTACTCGGTGAAGTAACTAATAGATAATCCCTTTTTTAAGGGACTTGCTCAAATTCAGTCTTTAACTGGCACTTTCCTCTGACAACCTATAAAGACCAAAGAAGCCTTTTTAAAGAAAGTTTTCTTTCTTTTTAAACTTAAAGGAACCAATTCTGTTATTCAAAGTTTCTCTAATGTTGTTTTCTCCAATACAATGCATTACTTCATTAATCTCATTGTTCAGTATTCTAAACCAATATTCTATTATTAGGTTTGTTTGTTTGCTGTGGTGCCCGCTCTAGGTAGAAAATTACTTTTTGAACAAATTCAATATATCTGGAAAAAAATTAAATGTCCTGAATTACCATTGTGCTGTTCTTACGGAAATTTATTTTAAGAAAACTTTTTAAGTGGCCATTGTCTTCAACTTACAAAGGTGAATTACAGCCTCTACATCTGGAAAATGACAGTTCATAGAAATGTGAGTATTCCAATTAGTTAGAATTTTGACCTTTTGTTCTGTCCTGTGTTCTGTGTGATCCCATATGAGATGAGAAGCTACAAGTTTGCTTCTTAAAGAGAACTTCTGCATTCTCCTCAGGATGCCGAAATCATAGACCCAGAGAATCAAACAGGGTATGCAGAATCCAGTCTGCTTATTTCAGCTTCTCAATTCGTAATTATGGTTCTGGCAGTGCACAGCAGTAGCCCACACACTTTACACATGGACTCAACCTTGAATTAAAGTGATCAGAACCCCAGCGTCTCAGTGAACATTAAGTTATTCTAAAATCAGAAAGCTCCCCATAACTTTGGAGGCTATAAATTGTTCTTTATTGTACTGAATATATTTTATGTTCCATTGTATGAAAGATGCTAGATGGTTTAAAAATGTTTTCCGTTCATTGTCTTGTCTCATTTCTAACATCCATCAAGCTCTATGTAAACTTTTTCTTACCATCGTCTTTTACATAACAATCAATTTTTTTTTTTTAAGAGAAGAAAGTTTCCCTTAACTTTCCTCTTGCCTCTATTTCCTTTGATTAAACAATAGAACTGTCTCCTTCACTGAGGCCTTGAAATTCACCACCTACAGGCAGCGGAAATGAAATTTTAAGATCTCACTATGGATCAAAGGTAAAATCCTATCCTAGGAACTGAGAGCAGCAAAGTCACAAAATAGCAACCACAAACTACACCAGATAAGTGGCAATTGCCTTGATCATATGCTATGTGCTTTGATAATGTGCAGTAGCCGTTTAAGACACAGCAACCAGGCCCGAAGTAAAATAATCCAATCAACAGTAGGTTAACTGCCGTCTGTCTCAGTGCTGTCCATCCCCAATAGCATCCTCATCAAAACGTGGTGGCATTTCACCAAGAAATTCCATTAACAATCAGGTGAATTCTTCAATAACTCAGAATTTTTTACCATGCCATCATTTCTTTCCATTCTTTTTAGAGTCACACTGCTATGTTCTTTTTCAGGTTAATTTGGCTTTCGCTCTTTTTAAAAATCCATTTGCTCATTTATTTCTTACTTTCAAAACATCTCAAACACTAAAAGCTATGCTATGGAAACTAGGAGAATCAGGCACCTGCCTCAAAGACTTGTCATCTTCTCAGATAAGCCACGTACACTGTAAGTGCTAAATGAAGATGCAGTTTGAACAAATAGGACCTTATTGATGATTATTGTCAGATGTGACCCTTCATACATCATCTTTATAAATTTACCTAATCAGCATGTGTGAGATGAAGAAAAGAAATAGTTATTTCTAAGGAATAATTATCAATATATTCATAATTGTGAAAATAGCTTCCCAGTAGTGTCTTTGATTTTAGCAAAATGTGACCTTTTATTACATCATTCTATAGCCCCTAGCTCTATACACCACCTGAAAAAATACAGGGAGGACATCATTGAACAATATTCTTGACAGTTGCATGTGTTCCTGATGAATGGATGTTTCCAAGCCCTCATTGTTTGCCATCTCCACAGACAGGATTCAGTTAATGAAATGGCTAATTAGATTTCCGTAATCCTGGACTTATTGTGTTTGAGGTGACATTTGTCAGCATGGCTCTTGTGATTTCTTTGGTGTGATAGGAAACATTTTCCCTCGGCAAACTTGGCTTTTGTTATGTTGCTGGAAAGGCAGTTTCCTCTGTTGGGAGAATGAAATCATTGCCCTCCCAAATACAGCTCTACCACTCAGCATTTAAATAGAGAAGAATAGAAAAATGATCATCTGATTAGACAAACAGGCCCGTGTTCAAAATCCATTTTCAAAATCAAATAATAGAATTGGATTGAGTTCAGAGTGGAAGGATGACTCAGGTATGATTACATACTCTAGTACATAATCCTTGGCCAGCAGAATGAGGAAGGATTTAAAGTTTTATACTTTTAGTCTTATTCTTCATAAAAATGACATTCTTAAATAAAAATGGAGACAGGTCACATGTCAGGCAGCATTGTTAGACTCCCTGACAGTTATAGTGTCCAAGAAGTGAAAAATCAGCATCAAAGTTAAAATTCAATTCTACATAAATCACTTAAAACATGAGGATGATAAATGGCATTACAATTTAGAATTTGATAGTTAAGGATAAAATAATGATAATATTTAAATATTAATGAACTTGGTTCTACTGTTATAAATTCCAATTTACTTTTTAAGTCACTATTCTAGCAAAAGGACAGAAATTTGGCATTGGTCATTTTGAG
Source organism: Otolemur garnettii (assembly GCF_000181295.1). Classification (NCBI taxonomy): domain Eukaryota; kingdom Metazoa; phylum Chordata; class Mammalia; order Primates; family Galagidae; genus Otolemur; species Otolemur garnettii. The sequence goes on along the minus strand of NW_003852396.1, from coordinate 64,420,287 downwards.
AAGAACTCCCACACTTTTCTATGAAATTATGTCTAGGTTTATAATACCTTTTAAGTTTATTGAGGGATGGAGGTTGGACATATTTTTCAAAGACAATAATTTGCACTTCCAGTAATGTGTTTCCCTTAGCAAACCTCAGTCCTAAGTGCACATAAGCCATGTTCCCTCAGTTTCCAGAATGTACTGCTATTTCTGTGCTAGTCACCTGCATCAAACCCATTTCTTTCTTTTTTGATGGGGCATAAGAAATATCTTTGATTTTAAGACATTATAACAAGCAACATTCACCATATAGTGATTTTCCCATCCGAGATGTCTCAATTCATCTGCATGACATTCCCTTAAATTAGAGATGGAACTTCCTTTACATGTTGAATCCCATGGACTTCTGTGGGTTAGGCTGGATCGCCAGTTCTCTATGAAGCACCCTTTTGCAGTGTTATCACTTTGTTTATACATTTATCATTTCCTTTTACCCTAATCCCATCCCTAGCCTATCTTCAACAAAATAGTCATATTGCAATCAAAAGATAAAAATAAAGAGAAATAAAATCTTGTTATTTCTTACATCTTCTCCAAAATCACTTATGACTGCTCTAACCCTTTTGGTTCTCCAAGGGCTTAAGCTTTTGAGAAACAACAGCTACAACAAAAAGCCAGAAAGAAAGCATTTTACTCTCCTATTCTACTAGCCCACTTGCATTCCCTGGTGCAATAAGTAAAGAGTGCCAATAGTTATGAGAGATGAAGGAAAAGGGGAATTAGAAAAAGAAAGGAGTGGGACAGATCAGGGATAATTATAAAAGTTCCTATAAATGTATGAACAGATTGATTTTTTGCTGTGGTCATAGCAAGGCAAACTTGTATAGCAACTTTACCTTATCATTTTGGGCAAGTTAAACTTTGTTCTCCAGAATTCCCTTCTCCCCTGTTTCTGGACAGTGTAGACTACACACTATATTGTCTTGACTAAAGTTCAAGGAAGAAAGGGAAAACATAGTCACTTTGTATCATATATACAACCTTTTTGCTTTTATCCAATCAGGCACTAATCTAGATGTTGCTGTGAAGTTATTGCAGATGTTATAAAAATCCATATTAAAGGAATGTTAATTAAGAAAGATTATCAAGGTGGGCATTACTTAACTCCATTAGAAAGCCTTACAAGAGGTCATCGGCCTTCCCTGGGAAGAAAGGGAGTCTCCCACCTAGAACAATAGTGTGGCCCATGCTTGTGGGGGTCTTGCTTACTCTTTATCCTGCTTTTCTGAAAGCCTTCCCTTTAAAACTTTGTGTCTGCATATATATCTGTATGAATTCTGCTTTTGTCTTTGAGCCCTGACTCAGAAAGCCTATTCAGTGGAAATAAACACATTTCCATTCAACCAAATTGTTTCAGCACCTTGTTTCTGAAAGTCAGCCAGTCAAGCAATGAATGATCTCTAAGAAGCGTGCCTCTGAATGCTAACCAGTCAATAACAGTCCCACTCCAGTATCTGCACTTCTACAAATGATGGAAGCCTACTTTTACCTGTGGAAGGAAAATCTTCCAGTCCCTGAACTCCATTTATTCCTGAATCACTATATAGGTCTGCTCTGATCAGAAAGTTCTCTATTATATATCATAGTAAATAATAAAATCAAAAACAATAAAATATTTTGGATATTGGAAGGTAGTCTCATCATTGTTAAAATCCTGCTACACACATTGTATAAAAATATTATTCAAAATCCATCTAGTTCTCAACATCTGCATTACTAATCCAAGCTAGGACCATGTCGTCTAGATTATATCCCACTTAAAGTTCATTATTTAAACACAGAGTTTCCCTTTCAACCTTATTAAATTTTTTACTTTAATATTTCTTGTCCTTTTTAAATTTTTTTTTTCAGTTTTTGGCCAGGGCTGGGTTTGAATCTGCCACCTCTGGCATATGGGACCTGCATCCTACTCCTTTGAGCCATAGGCGTCGCCCTATTTCTTTATATAGCTACTCACATGGGTATATTCTTGGAAGGATTACTTAGAAAATTGTAGAACCAAGCATAAAGGAAGTAATCCATGTAAAGGAGTTTAAGAAAATTCCTAAAACAAAATAATCACCCAATAAATTATTTTTTATTGTGATGATCATTACGCTTAATTGGGATGGTTTTAATAAAGAAAATTGACTTAATTTTGATAGATAAAATTTATTGAGAAATTTTCCCCTTTACGTTGATGGAATGAAGTGGGAAGGAAAAGGTATAAGCATTTTGCCTTTAATGAATGGCTATATATTTTAAGCATTCCATTAAAATTGTTTTAAATTCCAAATGGAATTTTTATTACTGAGAATGAGGGAAAAGTATCCATTTATTTCAGGAGAAGTGAATATAATGTGGGAAACACTTGAGAAATCACTTCAAAATTCTTGTACACTATTTTACAATCACTTTTCAAACTATAATCATACTTATGGAGACTAAAATTTGAATAAAGTACTTCAATCAATATTCATTAATAGTCTATTCAAGTTCAGTAGTCAACAATCACTTTTATGTTGATGTACTTAGTCCTTGATTCACTTCTCATCCTTCTGAGTATGCCGAAAAAGGCCAGCAAATAACACAGAAGAATGAAGCTAATTTTGGCATCTACTGGGAAAGGAAAATTTTAAAATGCCCAATTAAGTAGTTATTAAATGTCTTAATTTCTCTGCATTCATTAAAGTCTCCAGTTTGCCATGAATAATAAAGTCAGCTTACTATTTGGACATTGTTTTCAAAGCAATGGACACCCTTTTTTTTCCTATTGATTGAAGAAAATACTATTTGCAAATAAATAGCATCCCCTTTAAATCTTTACTGCATGCAATTTACGATAAGGAAATAAAGAACTTTATCTCAAAATATATTAATGGGCCTCTACTAGATCTTATTTCAGATAAATTCACATTACTTGCAAACAGTTTTCGGATTTCTCTTAGGATTCTTTTTAAAGACACGATTATCTTCTTTCTAGTGACAGATTCATCTGTCAGGCGGTTTCCCCAATGATGGTCTGGATCCTGAATACCTTTAAAAATAGATCAGAAGCAAAAGCACATGTGATGCCTTCCCTCCACCCCAATCTGGGTTCCATGTAAGTAACTTCTCCTCTTCCCCTGTCACTGTGAATTATCAGGAGCTTTACAAAAGCAAATAATTGGTCTTGCGATTTTTGAATGTTCTTATGAGCATTAGCATCTTCTTATTCAGTCTTATACACAGCGAAAGTGTGGAAAAATCTGCCAATATGTAAATTTGTCAAGTTATTCGGACTATGTTTGCCTCTAATGTGGAGCAATTTCAGAAGTGGCTGTATTTATGATTTAGAGATTTAGAATAGCCATTAATATTCTTAACCTTCATTCATCCAGACACAGATGAAAATTGAAAAAAAAAGAAAAAGACCACAATAAAGAGCAAGATAGTAAGATAAAAAGGAAAGGTCACGGGCTTTTGGACCAAGTCATGTTAAACTCATTTCTGTGTGTTTGCTTATATGAACCCCACCCCTGTTCCTCTGCTTTAATCGAATAAGCAAATGTTTTGGAGCAACGCAGCCCTGCATTTGAACATAGTGTGATCAAATACCAGACAAAGTAATTATCTCTTAAAAATCTAAGTTTTTTCATCCACCAAATGAATGTAATACTGACTATCTTCTATATTTGGTATTGCATGAAATAAACATAAAAATCCCTGTGAAAAGATCAATGGAACGGAATAGGGGACCCAGAAATAGACTCACATAGTCAATTGTTCTTTGATAAAGGATCTTTGATAATACAATAGGGAAAGATAATTTTTTCAACAGGTGGTATTACAATGATTGGACATCCATATGCAAAATGAATAATAAGTGCTCGGCCCATTACTGTGGGTGAAAACTTAACTATGAATGTGAGAACCTACACACTACTAATGTGAGAATAAATACTAGACACAGAAACAGCACAGGATGGAGAAGAGAGTCCCCACAACCTAATCAGCTTTGTGTGGAGTAGAGCCTAATGTCAAAAACTCGTGATGGAAACATCAATAAGAAACTGTGCTTCTTTAAAGAGCAGCCCTGGACATGGATGGGAATTCCAATTTCAGAACTTACTAGTTATGTCTTCATTTACTAATTTGCTCCAAAGAAATATGTTTGATGCTCTACATATTAGATTATATGACTTAGAGGTAATCATGATCTTTCTAATTGTCATTTTCTTCATATATAAGGAGTGTTAATAATGATTCCCCTGCCCAACCCAGTATAATTTTTAAAAATCTCCTGAGTACTGTGTTTGAAACACTATATATGAAACACATATACATCACTATGGGCACAATAGTTATGAATAGTTATCTAATAACACTATCTAGTCTTTGTTTGACTGGGAGTGACTCAAACACAATTCACATTTAATCTGCCTTTTCCACCCTGGGAAACACACATACAAGCCACATTTTTCTTTCCATGGTCTTAGAAACCCATCCTCCTAGAACTACTTGGAAGTGAAGAATTTTACTTCCAATTTGAAACTCAAAGTTTATCAAAAGTTCTTTTAATTTTGCATAGGGGTGAGATGTAGTTGGATGTTTGTTTTGTTTGTACTAAAGATTACCATATTCTGTCTTACTAATGCCAGGGTTGGAATGTGAAGTCCCAATTCTAGGCTATTGGGAAACCCAAAAGGAAGTGAAATCAGGGATGAAGGTCTCCCTCTTCCTAAGCTGCAGAGTGTTTATTGTACTAGAGATGAATGATTCAATTCAATTCCAATGCAGAATGCGGTGAGAATGAAACTGGTAGGAGAGCAAATGGAAACAGCTGTGTTTTCCTGCAACACAGACAGTCGGCACATTTTGCTACTGATTTGTAATGAAAACGGAATTGTAAGTGACAGTTTGCTTTATAAAGCAAACATTTGGAAGCCACTGGAGGTGCTTTTGCTTTATGAAAGGCAACCATCTGACCCACCTCTGTAGTGCGTGGTCACTGAATCCTCTCATTGTGACACAAACACAACACTTTCAGATCCAAATTCTAATCTAAAACCAGTTATCAACTGAGCACCCTTAGAATAGAGGCCTGGGGCACTGGACTCTTGGACAACATAGCTGCTTCCGTCTACATGACGAGGGGTCCAAAAATAGGCAGAGGAAGGTTGGTATTCAGGTTCCGTGATCTGGATCATAATCCAGGATCCCTTGCTTTTGTCTCCCACCTGTGTGGATTTTATCCCTATGCGTCCCTCTTTGCTGCTGTGCCACCAATGACTGTGCCTGTATCAAGATGACTGGTAATAAAGAGACGAATTTGGGATGAATCTGCCATCAAACAGGAGCCAAGTTACTATCAGTAAAAGTAACAATATTTTCTCTATTTCCAGAGCCATTATCTAGATGACAAAGTAACATCAGCATATAAATATGTTTTGTCCTCATTTCAGTCTGGTAACAAAGTATTTTCCATTTTCTATCGGTCCTTTTATTCTTAAGTAGACAGGCAATTTGGATCAAAAGTTGATCAAATGCAACCCTGCCCTGTAATTGCCAACCACTTTTTCTAATTATCAACTCACAGCTGAAGATGGATGTATTCTTTCAGATTTCTGTCACTCTATATGATTTATTTTACAGAGATCTGTTTATTCTCTCCTGCAATTTGAAGGCAGATAAGAGGGTTTTCTGACACAAATGTACACCTGCTAACACACACAGGCTCTAAATCAGAGTAGTGATATCTATTTCCATAGAATACAATACAATAATACAATCATAGCCAAACTTATGACATCCAAAGGAAGATTATTTTCTGAAAAATTTAGAAGTCTTTTTTTAGGGGGGGATGTTTAAAGGATGTATTCTCTTGGTTTTATATTAAGTTAAGCCCAGATTATGGCAAGAATCTACAATGGGCCTCCCTTTAATACTAAAATAATGAGCCTAGGCGGGAGGGACAGTTGATTCATCCAAAAAGAAAAAGAAGGAGAGAGAGAGAAAGAAAGAAAGAGAAAAGAAATGAAAACTCTGAACCATAGTAGACACTGCAAGGAAAAAAAATATCTAAAATCCTTAAGCGGGAGGCAGACAAAATGTATGACATACACACATTGTATATCACAATAATTGTGACACAGGGTGACATTAGATTACATCAGCATCACGAACAGGCCAATGAAAAAGAAGTACTGAGAAATGTAACAAATATGCCCAGGAGAGCACAGGAAGACTTGATGATAGAGAGGGCATCTGAACTGAATCTTGCAATATAAATATGATAGACTCTAACTGTTAAATTACAAGGAAGATGTAAGGGTAGTTCTCAAATACAGGGCAGCAGGGAAGGACATGGGGTTTTGAAAGACAGAAAAGTCTGTGTGACTGGAGCAAAAAGTTTTGGGAAACAGTGACTAGGAGGAGTAAGGGAAGGGAATTTAAAAGATGCAAAGATAAATCAGGACAAAAAAAGTGAGGAGGGTGTCTGATGATAATGTAATTTTCATGCCATACTTAAGCATTTTAATATCATACCTCTCCCTCAGACAAGTGGAAAAACTTGTATGCATTTACCAGTTATAAGATTGGATTATAATGGCTAGATGGTCTAGAATTGTGTATATATTGGAGATAAAAGTAACAGGATATTTTTTCCTCAGGAAAAAGCAAGTCAATCAAAATAACAATAATAAAACAAATAACAGTAACAGAAAAGATGGAGAGTAAATGTTTGGATGGGAAAATGTTTTGAAGTTTCTTGTTATTTTCTTGGTGATGATGAAAAATAATCTATATTCAGAAGATTTTTGAAACTTTTTAAAATATGAGAATATTACAGGGATTCACAGGGTTTGGTTACATAATTTTCCTTTTGTACATTGCAGGTCTTAGGTCAAAGTTATAAGGGTGCCCAGCACCCAGAATGTGTGCATTGGACCCAGTAGGGGTAAATTTACTCAACCCCTCCCCCCAATGACTTGATTGTCATTGATTTTCACTTTCATATGTGTGCATAAGTTTTGATCAACTAATTCCCATTTAGTACGGGATACATGTGGTGCTTGTTTTGTCACTCTTGTGATACTTCACTTAGAAAAAGGTCTCCAGTTCCACCCATGTTGTTATGATACCAGATCACCATTTTTTCATTTTTCTTGTCTGGGTAGTACTCCATGGTGTGCATAGGCCATATTTTATTATTCACTGAGGTCTGATGGACACTTGGGATGTTTCTACCTTTTGAGATTGTAAATTATGCATCTATAAATATTCGTGTGCAAGTATCTTTTTATAAAATGTCCTGCTGGATCAAATGGTAGGTCTACTTTTAATTCTTTGAGATAAGAAGATTTTAATTGGCAAGGTAACATACTCAAATTTGGATTTCAAATACCATCTTCCAAAGCTATGTGGAAGAGGGCCTGTAATGGGTCTGGTATTCTGTTGGAATACTGCTAATTAATTTTACATAGTAGCCTATCCTAGAAATGATTTATCACAGTAGCCTACCCTTGCTATGTCTATCTCATGAGTCTGTAGTTTTGGAAAAGTTATGGACTCTTGTTTATAAATGTGCCTAGTTTAAAATCATTCTTCAGAACCCTGGTAATCTAGGTTAATTATATTAATTGTGTATTAGTTATCTATTCCCCTACAACAAATGCAGTAACCCATCCCTGCAGAAAAAAAAAAAGAGAGAGAGAGAGATAAGGGTAAAATATTTATTATTCTTGTGGTTCTATTTGTCATAAATGCTAGAGTGGCTTAGCTGAGAGATATTTGACTCAGATACTCATGAAGATGCAATCAAAATCCAATCCAGATGACAAGAGGTCTAAGTTTCTATTGGCCAGAGTTCCTTGTATATTCCACTCCATCAGGTTGCTTGAGTATACTTCCAATATGGCTGCTGGCTTCCCCCAGTGAGAAGTCTTAGGACAGCAAGGAAGAAGCCACAATTTCGATGATATAATGACCTACTGTTGAGAGTGATACGCCATCTCTTCCATTGTATTTTGTTTATTAGAAGAGAATAATTAAGTTCACTTCAAATTCAAGAGAAGAAAAATTAATTATCACCTCTGAGAGAAAGGAGTGCACTAAGAATTTATGGGCATATTTTAAACCATGGCATTCTCAAGGTTTGAACACTCTCATTTTTAAAATGGAAATAAAATATGTTGCGTAAAAAGGATGGTGTAATTATTCTTACTCCTTTGAGATTCAGCTTTAAAAAAAGCCTCAAGTCTCCCCTTCCCTCTTGTCTTTTCTTCCCCCTCTTCATCTTCCACTTCCTTCTTTTTATTCTCTTCATTATTATTTTGTCATGATCATCATAACCATCACTATTATATCCTGGCCTTTATTAGAAGAAATGACTTAAGGAATATGGAAATGGTAAGTAGAATTTCCTCAAATTTCAGGTTGACCAGAGCTAATTTACTGAATAGTTTTCTGGGGAAAACACTGTTCAAGTACTATAAATAAATACTTTGTCTACCGTACTCACAGTATATGAGTAGGCAATAGCATTGATTGTTTTTAAACATAAAGTAATTTTATGGACCAGCCTCAAATGGCCATGCAGGAAGTAGTAAAGTCAGAGTTTAAACTCAGGCAACGTGATGTCAAATTCAAGGTCTTAACTTTGATGCTATGCTGACAGGTTCCTCAAGGCACACACATTTTGGGAAAATGCACAAATAAAATCAGAGAAATATGATAAGGAAGATATGGCTTGGCGCCTGTGGCTCAATTGGCTAAGGCGCCAGCCACATACACCTAAGGTGGCGGGTTCGAATCCCCAGCCCGGGCCTGCCAAACAACAATGATGGCTGCAACCAAAAAATGGCCGGTGCTGTGGCGGGTGCCTGTAGTCCCAGCTACTTGGGAGGCTGAGGCAGGAGACTCGCTTGAGCCCAGGAGTTGGAGGTTGTTGTGAGCTGTGAGGCCACAGCACTCTACCCAGGGGGACAGCTTGAGGCTCCATCTCAAAAAAAAAAAGAAGATATAAAACCTTGGAACATTTTATGGTCATTTTTTAGATTTTCTTTATTTGACAAACAAGAAAAAGGCAGTTGAGTTAAAACAAACAAGTTGAAGATGAGAAACAAAAAGGAATAGGGATTGGTGCCATCTTCACAGATTAGAGATATTAATATTGCCCTGGATAGGGAACATTTATAAAACTTTCATCCTCATGCAATTTTAACAAAGCTCCATGCAGTTAGGAATCTGAGTAGTTTCTCAGAGGGAAATGTTTGAAAATTCTGGTTTCCAACTCAGGTATCCTCAATACCTTCCGTACATTAAATGAAACTGACTATTTATGTTACAATATCTCCCCATCTTCAGTGTACAATTATTTCACCAATATTTCTTTGTGATATAGTGTAAACACCCCCACATTTAAGAATTGTTTTAATTACAAGACATTGTTTTTTTCTAGCAAATTAAATTTTAGTCTCCACAGTATTTCAGTAAATTATAAGGATTCAGAATGAAAGTGTAAAGCTATCTTCAAGAAGAGAAGATTTCAAACAAACCCACTCTGTCTCATAAATCTAGAGAGATAATGTTATATCATAAATTAAATAATGTTACTTAGGGAGTTAGGGAAGCTAAGTTTCAGTAAAAGCACTGTTCCCAACTAGCTGTGAGACTTCGGAAGACTCATTTAAATGCCATGGACCATCAACCACTCCACTTTAGAGCAAATGGACTGTAACTTTCCAATATCATTTTTCACTGTGAAAATACTTGCTGTGAATTCCTGGATTTTACAACATAACTAATTAGTCATTTTAGCACATGGGTATTACTAACAAGTTAAAAAGACAGTATCAGCACTGTTCCCCATTTGGCACCTCATGTATTGTGGCTCAACTCTGTGTGTGTGTGTGTATTTTAGTTTGTACTGAAGTCTCCCCTCTGCCAAAAGAAAAGAATTACTCAGCACACTCATTGAGTATAGCAGCAAGCTTTCTAAAACTGTTATATTAAACATAATGCTGGCAGCATAAAAATGAAATGATTCACAAGGCAAACAATTGATTAGAAATTTACTCGGTCTTTTCACTATTATATATATATATATAGTCTTTTTGTTTGTTTGTTTATTTTTTTATTGAATGGTAACTATGTACATTAATGCACTTCTGGGGTACAGTGTGGGGTTTTCACATGCAATCCGAAATACTTCCATCAAACTGGTCAATACAGCCTTCATGTCATTTTCTCAGTTATTGTTTTAAAACGTTCACATTCTACTCGTAGAAAGATTCACTTGTACCCCCATAAGATAAACCTCAGAAGTGATCCCTCCAAAGGTGACCAGATTTTAACATTAGTAAAGTGGGACAGCATTCTGGGGGTCGGGACTTGACAACAATGCAAACTTTGATAAGTAGTTCTCTATAATCCGTTCTCAACAATTATTTGTTATTATTAAAGTTTAACATTATAAAATTAACAAAAATAATAGAAAACGCATATCCTGGTGAAATAGCCACATTGCAGCCGAAAACTGCATATTCCCTTCCTGTTCTCTTGTGTTCCCTAGCTTGTCATGCAGTCTTTCCAAAAAGCAGGGCTATTTTAAAACGCCACAGGACTCAGGACAAATTGTTAAAAATCTGGACTGTCCCGCCAAAAGCAGGACGTCTGGTCACCTTAGTCTTATGACATGAGGCCAAACCTATCATCTTTTGACCGCATATTTTTTGTTTATCTATTTTTGCATAACAATTAAGGAATTAATACCCCCGTTATTCTCGGGTTGACCTAGCCCACTAAACACGCTCATAGTCAGTAGATGAAGCTGATGAGAGCAGCTGTAAGAAATCGCTATCTATTTCTTTCTCATTTTAAATTTTCTGATTTAGCCAACTACACTGGATGATTTAGAAAAGAAGAAATACCCTACAATGGGTCTAAGAGTACTTAACAAACATCATTGAAATTCTGAAAATGCTTTCACTGTCTGTTTCATGTCAGCCTCTGCCAAGAATACCTATGGAGCAAGTTTTATATGTTATGGTATAATCTTAAACCTTGACACAATGGGACAGACACTATGGCTTAATAGTGAATGAAGCAATATTGGATTCTTGTGTCTATTACTGCATACTTTTCTACTGATGCATGTCTCATAAATTTTATTTCATATTGTTAGCCTTTAACAAAAAGGGAAAGAAAGCACTTTGATTCCCTACCTTATTCAGGTGCAGCTGTATTTTCATCTCCTCTTCTAGCAAAATGATTCAAAACACTCTTTCAAAAGATTTAACCCTTTCACGGGAAGAAATGGGGAATACAAAAAAAAAAAAAAAATGATAACTGGGTTTAAGCTAGGGTGACCAGATTCTAACATCTGTAAGGCAGGACAACACGGCCGGGGGGCGGAGCGGGGGTGGAGCGG
>NW_003852396.1:64387239-64408803 GCF_000181295.1 Otolemur garnettii | reverse complement strand
ATAATAATTTCTCAGCAATTATTTGTTATTATTACAGTTTAACATTATAAAATTAACAAAAATAATATAAAACTCATATTCTGGTGAAATAGCCACATGGTGGCCGAAAAACGTATATTCCCTTCTTGTTCTCCAGCCCTTTCCTGCATTCTTTCCAAAAATTGGGACTTTTTTAAAATGTCGCAGGTCTCGGGACAAACTGTTGAAAGCGGGACTGTCCCCCCAAAATCCGGACGTCTGGTCACCCTAGTTTAAGCACATCTCGAAAAAAAACAATAACATGTAATTGTTTGCTTTATTAACAGCCCCAACTTCTCAACATATTTAGTTAATACATTTTTTTACCCCCAAAAAATAACATTTAGAAGATTGACTGTTTATGAAAATTATGCTATTAAAGGGTAACATTATAATGATACAAATACGAAAGTTACTACTAAATTATCATTTCATCTACGTAAATTCCCTCGTAGAATATCATTTTGTTTATTCTTACATTTATTTATTTGTTACTTATGTATGCTAGATACTATACAAGACCCTGAATTTACACATTAAGCCTAAAAGGAAACATTGTTTTCTGCAGTTGTATTCTCTATTTTTGTATTTTTTGTAAGTTATACAAAATTAATCTAGTACGTACCAATGGTAAACTATTTTATGGAGAAAAGTGATCAGTTTCATGGGAACATATCTAAAAAGAGCCTCCTATGACAAGAGAAACTTTACCAAAGGAAGATAAAGGATAATGATGATGAGATGCTGTTACACTACTATTAAATCAAGACTGAAATTCAAAGCACTGACAACATTCATCCAGGGCTCTGGTAGGAAAGCTGAATGGTACAACCACTATGGATGGTAGTTTCCTACAAAGGTATACATGCTCTTAGCAGGTGAGCCAGTGACAATACTCCTTGATATTTATCCAGATATCCAAATGAGGTGAAAAAGCCCATCTACACAATGTCCTGTACACCAATGTTGATAGAAGCTTTATAATCAATTGTCCAGAGTTGCAAACAACCAAGATGCCCTTCAGTGGGTCATTTAAAAACGAAAATTGCCATTTATTCTCCCCTGAAAGTGTAATGAGAACGAAAATCTCTTTGATTTTGAAATAGACTGGCAAATGTCTAAAATCTCACCTGTGTACTTAATTCATATGCAAATAGCATGCCCCATGAAAAACATCAACATCACACCTGAAATTAACTTGGTTCTAGAGAATATCACTTTCTTTAAAATATGTAAAATGTACATATATTTATTTTCAGATAAGAGTAAAGCTATTTTTATTGTATAAATGTGTTACGTAACGTCCTACTTTTTATGTTATTTTCCTGAGGAGATTATAATACCTACTTCTTAAACTCATTTAATGAGTAAAAGGGAAACAATGTGTGAAGAATTTACATGATAAGTCTTGTTTTCTTTCCTTGCTCCAATTTACATTCAAACACACACATTCCCAAATCCACATTTATATTTTGTACAACTTCAAAGTCTGCCGAGGTAAAAGCACAGCCTTTATCTGAAGTGAAGATCAGCTAAATATGGATTTGTTGGTAGCTAGACTGCACACCCTCAGTCCTTAGACAATTAACTGTAGGTGGAGGTGGTGCACCAGCCACTCTGAAAATGTAGAAATCTCACAGTTCCAGCCTGTGTGCAAACATCCTGACATGCTTTTATTCACAGAGGCATCAGAGAATTGCAGAGGGTGAGTGCTAAGGAGGCCGCAGGAGAGAGGCCGAGATCTACCCAGGGAGTGGTCAAATGCTTTCATTTCCTGGGAACGTTATAAAAGATTTTGCAATCTAGATAAGGCTCTCTTCACAGATTGAATCCTCTCCAAAGGGCATGTGACTGTTGATAGCCATCAACTCCTCGAACCAGTTTATTTTCTAAATCCCAATGCCTTGTGTGTCTAATATCTACTTTCATTTTCTCCTCTTAGAGGAAATAATGTTGATATTGTTCTGCTGTCAGTGAAAATGTGCGAATGGAAGGCTATGAGGAAATTTGTTCTGACACCACAAACAGTAAATAATGTTAGTCTGTTTATACTGATGAGGAAACTGATGTGTCTCCTTTGTAATTCCCTTCTCTCTGATGTTATTACTGGCATTTAAATTTGAAAGCACAGTCTATGAAAAATGATAGCAGTTGCCAGCATGTTTTTAGCCAAGATGGTTTCTTCTTTTAACTACTGTATGGCCACAGGGCTTGTGGATAGCATCATGGTATTCTAAGTTACCAAAACAAAGGGATACCTTTGTCTTCTGGAACATTAAGGAGTAGCCCTTGTTGGAGTTATGCCTACAATCGTTTATTTTATTTCCCAAACTATCTTTTATGGGCCCCTCTTATCATTGTCCCTGAATTCCAAACAGTCAGATTAAAAACATTACAAGTAATTCACTTCAGGATGAATCCTTTATACCATCTGCTAGATTTTTTCTTTTATTCAATAATCAAAAGATGTTTATTGTTCACCTTACGACCATCCAGGCAATTGGTTTAGCCTCAGGGTTACAACAACAAGTATGATAAGTATAATCTAATGGTTTGGAGTTTACATTCTAGAGAAAAAACAGATTATAAATGAACGAATCATTAATATGATGATTATGCATTTTACGAGTGCTATCCAGGAGGATGCAAAGTGCTGGGGTAGAAAATAAATGATAGGAGATGACAAAGATTTATTTCAGGACGAGGTTCAATGAGGCTGAGGTGAAACATGACAAAGAGTAGAGGGAATAGACAACCTGTACAGTGGGAGAAAATATTTGTTTGCTATATACTGATAAAGGGTTGATAACCAAAATCTTTGAAGAACTCTAATAAATCAGCAAGAAGAAAATCAAATAACACCATTAAAAAGCAGAGAAATGATGTGACCAGAAGCCTTTCAAAAGAAGATAGACCCTTGGCCAAGAAGCACGTGAAAAAAATGCTCTGCATCTCTAATCATCAGGGAAGTGCAAATCAAAACCACAGTGAGCAATCCCCTAACTCTAGTGAGAATGGTGATTGCTTGTTTACGGGTCATAACCAGAAGATGAACTCTACCTAACTAAATCAAGTATTTTGACCTGGTTTCTTATACCCCCACACTAACCTGAAATAAATTTACTTAAAAAAAAAAAATCCCAGACAACAGATAGTGGCCTGGATGTGTAGAGATAGGACTAATCACACACTACTGGTGAGACTGCAAACTTTTTTGGCCAGGGCTGGGTTTGAACTTACCACCTCTGGCATATGGGGCCAGGATTCCTACCCTTTTGAGCCATAGGCAACACCCTAATGTAACTTCTATTAAAGTCATATTGAGGTAGATCAAAGAACTAAAAGTAGACCAACAATATAATGCAGCAATCCCCTTACTGGGCACTTATGCAAAGGAAAAAAGTTCTTTGATAAAAAGAGATATGCACTTAAATGTTGATTTCAGCACAATTTGCAATTGCAAAAATGTGGAATCAACCCAAGTGCCCATCAATATATGAGTGGTTTAATAAAATTTTGTTTATGTATACCAAGGAGTACTACTCAGCCATAAAAAATGATGAACTAATAACTTTTGTAATAACTTGATAAACAGTAGCCTGTTCTTCTAAGGAACTTTTCACATGAATAGAGAAACAAGCATCACATGTACTCACTTTAAATTGGAACTAATCAACACACTTGTGCACAACATGCTTGTGGTCCAGGTGGAAGGGGAGAATAAAAGGGGTAAATTCACACCTAACAGGTACAATTCATACTATCGTGGTAATGGGCACACTTATAACTTTATTACAAACTGCACAAAAGCAATCCATATAACCAAACTGTTTCTACCCTTGTAACATATACATATATATTGTTTTGTTGTTGTTGTTGTTGTCTTTCTTTAGAGACAGAGTCTCACTTTGTTGCCCTTGGTAGAGTGCCGTGGCATCACAGCTCACAGAAACCTGCAGCTCTTGGGCTTAGGTGATTCTCTTGCCTCAGCCTCCTGCGTAGCTGGGACTACAAGCGCCCACCAGAAGGCCTGTTTTTTTTTGTTTGTTTTTTTTTTTTTTGCAGTTTGGTTGGGGCAAGGTTCGAACCTGCCACCCTTGGTATATGGGGCTGAAACCCTACTCACTGAGCCATAGATGCCGCCCCCCCCATAATATTTTGAAATTAAAAAAAAAAAAAAGAGTAAACCCAGCAAATGGACAAAGAAGGGGAACTTCCAAACAGAAGTAATACACATACCAGCTAAACAAACGTCAGCTAAACAAATGTCAACAAATTCTGAGTCTGAGCTGAGCCAGGAAAGAGACCGGTATACTTAGAAAAATGCTAATGCTCTTAGGGCTATTATAGTCCATGACTGAAGATGCAAATTATGTGACGTGAGGTTGAATAAATAGTGGATCATTTCATAAAGTGCTGGGATATTTGAAGTTTTAGGAATGATGTTTTATGCTTGTTTTATGCACTGACCAACCATTGACATATTTGAACAGAAAAAAATAGATTTACCTTTATATTTTAAAGAAATTAATTTCTACTACGGAATTGTGAATGGAGTAGAGTGGAATTTATGTAGTAGCAGTGCCAGTGTGAGAAAAAGCTGGCCGACATCATGATGAGACAGGGGGAGTACAGAGAACAGTGCCCAATCAAGACCTATTGGGAAATTGGATAAGATTTGATGGTGAGTTGGATGGGGCCATGTGGAAGAGATCATAGTTAACATTGACATCTAGATTTCTGGTAGATTTAGGCCGTGGTGGTACCATTTCCTGAAATAGGAATGCATAGTCACTTAATGTGAGAGATCTCAGAATCTTCAATTAAAACATCCAAGTGATGATGCATTTCTTTGTCTGTTATTCAGATGTGAGTGGTACAGTATAAGATAAAGAGATAATTGACCTCAGGAATGAAGGAGATTCCCCCGCAGAGGAAGGAGAAAAAGAGAGAAGCACATACATGATGATTCTATGAGAAACTCAAGGTTGAGTGTTTGACAGTTGAAATCCTAAGCTTTCTGGGTTCACTCAGGAACATATGACAGACCACGTTGTTTTTCTGTATATATATCTATGGAGATGTGTATATATATGTACACATATATATCATATATATGTATGTTATAAAACATCCTTTAATTTAGCTACTTTTCTGTTACAGTTTTGAAATGCTATCTGTAGCATCCTAAGTTTAAAGCCACATTTCTTTAAGAAAAAAAAAACAAAACTCATATTTTACAAAATCTTGGAACTGTCCAGATTTTTCTACTCAGCAGTTGCATTTTCGCTGAATAACTGCACAGCATTTAGTTTCCTTTGGCTAGTGAAGGCAAAAATTGAAAATTTAAAAGCTAGGACACAGAGGAAGAGAGGTATTCTGTCTCCAGCAAAATATGCACAAACCTAATTTTGATTTGCAATTTCTATTTGCTTCTGCCAAAAGGCACACTTCTCAGGAATAATACTGTCTATAAATCCCTTTGTAATGCCGGTGCTTGAAGTCAGGATGTTCCAGCCAGATAAGTAGCAGGTGCCAACCTTGTTAGGATATCAATGTGTTATAACAGATTTTGACTGAATATGGTAGTTGCGTTTGGGGGAAAAAATAGCATCAGAGTGTTTTTAGAGATAAAAAGAAGTCTACAGTCAATCCACTCTCAATTTACAGAAGAAGAAACTGGAGTTTACAGAGGTTAAGTTGAATTCTCAAGGTCATACAGCTAATTAGCGGCAAATGTGCAACTTGAATTCTGGTCTCCAGATGGGGCCACTATATCATACAATCTGCTATGACCCAAAATGCTTATGTGTCTGACAGACCAGCTATTCTTTCAATGGGTTCCTATGGAACCTGTTCTACTTTTGACAAAGTAGTTGTTTAACTGGAGTCCTTATCCTTTCTATAAGGCAAAATACATCTCAAAGTCTATTGGAAGCCTCGTCAGAGTCTAAGAATATAGGATTGTTTGGGGGTGAACGGGCAGATCCAAATATACTATTACTTTCATCTCCTAGAGTAGATGTCATTCCCTGTAGGTTTGGAGAAACTACCTTTTTGACACTGTAACTCCAAGGTTAAGAATATCAGGATTTAGAGAAGAACAAAAATAAATTACTTCCACCTCACATATTGTCATTGGATTTTTAAAATTGCAGATATTAGGAGCAACGTTGGGTAAAATCATAGTACAGAAACTCACATGTACACAAAACACATTTTTTCCCATTATCAATTGCAATTTTTATGGAGAGCTAATTTCTGACAGCTAAAACCCAGTCGTGGTTAACGGAATATTTTTACCCATTCTCTTAATCACATACAGGTTAGGGTGGATTACTCCATGATTCTGGGTAGGACCAGGGTAGAATTGTGAAGGTGAAAGCATTGGTGGGTTGGAGGGAGGAAAGAACTGAAATTGGCCGAGGCATTCTTATTGTATCTGTCCATGCAAAAGCTCTCCTGGATCCTGCTCCCTTAACTGCCACCCATTATTTAAATGCTATTGAAGATCCCCTGACCTGAGTCACAATACTGAGTCCCCACTGATGAATGTAATCTATAGAAACACTCCCAATACTTCTTAAACGGCTCATCAGACAGCCATTTCTACTCCAGGATCATGTGATTTTTCCAAGCTCTACCATATATCCTTGCTGGCCCAGATCTCCTCTGCTCTCAAATTCCCAGTCCCATTTGTGGTTTCTTCTCACCACTATCCTAAGGCTTCCTACAAGTTAAAGCCTGGTGAACCACCAGCCTCTCTAAGCTGTCCTTCGTTCTCTCAGTAACACGTCTTTACCCCTGAGATAGTAACTGAGCCTGAGCCTCGCATAATCTGGTTCCTCATACTATATTTTTCCAAATCTGTTTTTGAAACTCACATTACATTAGGATATAAGGTTTTATAACTCCAAAATGGTTCTTTTGTTTTCTACGGAAGCAACCAGTTGAGAAATAAGGGTAAAGGCTACCTAAGAACTGAGATTGTGTGTTTGTCCATGTGATTTTATTTTGTTTGTCCAGATGTACTCAATTTTTTATTTGTTATGAATATTCAATTGAATACCTCTGCTTCGTAGTGTAAGCTTGTTAATTTGCCTAAAGATGATTCTTTCCCCACAAGCTTCAGTAGGTTGGGCCTGCTGTGCTACTGATCATTTCTTAATACACTTTTATTTTACAGAAAAATAAAATAAAATAAAAATGTGCACACTTCAGAGTATTCACACATAGCCCATGCCTGGTTTCTTCTTTTTTGGACATCTTATGTTACTATGGTACATCTGTCACAACAGGGAACCAGTACTGGCATGTTATTATTAACTAACCTCCGTGTCTTATTCAGTTTTCCTTAGTTTATCCTGTGGTTTTTTTTCTTTCTTTTTGATATCACATTTCTTTTTAATCATCATGCCTCCTTAAGTTATTCTTGACTATGATCACTTATCTGATTTACCTTGCTTTAGATGACTTTGATAGTTGTGAATGAAACTAGTGTGGTGTTTCGTTTTGTTTTGTCTTAGAATACCCATCAACTGAGTATTTCTCATGACTAGACTGGGTTTATGAGTTTGGGGAAGGATGAGCATGGAGGTCAGGTGCCATGGCACAACATAGAATTCTTTCATTAACTTGATGTAACACTGATGATGTTGACTTTGATCACCCGGCAAGGCAAGGACAGTGGTCAGTTTTGTTGGCTGCAACTCACCCAATTTTACACTGTGGAAGGAAGTCCTTATATAGATATATTAGCTCACACTGAAGGGATTAGAAGTTATGCTCTACCTCCTTGAGAACAGGGTATCTACGTGAATCATTTAGAATTTTTCTGCATGGAAGATTTATGTCACCTCCATTTATTTATTTATTTATTATTGTGTTAAGACATTTATATTCTACACTTAGTAGATTTGACATGTACCCTTGTAAAATGCATTTATTCACTTATGTCAATGAAAAATTCATTGACAATGCTTATTCTATACTGTAGGTTATAATCTAATATTGCATTATTCATTTTATTGTTCACTAAGTTCCAAATTTGACAATGGGGATTTTCTCTATGCCTACATCATAGCCTCATGGAGTTTTGCTTTGGGGGATGTCCTTATTTTCTGGAACTAAAAGATGCTCCAAGTTCTTGGATATTCTCTTATCAAGTCCTAGAACCAGACAAGAAGCTCTGGTTGCTTGGACTAGATAAAAATATTAGAAGCCAAGATCTGAATCCAAAGCATGTCAATGCTAAATGAATGTGATGTCAGTAGGCAGAGCTAGGAAATACATTTATGCACAAAAAATTACCCTTGTATATTTTTCTATATATTTCTATCAATGTCTATTAATCTAGACATAAGCTTATACTGGCATCTCTAATTCTAAACCAGTACCATGTGGTCCATTTAATAAAAGCTTGGTGTTAATATTTAAAGGGCCACATTACAAAATATGGGAAAAAGCCTTCCTTAACATTATGTATGTGTGGATGGTACCACACTGTTTGTCTGTGAGTCAGCATCACCTTGTGGTTGAAAAAAAAGGCTCTGAAGTTGCAGCTGTGCCTGTATTTGGATGCTAGGTTGGCCAA
Source organism: Otolemur garnettii (assembly GCF_000181295.1). Classification (NCBI taxonomy): domain Eukaryota; kingdom Metazoa; phylum Chordata; class Mammalia; order Primates; family Galagidae; genus Otolemur; species Otolemur garnettii. The sequence goes on along the minus strand of NW_003852396.1, from coordinate 64,400,192 downwards.
TTTTGCAAATTGTTTAATCTCTCTATGCTTCAGTTTTCTCCCTTGTTCAATGATAATGATAATACTTAATTTTCAGAGATAAGGGTGAGGGTTATATCACTCTATCACAGTGAAAGTGTTTAACATATGGCTTTCTGATCTACTCCTCATAATTCTTAATATATTAAACTTTGTTAGGTCAAAACATGATATTATGTTATCATTGTATCAAAAAACATGCACATACGTGAAAGTTAGCTACATATTTTATTAAATAAAAGCCACTATTCAATTTGCATGGGCTTAGCTCATTTTAGTAATCAGTGACGACTAACGGAAAAGAATGAATTTTTGATTAACACCTGAATTTATATTTTATAAAAATTTGGCAAAAGATGTTTTTAAGGACAATGAGTTTAATTCTCTAACCTGGTGTTCTTTTTCTGAAGAAAAGACCAAAAATAATCATCTAAAAGAGGATTGTCAAAAGCATTCCTGAGACTACCTCGTAAAACTAGTGGAATAGGACTTCTGCTTTATATAATATTTATTCTAATATCTCTACTAACTATGCGGTCTGTTCCTGAGACTGGTGTAGATACAGAAAAGCCTTTCTCTACAGAACTCTAATTTTGTTAACTATCAGGACATTCCTATTTGCTCCTTGTTCCTACCCTGCTTATTCCTCTATTTCCCACAAAGTCTGTTGGGCAGGATGAGCTCCCCATGCAACCTCTCTGGGGCCAATGATGAGTAAGATCTACATCAAAGTTATACATTTCACTATATGCAAATTCTTTTGATATCATCCATTGTTAGACATATTCTATGCCTGAATTCTTTAACCCACATGATGTTCTTGACTCCTGACCCGGGATTGGTAATCTCTTGGTCAGATGCTGACAAGCTACTTTTAAGCAGGGTGGCACTAGTTTGCAAGGCTGGAGTCCAGTGTGGGCTTCGACTTGCTCAGCCATGAAAGCTCTCCATTAATGTAAGGGAAATTCTCCATCAGACTTAATTTCCTCTTAGCTTACACCAAAGCCTTCATTGAATACATCTTTTCACTATTGCTCTTGTCTGTTAGGATATATCTAGAAGATTCTCTGCTACAAAGAACTTTATAGAGTCATATTTTGTTCCTTAGTTCCCCCAAAATATATAGATTTATTAATTTCTGGAGCATTTCATTCAATCATTCACTCATGTCTTAGGTTCATTCAACAAATATTGTTAAGCACTAACATTGTGGTAAATACGAGAATGCAAAGAGTATAATAATATAGAAGGAAACAAACTGCCCCAACCCTGAGTCTTTTAATATATAAGAAGAAGGAGAAACAGACAGTTAAGAATATAAGTGTAAGTTCATAATTACAAATTGTGATACATGTTATTTTGGATGATCTGTGTGTTATGAAGAAGAATGGCATGGAAAATTGTATTTAGTGTTAGGTTAGGGCCAGTCTGTATAAAACAATTCTATTAAAATAAAACATGAAGGAAGATGGGTAAATTGAAGACTGCGCAAGTCACAGTTTTATAGATGGAGGAATAAGGATACCCAAATGAGGTGGCAAAGTTTGGTGTTTTTCATGATTGAAAGAAACGCAATGTGGTGAGTATACTAGGATCAAAGAGGTTGATCATACAACGCAAAATTTGGAATATATTTGTCTTCTTGGGCTTTCATAATGAAATATCACAGAAATTTATTTTACCACAATCTTAGTGAATTGAAGTCCAAGAATAAGGTCTGACATATTGGGTTTCTGGTGAGGGTTCTCTTCCTGGCTTGCTGAAAGACACATTCTAGCTATACTTTCATGTAACTTTCCACTATACACAGAGAGGGAAGGGTAAAAGAGGGTATGGAGAGAGAGGGAGACAGAGACATCTATCTCCTCACTCTTTCTTCTTAAAAGAACACCAGTAATATAGGATTGGAGCCCAATTTTTATGACTTCATTTAACTTTAATTAACTCCTTAAGGGTCCTATCCCAAATATAGTTACATTGGAAGTTAAGATTCAAACATATAATTTGAGGGAGGCACAATTCCACCCATAACAGGGAAATAGGATTATCCACAATCCATGAACCATAAAAACAACTTCATATTTAAGCCATCAGACATATTAATGAATTGTCAATTATATAGGCTTAATACTGTTGCAAATATTTATATGTTCACATAATTCCAGTTGTCAAAACTTCAGTGGTATTTTTATAAAGGTTGTTTTGTTTGTTTGTATGACTTTTTTAAAACTTTGACTACATATAGAAGACTGATAAAGCATGGGAGAGTTTTTTTCTACAAATTCTTTAAGGCTCAGAGTGGCACCTGCAGCTCAGTGGGTAGGGCGCCGGCCACATACACCCATTCTGGTGGATTCAAACCTGGCCTGGGTCAGCTAAACAACAAAGAGGACCACACAAGAAAAAATAGTCCGGTGTTGTGGTGGGCACCTGTAGGCCCAGGTATTCAGGAGGCTGAGACAAGAGGATCATTTCAACCCAAGAGTTTGAGGTTGCTGTGACCTGTGACACCGCAGCCTCTACTGAGGGTGAAATAGTGAGACTCTGTCTCAAAAAAGAAATTAATTAATTAATTAATTAATTTGAAAAATTCTCTAAGGCATACTTGAGTTAATTTACCATGAAATACAATTCAATCTAGAATGGAAAAAGGGACATGATTCTGAGATGGAGTAGAATTCAAATACATATGAAGGTGAGTTTACACTGCCCTCTACCCATGTATTTTTTATTTTTTATAGATACAAACTTTTGTTAGAAAATGTTGCATGCTAGGAAGAATTAAGAAGATTAGAGCAGAAAAAGAAATAAATTTTTCCTTTATTCAACTGTTCACTCTTTTTTCTTACTTTTCTAAGCCCCTCCGTAAAGACCCACAGCTATTCAAGGGGGGAATTTTGTCATCCAGTATCTTCAGCACACATTAAACTTAACAATTTATTACATATTTTTACTACAAAATGATTTATTTCCCCTAGATCCCAAGATGCTTTAAAATGAAATTAAATTACTTTGCATCACATAAACGTTTTAGAAATAAGTGTTTCTTCTTTTTAAAAATAGGCAGGAAACTTCCTTCCTTTCTTCCTTCATCTGCCCTTTGACCATGAAACTACTCAAGATATAATCAAGACTCGTTGTTCACATTCTTCTATTTTGGTTTCTCATAGAGGTTAGAATCCCTTTCTCATACTTTGAAAACTATCATTTGATGTTGGAAAGAATTTCTCAGCAAGCATCACAATCTAAAAACAGGCATGTTCAAATGAAATACAAGTTCACGAAGATGATCATCAGCGGAGACAGCAGGTGTCAACAAATAAAGACGTGGGCACTACAACAAAGAATACGTGGCTTCTTCTTGGGCACATATATATGAGATATTAATGAATCCTTTTCTGGTAATTTATTTCACATAATTCTCATTAGGCCAGTGGAGTTCATACCATAAAAGTGATAGTCAGAAAATGAAAGCACCATATTTCAAATTCATAGTCTGGTAAAAACAGGAACATATGAGGTATGTATTTTCATTAAAAAGAAAAGAAAACTAACCCATATTCTTCTTATTTCTTTTTAATCTCACTACATTTATTTTTTATCTCACTAAAAATTTCATCATATTGAAGGAGATTCAAAATTATCATCAGATAAACACCACAGTAATAATTTTTGCAGGCAGGATTAATCAATGAAAATGTAAACTCATGGGTAAGAGTTCAAAGAGAACTCTCAGTATATACTAAATTACCTTTATTATCATCACTATAGCCTTATTTATTAACATACAGGCTTATTGGGCAGCACCTGTGACTCACTGGGTAGGGCATCAGCCCCATATACCAAGGGTGGTGGGTTCAAACCTGGCCTTGGCCAAATTGCAACAAAAAAATAGCCAGGTATTGTGGTGGGTGCCTATAGTCCCAGCTACTCAGGAGGCTGAGGCAAGAGAATTGCCTAAGCCCAGGAGTTAGAAGTTGCTGTGAGCTATGACGCCATGGCACTCAGCTGAGGGTAACAGAGTGAGACTCTGTCTCAAAAAAAACAAAAACAAACAAACAAACAAACAAAAACCATACAGGAGTGGCACCTGTGGCTCAGATGAGTAGGGTGCTGGCCCCATATGCCAGAGGTGATGGGTTCAAAACCAGCCCTGGCCAAAAAACTGCAAAAACAAACAAACAAAAAAACCATACAGGCCTATATATTATTAACATAATAAATATATTATTGTATAGGATTATTTATTAACATATATGATCTTTTAATTTTGGAAATATTTCATATTTAACAGAATTTTTTAAATATAATTTTTATGAATATTTAGTGTAGTAAAACTATGCTTTCCTGCTCTTATAGTATTTCCTGTAAAATACATATTAAATACAATGAGAAAAATGTCAACTTTACAGTAGAAAAGGCCAATAGTCACCATTTTTAGCAATCGATCTGAGTTAACATCAGCAAGAGAAAGGTATGTAGAGATTAAGAACCCCCTGATATTATGCACTAGGAAGGGCATATAAATTCATGGCACTTAATCTAACTATGAAAAAAATCAGAGACACCATATGTTATATAATCACTGAGAAGTAATATTCAAAAATGTGAAAGGAGTGAAGGACAATAAAGAACTTGGAACCTTTCATAGATTATAGATGACAGAGGAGAAATGACAATTAAATTCAATGGAGGGTTCTGATAAATCCTGGAAACAAAAAAAGGACATTTGTAGAAAAAAATAGTAAAATACAAATATTAATGAATACTTTAGTTTAATGAAAGCTATTGTACACATACTTATGTTATTTTATGTTATTAATAATACCATGACTTTATATACATGCTTTAGGACTCCTGAAAAAATGTATATAGAAACTCTCTGTATGATTTTGCAATTATTAATATCTATAAGAATCTCTTAAATATAAAATTATTTCCAAAATTAAAATATCAGCTTGGTGCCTGTGGCTCAAGTGGCTAAGGTGCCAGCCACATACACCTAAGGTAGAGGGTTCGAATCCAGCCTGGGCCCACCAAACAACAATGATGGCTGCAACCAAAAAATAGCCAGGCGTTGTGGCGGATGCCTGTGGTCCCAGCTACTTTGGAGGCTAAGGCAGGAGACTTGCTTGAGCCCAGGAGTTGGAGATTGTTGTGAGCTGTGATGCCACGGCACTCTACCCAGTGGGACAGCTTGAGACTCTGTCTCAAAAAAAAAAAAAAAATTAAAAGATCATATATGGTAATAAATAAGGCTATAAGTTAGGATATTTATTATGTTAATAATACATAAGCCTGTATGTTAATAAATAAGGGCATAGTGATGATAATAAAGGTAATTTTAGTATGCTTTGCTATGGAGCTCCATCACTCATTCAAGGAAATATAGAAATTATAAATATATATCTCAATAAACTGAAAAATGAACACAATCATTCAACTAACCCTCAGGCAGAAATATGGAAGATGAGGCAAGAAGTATGCCTTAAATCTCTTCCCAATAACTATGAGGACTGACAATTAAGTTCACAAACTCATCCTAGAAAAAGTGCTACATACTTCCTGGCTGAATATCATTACAGTGAGCTTTGGATTACACCCCTTAGGAAGCCATGAACTGACAAAGCACCTAGTCTACCCCTCAAAGCAATTTTAGAACTCTTTCTTGAATTATCATCAGAGCTGTCATTGTACAGCACACAAAAACATGCAATAATAAAAATGAACACCACTCAGCAAGACACCACCAAACATTGACATGAACACAGATGTGAGACACTGATATACTAATGTTATAAAGCCTTACTGAGTTGTTTGTACAGTGCTACACATATAAATGCACTGTTGAATAGAAGGGACAGTGAGCATCCTTGTTTCATTCTGATTCTATGGGGGAATGCTTTCAATATTTTCCCATTAGGTATGGTGTTGGCAATGGGGTTTCCACAGATGGCTTTCATTATTTGGAGATATATTCCTTCTATGGTCAGTTTTTAGAGGTTTTTACCATGAAGGGTGAAAGATTTTTGTATACTATTTTTCTGCATTCTTTAATATGATCATTTTTTTTTAATTTGTTTATGTGGCAAATCACATTTATTTATTTGTGTATGTTGAATCATCCTTGCATCCCTGGGGTGAAACACACTTGATTATGGTAAATTATCTTCTAACTGTGTTGTTAGATTCGGTTTGTCAGTATTTTGTGGAGGATTTTTCCATCTATGTCCATGAGGGTTATTAGTCCATAGTTTTTATTATTGTGTTATTTCTAGCTTTGCTGTCGGTGTTTTCCCAGCTTCCCATAATGAGTTGGAGGAGATCTCTTTCTCAGTGCTATGGAATAGTCTAAAGGATAGATGACACGTCTTCTTTATATGTCTGGTAGAATTTGGCTGTGAATCCAACTGGCTCTGGGTTGTATAGAGGAAAAGGTTTTGATTACTCTTTCAAAAATATCAATATTTGTTACAGGTATGTTTGGAATTTCTTTTTTTTTTTTTCTGATTCAAGCTTGAAAGGCTGTGTTTTTCTAAAAATTTATGCATTTTCTATATATTTTCTTGTTTGTGTAGGTAGATGTTTTCATAGTAATCTGAGATGATATTCTGTATCTCTGTGGGTTTAGTTGTAATGTCTTCTTTTCCATTTCTGATTTAACCATTTCTCTCCTATTTCTCTTTGATCTAGCTAGTGATCTATTGGTTCTGTTTACCTTCTCAAAGAACCAACTCTTGTTTAGTGGACACTTTCTATCATTTTTTAAATTTCCATTCAACTTAATTGTATTCTGATTTTTTTTTTTTTTTGTCTTTTACTATCTTTGTTGACTTCTGTGAATTCTTACACTGGGATGATAATTTGTGGTATTTCTGTATTTTCAATGTAGACATTTAGTGCTATGAATTTCCCTCTTACACTGCTTTTGCTATATTCACAAGTTTTTGGAAGATTGTGGTGCCTTTGTAGCTCAGTTAAAGATATTTGGGCTTTTTTAATATACTTATTAATTTTTTGAATTGACCCAAAGATCATTCAGCAGCAGGTGTTTAATTTCCATGATTTTGTGTTGTTTTGAGAGTCCTTCTTGCAATTGATCTTTTGTTTTAATCCACTGTGTTCTCAGTATATGCATAGTATGATTTTAATTTCTCTAATTTTTCTGAGACTTGTTTTGTGGGCTAATATATGCTCTATATTGAAAAATTACTGATGTGATTATAAGAAGAATGTATATTCTGCAGTTTGGGAGTAGAATGTTCTGTAAATGTCTATTCATTCCATTTGTTCTAGGTATCCATTTAAGTACATTACTTCTTTATTGATCTTCTGCATCATGATCTGTCTAATTCCATAAGTAGAGTGTTGAAATTCTTGGGCATTATAATGTTGCTGTTTATTTCTCTTTTTTTTTTGATCTAGTAGAATTTGTTCTGTGAATCTGGGAGATCCTTCATTAAGTGCCTATATGTTAAGTATTATTATATCTTCTGGTTGAATTGATCCCTTTTATCATCATGTAATGGCCATCATTGTCTTTCTTAACTCACTGACTTAAAGTCTATTTGATATAATAATGGCTACTTTTACTCACTTTTTCTTTCCATTTGGTATAATCTCAGGGGAACTTTTGAAGAATGGCCCTCAGAATAATGTTCTACTTAATTTTACATTTTACGTAGTGACAAGCTTAAAGGCTAATCATACAGCTGAATTATGAAACTGTATATGTAACTGTGACATTATTATGCATTTCAGAGGTAATGGAAATTTCTTTCTTTAAAGTTTTATTGAGGTGTCATTGATATGCAAAAAATTGCACACATTAATGTGTATATCTTGATAAGTTTAAATATGCATTCATGGTTAATTGTTTGAAAAAATATAATTACCCCAAATCAGGATACAATTTAAAATGTATTTTCTTCTTTTTTGTTTCTGGCCTCTGAGCCTTTATGATGAAGAATTGCATTTAAATTTATGTGAAGATGTTGCTGAGAATGAAGGAGGGAAGAGAGAAGGCAATGGCTTCAGAATTTGCCTCATCTTTATTAACTCTGCTATGCCAACTGCAAGGAAAAATAAAACACAACAGCATGTTTTTGTTGGTAAAGTCAGCAGATGTGACTTGAAGATAAATATGGAGCAGATGTGATGACTTAGAAAGTTTGCTTTTACATAGACAAATGTGACTACAGCCATCATAATTGGGAAATGCTTTAACTGCAGAATCCACTCGGTCTCACAAGTGCCAAGCTTATGTTTCTTATGCTCTTGGAAGTTCTAACAGCAGCATAGAGAGCACCCTCAAACCCTCTCTAAAGTATCACCTGGAAATGTAGAATGTTAATTTAAATAAGACTAATAAAAGTGATCTAAAAGGCAGATGTTTCTTTTTACACAGAATATAGTGAAATAACCCATAATTTCTGTTGTTAAAAATAAGGAAAAGGAAGAAAGAAATAAGAAAAATAAAATGAAAGAAAGATGTTTGGCAGATCTGGGATGGAAAATTGTCAGGAATGCACCAGTTTTAGTGACAGAGTTGGGAGATAAAGCCAATGTGGAAAAAAAACCCGTCATTAGACTTGGCATGCCATTTCTGAAAGTGATATTTATTTCCTTGGAGAAATACAATATGCTCAGCTACTGGATTTCTGATTCTTCTTTCCAAAAATTGCAGGAAGCTGCAGATTAGCTGTCCCTCTGCTGCTCAGGATGCCTACTTATATTCCTTTAAGGCAAAGAACAGGGGACAATATATCCCCATTTCATTTGGTGAAATATTTCAACTGAAATCCCAGAATCAAAGGAAAAAATGGCGTAAGCACTAAAAACCTGGTCTTTTATTAACTTTCACCTCAATATTTTATTTTTCTGAGTGATATAGCAAGCATATAATACAGCCAATAAGAGAATTATTTCTTACCTTTTCCTTCTTTTAAAAACATATGCTAAATAAACCCAGACATAATTAAAACACTAAGGATTTGGGGTTTTTTTTTTTTTAACTCTGCATATTTGTTTTTATTCTGCATGTAATGAGGAGAGTCCTGCTCCCTATTTGATGATCTACTGTCCTGGCATTCCACTTTGCTTTTACATGCTTCATGATAATATAATCCTTACAGATCATTTACCTAACAACAGCTTCGATGTACACTGTCAAACTAAATGTAAGAACGTAGCATCCAGAACGCTGTCCAGAGATCTGATCAGAAGTGACAGCACTATTTTATGTTCGAAATTGTATTGTATGCAAGCAGAATGTCATAAACTATTCTCCTGATGCATGAATGTCTTCAATTTCCTGGACTGAAGACACAACTGAATGACATCTTCAGTCCATAAAAAGGGGGAAAAATGATACTTTATAACTGTCTTTAATTCTTTTTTTGTTTTTTGTCTCTGTGTGTGTGTGTGTGTGTGTGTGTGTGTGTTGGGACAGTCTTGCTCTATTGCCCTGTCTAGAGTACTATGGCATCATAGCTCCAGAAACCTCAAACTCTTGGGATCAGGTGACCCTCTTACCTCAACCTACCACATAGCTGGGGCTAAAGGCACCTGCCAGATCTGCTAGTTTTTCTATTTTTAATAGAGGTGAGGTCTCCCTCTTGCTCGGGCAGGTCTTGAACTCCTGGGTTCAGGAAATCTACCTACCTGCCTTATCTTTCTAGAGTGCTAAGATTACAGACACAAGCCACCAGGCCTAGCTGTATTTAATTCTTATTCAATGGGTGGTCAGTTTTGTGGGCCTCTATATCTCCATATACAAAGTGAAGATTATAATATCTAGCTCATAGGGAGTTAAAGAGGATGAAATTACATCAGATTTTGTGTAAAGTATCTACTACATAGGAGAACTCAGTGTACAGTAGTACAGAGACGAAGTCTGATAGCCTGACTCTTACTCTTGTTTACTATGTGTTTGGAGCAAACTCCTTACATTGTAAGCTTCAGTGTCCTTATATGTGGGATAAAAACTACATAGTATGATGGCTGAGCATTAAACAAGACAAAACTGACAAAGTGGTTTGAATGGTTCCTAATATATTAAGGAGCAAAGGCTCGATATATTTTAGCTGTTCTGGTTGTCAACATAACTCAATTCTCCCCATCTTTAATTCAACCTCTTGTTTTCTGTTAAACTCTCATAGAATTTTAGTGTACAAAATAATATTAAATTGATCACTAGAGTCTGAGATCTTTTTGACATCGTTGTGTAGATCCTCCATGCCTGAAGTCTTCCCCTGGGTGTCCACATTTGCAAAATTGTTATAAGTTTTTTGTGGGTATGTTTCATAGACACTTTTGGTGCTCAGTGTTCCCTACAAGGCAGACACATGCTTTTCCAACATGTCCTTGTGCTACCCTCCTATAACTTTGGACCTCTAAGTGTTCCAGGAGAGATTACATTGTAATATTAAGTAGACCGTATTCATTAGTCAATACAATGAAAATGCACTGCTTTATAAAGTTTACTTTAAATTCATTCTTATATTTTATGGGTAAGGCATATGAAGAGCCAAAGCTAAGCTAATATTCTATATTTATGGTTGAAATCATTTAACCCAATGTACTTTTACCCAACACAATGCCTATGAGACATGGCGGAGTTCCTACCTCCTCCTGTAGCTCTGCTTATCTTTAAGAAAGAGGATGCCTGTATGACTGTGGTTAAAGATGCTCCCTTGTGATAAAATCAGTTTAAACTGATGAAATCTAAGATGGCAGATCACTTGACACAGGAAGACCCTCTAACCTCATTATAATCTAATTTCCATGTTAATCTAAATTCTCATCATTACTATTATAGTTGGCAATCACCATCATGATGATCAGTAGAGACCATAAAAGGACAAAGAGGAAACATTGTCCTAATATGAAGAAATTTTCCACCCATTCCCAGAAAAGCCTTGAATATTCCACTCTCAGCTTTTAATACCCAACCCTTGATTAAAATAAATCCTATATTTCAACTCTATCTCCTCTCACACAATTAGAAATTGATTTGCGATCTGTGCTTCTGCCTCTCTGGTCCTTGGTCAATTAAATAAAATCTGACCTCCTTAACACTTACTTCTCATTTCCTCTATTGACTTTATAACACCAAAGAGGAAAGAATCTCGTTTTTTAGGAAAACATCAACAGTATGGGTAACAGAAGCACTCTAAGTGTGTCTCAGCCCTTGTAGTTCACATGCATAATTAAATATATAAAGAACTTTTCACACGGTAACAGTGACAAGTATAAGAAAATATTAAAATTCTAACCTTCCTAGATATACATGATAGTAAAAGTTAGAAAATAAGGACTAAGATAAAGGGTAAATGAACAAAAATCTCAACTTACTTTTTGCAAATTAGGGATGATAATACATGTCATGCCTTCTATAACTCCTTCACAGTAGACTCCCTATTGAACGTTTCACCACCTATTGAATGTCTTTCTATATCAAGTCCTTCCCTCATCCTCAGTGCCTCCACCCTCTGACACAGACACCTCCCACTGCTTCTGACGTCTCAGTTCCACATCATAAGCAATCGTCTTCTTTGTCACTACAGATCCATTTTGTCCTGATCCTAAACCTTGTCACCATCTAATTTTTTTTAAACTGCCATAATCACTAATTAAGTAATCCAACTTTCTGACCATAAACTGTGTCTCTGTTTATTCATATCTACAGAATTCATAGTCTGTTGCTATCTCTACTTCCTTAGGTTCTGAGATCCTTTCTTCACCTACTTTACTTCCTTAATATTTCAACTAACATCTTATAGCTTATTATTTTTAAGTCTTCTTCTAATTCTATAAATCATATTGATGTTTTTTCTTATTGTTGTGACCATCTTATAAAATACAAAACCAACATTCAACTATTCTATGTATATACATCAGTAGCAAGGTCTACTGGAAATGTCACAAATCATGGTATAGTAGTGTAACTATAAATTCATAATTACCTATCAAATATGCTCTAAAATTACCTGCAAATATTACTTCACTCTATAAAAATTCTTATCATGAAAATGAAAATAAACTACTATGGACAGTAATTACTTCCCTGTGGGTATATGTGGTAGGTAGACTGATAGATACATATATACCTACATAAAATATACATAGTTATATGCACATATACATTGATATCCCAAAATAATTTTTATACAAAATATTAAGTTTGAATATACATTAAGTTAACCAAAGATAAAGACAATCATATGAAATTGAATGAGATCTAAGCCTTTTATAAATTTTCCTTAAGTTATTATTGTTATCGTGAATTTCAAATTGTAGGTTTTAAGTTAGGAGGCTACCAGTCTTTAAAAAGTTAAAACATGTTCTTTCATACTGTGACCTTCCAAGCCATTCACTTTATGTCAATAACATGAACGTGTTTTGTTTGTTTATATAACCATAATTCCCCAATTGTTTTATTTCACTTCTACATTTATATGGAAAAATACTGAACAGTCATCCTTTGTTCTTGATGATTTACCTCTGATATCTTTGTTTATATATACTTTTGCTTGGATTTTGTTTTTGAGAGCTGATTTGTTTGGTATCTGTTTTAAAAATGTGTGTATAAGTGTGTATAAGTGCTATAATATCTAGTCTTACATTCTCTAAAATTTATTTCAGTAATCTTCAGATATCACTCATATTCATATCTTGGAACTTAGAATGACAGTTCCAAAAAGATATCGAAATGTTTGGTTGAATGCTCAGATTTTAGTGCCCATCACAAAACTGGTGCACATTAGAAGCCCCATAAGTATTTACTGAATGAGTGAAAAAAATAGTGACTATAATAAAACCAAAGTCAAGGCTTGGAATGATACCAGAGGAATTTCCCCAAATTTTCATAATTACTTAAGTCATTTAAGATAATTACTTATTGGCTCCGCGCCTATAGCTCAACCGGCTAGGGC
>NW_003852396.1:64236553-64387052 GCF_000181295.1 Otolemur garnettii | reverse complement strand
ATATCAAGAACACAGGTAAAAAAAAAAAAAAAAAAAAAAAAAAGATAATTACTTATTGAATTTATATATTAAATAAGAAAAACTTCCATAGTTTTGTGTAAAATTTAAATGGTCCATTGTTAAGTAAGAAGATGTTTTAGACAATTGCTGCATTAGAAATGTCCACCATTTAGAGAAAACAACTGCAAGTTCAAAGCATAAAAATACTAAAAGTGGAAGAAAGTAAGAAGGAAGGACTTGGGGACATCTTAGACATATACGGTGACTGCAGCAGTCCCACACCTAACAACATTTTAGGTTTTCTATGATTTTACAACAGCTAATTGAAGTAACTTCAGATACAGCCCTAGTGGTATTTTTCTATGCTGTCAAGAGAAACTATAATAATAACTTCCAAGGGTAGTGACTTGTTCTAAAAGAAAAAAACACTTAAAGATAGGTCTATAATAACCTCTATATGCCCATAGAATAAGGGAAGAAATCCCTCGCACTTGCTTTATGGTAATGGAACTTATATTTTTATGGCTTTTTTTAATGAGTTAAGTGGATATTTACAGACATTTTTTTTAATTGTTGGGGATTCATTGAGGGTACAAGAAACCAGGTTAGCTAAAGTCCCTCGCACAATTGTGCCTTGCCCCCAAAAGATGTGTCACACACCAAGACCCCACTCTCCTCCTTCCTTTCCTCTCTCGGCTCTTTCTTTCCCCCACCCCTCTCCTTCATTCTTTCTCTCTCTACTCTTACCTTTCCCCACCCCCACTGTGTTATTAATTGTCATTTATTGTCCTCATATCAAATTTGAATACATAGGATTTATGCTTCTCTATTCTTGTGATGCTTTACTAAGAATAATGTGTTCCACTTCCATCCAGGTTAATACAAAGGCTGTGAAGTCTCCATTTTTTTAATGGCTGAATAGTATTCCATAGTATACATATACCACAGCTTGTTAATCCATCCTGAGTTGGGAGGCATATAGGCTGTTTCCACATTTTTGGTGATTGTAAATTGAGCTGCAATAAACAGTCTAGTGCAAGTGTCATTATGATAAAAAGAATTTTTCTTTCTTTTTTTTTTTTTTGTGGAGACAGAGTCTTATTTTGTCAGAGTGCTGTGGAGTCATAGCTTGTAGCAGCCTCAAACTCTTTGGCTCAATTGATTCTTTTGCCTCAGCTTCCAGAGTGGCTAGGACTACAGGCACCTGCCACTGTAGAGGATGCCAAGAGCCAGACAACCTCTGAGCAAGATTATTTGCAGCTCGGAGCAGACCCTCGGGCAATTCATCCACAGGTGCTCACTGCAGAGAAAGAGCCTGAGCCCATGGCAATCCTTAGGCATGCAGTCATTGTCTAATACTCCCCTCGCCTGTCATGTACCGTCTCAATGAAAGGCTACTGCAGAGGTTGCTGGGGCTACCCTGCAATCAAGGTTAGCCTGCCTCCTGCAAGCTTGTACTTCTCATATGCATCGTGCCTGGTTCCTTCCTGCGGTGATGGAGACCAGGGCAATAGGGGTTGCAACATGCACAACATCTGGCTAATTTTTAGAGATGGGGTCTCCCACGTACTCAGCCTGGTCTCAAATTCCTAAGCTCAAATGATCTACTTGCCTTGGCCTCCCAGAGCACTAGGATTACAGTGTGAACCACTGTGCCCCATCCACAGACATCATCTTTATTATAAAAATTCCAGGTAGAATAGTTATTCGCGTTTCATAAGGAAAGTTATTGACAGAAGCACTGTATGTCCGTTTACCAAGAAAATGTGCCAAATTAGTATCAGAAGTGGATTTATGCTCTTCTGACTGTGGGTCAGTTCTTACACTTCTGTGAACCTTGTCTTGCCATATCCAAATAATTCATGCCACTATTATGCATTTATAATCATACAGATTGTGCAAATTAAGCTTATCCTGGAATACATATTCCGTATGTTTCTGGGAAACACTGAGGACATGTAAGCGGCCCTAAAACAAATGAAATTGTAGTAAACATTAGATGACCAGTGGAATTTACTCAGAGTCATTTCAAAATAATCTGGAAATAATTCATTGTAAATTGTGCTTTGAAATTATGTACTTATTGGTATTTTCCTATACATGTGCATTAATATCAGTCTTAATTTATATATATTATATTATGCATATTGTTGGAAACCACCCAAATACAGGTATTCTAGAACATCTACACTGAGAGACTTACTCACCCAGGGCACTTGGAGATCTATCTGCTGGAAAGTGCTCTCACTGTAGGCACATTCAGATACAAGACCTGATAATCCAAAGGATATTCCAAGAATACTTTGGCCTAAAATGACTGTGTTCATACATTTGAAAACATCTTAAAGAAAATTATTTCTTCGATGGACATGTTAGAAATGGGTCAAAGAAATAGGGTTAACGGCGAAACAAAACGCAGTACCTTTTATAAAGGTATTTCGGGGAATTATTTAGAAAGTCCGTTAAGTGCCTTGCCAGAGGAAAAGAGCAATGTACTTTTAATTAAGAAAATTAGAATCTTATGGGAGTCTAGAACTTTTTGAGATAATTAACATATCAAGAGGAGCTAAAGTGGCTGGTTTTTATTCATTGTATTCTGTGGTATATCCACTCAAACATATTTTAATACCTGCAGGAAATATTAGCTTTTAGTTTAAGTGAGTTTCCCACAATAAATAACAAACTCAGATTATAACCACATGGTCTGAGACACGCACTCTTTTTTTTTTTCTTACAGCAGTATTTTGTTAAGAGTATCAGTGAAGTCTAGAAATGAAGTTTTCTTTTTCCTAGAGTCAGCAGCATGTGGAATGATTCCAATAGTGCAGAAAAGAGCCATCCACGTCAATGACTTCATCAAGGTTTACTTTTTTGTTTCATTCACAGTCATGCTGCTGAAACGGGGTCTGGCTGTTTTGCCATTTCCTGGGGAAAGCTACAGCAGACTGTGATTCAAAGCAAGATGTTTCAGGGTCTCACTGACCAAAAAGTTAAAAAAACTGCCTTTCAATTTCTCGAAGAGCATGGGGTTGTATTTTAATCTACATGTACCACGAAGGTTTAGGGGTTTTGAAAAGGTCCCCAGATATCTGTTAGTTCTTAGTATTAATTAACTCTTGCAATTCAGACATAACAAAAAATGATCAACTGTAGAACCCATACTGCGGATATAACGCATTATTTATGATATAAATGAATTCTAAGCAGGTTAGATATCTGCCTAATAGTAACTTTGCAAACTGCTGATTTGAATAGTTTCTTCTGTAATTGTTTTTTTCTAAAGTACTTGCAGATAATTAAGGCTGCATATTTTCTTTGTAAATAAACAATTGCTTTTATTATTGGACAGATACAATTTAATTAAGAATCTTTTTCTCATGCATAATATGTAAGTAAAAACTAGTCCAATATTGTTGATTATTGATTCTCTTTATATGTTAAAAATTTGTATAAGTGTGTATGTCATTATATTTGCATATATGTGTATGAATATATTATTCACCGTATGACTTAGAAGAACAAGACTTTTTTTATTAATTAATGAACAAAATATTTTCATTTTTATAGATATTCATAAAGACAGTCTAAGTTATAAAAGTGAATTAAAAATTAATATTTCCCTAAACAACTTCACTTTTATAATATTAAGCAAGCTTTAGATGTGATTACCGAGGTGCCTTTTTTGTATTTTGCATAGCATGAATTTGGTATTGTGAACTTAGAGACAACACTTTAATGAAATTTAAATCATAGATTAAAGTCATGATTATAGCATCCAATTAAAAGAAATCAAGGTATAAAAATAGGAGCTCAGTCACATAATGAGTGCTGGGCATTTACCTTGTGCTAGGAACAAATATATATTACTGATGCTTCCCAGTTGAGAAAACTAGGTTTAGATCTTATAAAGGTTGTCATCATTCAAGATTCAAACACATGATTGCCTAATTCTCATGCTTCATTGTGTCTTTCTCCCCAGACAAATTCTGTAGGACCTGTTTTTAAAAGGAAATTTATGTAAGAGCCTCATTTTGCTTTTTATTCTAAAGTTGGAGTCATATTCCTGTAGCTGTCCTAAAACTTCTCTGATAGCCATTGGTTTCATTCTCCGCATTTCTCTCCCTCAGCAGCAGCGCCCACACCACCCTTAAGATGTTAATTGGACACTCCACTCCTCATCACAACTCCTCTCCCAGGCCCAGCCAAATTTAAGGTTGCTCCTGGTCACAATGAGTCATTTTTGAGAAGGTGCAGTTGTTTAATAGGGAGGCAGTGTGGGACCAAGGCTATGATACAGAGAAAATCATGCAGAGTGTGCCTATCATAACGTTTATTACTCAGTAAACGGTGATGTGTCGCAGACCAGCTACAACACGCAGTGGGTTGACTTCCTTGTAGCTTGGTGGTATGAGGAGACTAAAGAAAGTTATTAGTAGGAGTTATATAATATTAATATAGAGAAATAATAGACACAGACAAACATAGTTTTAAGAGCAGCAGAGCTTGGGAGGTGACACACACTTCTTAGTGAGGCTTCCAGTATGCCGTCCTGAGTGTCAGGCTAGCTCTGAATTTATTTCATACATCAGTGTTACAGTCATAAATCTCATGAAAGCAAGGTAAACAATCCTGTCATGGTTCTTGCTGTGCTTGCATTCTTACTAACTAGACTAACTCTACCACTGATTACGTTAATTACATGGATTTACTTATTACTTTTTATTGCTTCAAAGTATAATGGTCTTAATGTAAATAAAGTCTTGATAAGAAAGCCAATCAGAGGCTGACTCAAGGACCAAATCATAGCTGACCCACAGTCACACACCACAGCTGTGATGTTTTGACATTCTGATAGCCCTGTGTAGAAACAGACTCCTCTGGCCCAATCAAGGTGACAGAAGAAAGGAGATTCTGTGATATGGGCTAATCTTACTGGAGTTAGACGATATCTAAAAGTAGTTTTGATTTGCATTTCTCTAATGTTAATTGCCAGGACATGGAAGAAACCCAAGTGCCCATCAATCCATAAATGGATCAATAAATTGTGGTATATGTACACCATGAAATATTATGCAGCCTTAAAGAAAAATGGAGACTTTACTTCCTTCATGTTTACATGGATGGAGATGGACAATATTCTTCTTAGCAAGGTATCTCAAGAATGGAAGAAAAAGTATCCAATGTACTCAGCCCTACTATGAAACTAATTATAGCCCAAGAATATGGGGAAAGGGGAGAGGGAGGGGAGGGGAGGGGGAAAGCTGGGTGGAGGGAGGGTGATTGGTGGGACCACGCTTATGGTTCATCTTACAAGGGTACATGTGAATCTTTCTAAATGTAGAATATAAATGTCTTAACACAATAACTAAAAAAATTACACGAAGGCTATGTTAACCAGTTTGATGAAAATATTTCAGATTATATATAGAACCAGCACACTGTACCCCATGACTGAATTAATGTACACAGCTATGATTTAATTTAAAAAAAAAAAAGAAAGAAAGAAAGGAGATTCTTCTCCTTATCTGATCCAGAGCAAGTCTTCCTGAGTCAAACAAACTTTAAAGAATTAATATTCTTAACTCCCCAAAACCACTCCCTCAGAGCACACAGCCTTGCCCTGGTGGAAAGCAGTTTCAAGGCCTCCAGACAGCTGCTACACCACAGCTGTGAGGGGAGGGGAGAGATACAGCACACCAGGCTGCAGAAACATTAAAGTGATAGGATCCCATACTTTTTTGCTCCAAGACCAGAAATATAACCCAGATCGAAATCCTCATAACTGTCTCCCTTTGTCTAGAATTTGTTTCCTGCTCCTAATAATATTTCTAATCTACTAATAATTAATAAATGAGTATTAGTTTCAAACTTATAAAATCATTATGACTAGCAATGTAAGCACATTGAGATCTGGCTCCTGCTTTAGGTCTCCCCACATGCACCCTTCAGTAATGAATATCCTCAATTGGTATGTTTATCCTATTTAGCAATAACAGGAAGAAATAATACAGGAATTTACAAAACTGATTAATCCTGTACTTCTCTTGCAAGTACTTTTCCCTTAACTGTAAGAGTATTATCATGAGCTTTTGAAGAGTCCTGCCAATTCAGAGAGCTTTGATTAAACGTAATTTCAAAAAAAAAGATGAATCAAAAAATAGCCAATAATTTATTACTCAATATGAGATCAGTTCTTAACATGAGATTAGGTCTCACTGTAGTTCAGAAGTTTTGAAGGTAACTGAGTCTCCACATCTCCAGATGCCAATTTGCCCTGAAGCCTGAGTTTTCCACGGGGTTCAAGAAAAGCCTTCAGATTCTAGTTTTGTTTGTTTGTTTATTTGTTTTGTTTAATTTTCTCATCCTTTTTGAGTGGAAATGATAACTTCCACGTTCTATTCATGTTGTAGCTGAAAGTGGAAGTCTGTCTACTGTCCCTAACCTTTGGAAGTCCTAAATTTTTCTCAGGTGTTCTCAGTGGCAATTCAAAACCAATAAAATGGTTTTTCAACATGCAATTATTAAGTGTTTGTTGTATTTTTGTCTTTGATATTCTTACCAAATTTTCTGTGTGATATTGTATGCAAATGCAAGATTAGCTGCCTATTAATTAGGAAGACATAAGATGTACCATGTGTATCAATATATGTATCCACCACGGGAGTTAACATGAGTTTAGTTCATGATAGCAAAAATAATTTGTGAGGGGATTTGATATTTTCAATATAAGCATATTTAGTGGCATGCATGTAGAGAGAAGGGAACACTTCTACACTGCTGGTGGGGATGCAAGCTAATATGACCGTTTTGGAGAGAAGTTTGGAGAATACTCAAGGATCTAAAAGTAGACCTACCATTTGAGCCTGCAATTCCTCTACTAGGGATATATCCAGAAGACCAAAAATCACTTTACAACCAAGACATTTGCACCAGAATGTTTATTGCAGACCAATTCATAGTTGCCCAGTCATGGAAGCAGCCCACATGCCAACTGACCATTCAATTTGTATGGATTAACAAATTGTGGTATATGTACACCACGGAATACTATGCAGCCATAAAAAGATGGAGACTTTACATCTTTTATGTTTACCTGGATGGAGCTAGAGCATATTCTCCATAGTAAAGTACCTTAAGAATGTAAAAAAAAAGTATCCAATGTACTCAATACTACTATGAAATCAATATATAATCACCTACACATTCATATGAATGGTAAAACATAACTATAGTCCAGAAAGTAGAAAGACAGAGGGGAGGGTACTTGAGGGGACCTCACCTAATGTGCATGATCCAATGGTACATTTCAAAACTAATAAGAAAAGAGTATAATTGTGATGGATGTGTTAATTACTTCAATGTAAACATTTCACATTGTATATCAAAACAGTACACTGAACCCTATAAATGCATCAATGTACACAGTGACAATTTAATAAAAACAAAACAAAAAAGCTATTGAAACCTATAATTGGGGGTTTTATTAATTATGAAGGCATTTTAAAATGATATAGTAATCTTTGAAATAAATGTGTATCTCAGGCAAAAAAAAAATAAAAAAAGTAAGCATTAAAAAAGCATCACACAATATTTCTTATGGAGGCTTCCTCCAGGACATAGTACGGAATGTTCTCCATCACTCCTCCAGCAAAAATAATAAGGTGAGTGATCTTCTGTGGCCAAGAACAAAAACATCTAATACCATAAGGAGGTACAGTATTTTCTAGAATAGAGACTACAGATAGTTTCAATAATGTGGCAGCAGGAAAGGCCAAGAAACTTTCAGAAACATATAGGAAATACACCTGTGTCAGGGAAGGGAATCGAAATGTATAACATAATATTATGACAGGCTTGCCAGTGTGGAAAACAAATTGAGATGAATTTAACAGAACTCTTAAAGACTCACACAGCAGAAATCAGGGTACACATTTTGCTTCAAGAAAATGTCCCTCCCTCCTTCCATTCCTCTGTTTTTTTCTCTTCTCTCTCTCTCTTTCTCACTCTTTCCCTTATTCTCTCTCCTTTTTAAATATATATTTTGGTGAACACTCTAAAAGAAAAATAAAAATATTGTGAATTTGAAACTGAGGCAAATTAACTAAAGATCTATGTACCTGCTTGATTAACAGAACACATTTATAGTGTAGCTGCACATTCATTTTGTAGACTACTGAAACATTATTTTTTGTGACTTACCACAATTTTACTTGTTTGACTAAATCTCTCGGTATGGATATATCAATCTAATCATTTATATTTTCTCAAAGCATTTTACAAGTTTCATGTTTTACGAGGCTTTGGCTATGTCAGTAAATACAATATTAGGTGGAATGCTTTATTTTTTGTTTGGTTAATCATATTTTATTCTTAACAATGTAATTGAAAATTATTTATTATGATGTAAATGGCATTTTAATCCAGTTTTATAGCCATGTTGTACTTACAGACATAGACTCATATTTCTCGCTGTGTAGATGTAACATATCATATATAGATCTGAGCCTTATAACATTATCTTACTTCAACACGTTTTATCCTCACGCATTCTGTTGAAGTCTATTCTGCCCTCTTCTGTGTGTGCAGATTTCTGCATTGGTCCACTGCCTGATTTACTGTGCTTCTGTGTCTTGATCTTAGTGAATATTATGTTGATTCCCTTGTGCCAGTACAGCATCAGTTTACATTATCTTTCACTTCATTTTGGTCATTATGGTTTATATTTTCTTCATGTCGAATCCAAGTCAGGTCATTCTGAAGCAGGCACTTGTCCTTGTGTGTCCAATTGTAATTGTCTTCTTTTATTTCCTGCTCCCTTGAATTCAATTACCCCTGATGTTCATGTCTCATCTATTTACAGCGTTTTCAATTTGATTTTCGAAGGCTCTGGTTCTGCTTTTAGTACTTTACAATGTAGATTTCATGTACTTGGTTTTCATTTATGTTTGTTTAGTTTCCATTTATATAAATAAAATCTTCATTGTATTCTCTTGGCATTTATAGATCACTGTGTGAATGAAGCAATATTTTTGAAGGATTTGCTCTTATCTTCACTAGCTTTGTCACAATGGCTTGCGTGAATTATTGTCATTAAATTTTCCTAACATCACTTTAGTCCTAAGTTAAATTGTCACAGGATTTATAGAAATATCCTTCCTATTCATTCACATGTTTGAGTTGA
Source organism: Otolemur garnettii (assembly GCF_000181295.1). Classification (NCBI taxonomy): domain Eukaryota; kingdom Metazoa; phylum Chordata; class Mammalia; order Primates; family Galagidae; genus Otolemur; species Otolemur garnettii. The sequence goes on along the minus strand of NW_003852396.1, from coordinate 64,377,871 downwards.
TTTTACTCTGTTCATGTTGTGTTTTAAACTAGTATATTGGGGTAAATGTTACAACAGTTAATTTCTGGTAAGGATACTATACTCCTTTCGATTTAGTTATACATTTTCCATCCACATTATTAAAAAGAAGCCTAACAGTATTCTCCCATTCCACTTCTCTCAATTTCAATCAGGCAAGTAAAATGATCGCCTTTTACTTTATTTCCCAGAGTAGGAAATTTTAATCAAACTTGACTTTCGTAGCACTTTACCTGATGTTAATCATTTTACCTCAGAAATCAGAAGCAAAGTATTAAATTTGTGTGATTATTAAAATGGGAAGCACTATCTCTGAAATATTGATGACAGAAAAATTAATTGAAAAGCTAAGGCATACAGAATCGTGTCCTTGTTAATGTCATTTTCTGTGAGTTTCTTAAAACTCCCTGCAGAATGTCCTAGAGAGTTCTACAGTATTTAAAATACTTTGTGTTTTATGATCTCTGGCACAAGGGGTAAAAAAATAAAATACTTTGTACTGTGGTTAAAAAATATCATGTTTCTATTCATAAAAAAGTAGTTGATATTACGATGTAGATTTTATATGTGTTTGTGATACATGTATATCTAATAAGACTGGGGGTTAATGTTACTTAATTTTAAGTTATTTAAATATATATGTGTATATACAAATATACACAAACACACATACAACTAATGGCTTCCATAGTAAACGGAATTATGCTAAAGAAATGCACACATTATTCTATGATTTGAGATAATTAAGTATTATTTTTTAGTATTTATTATTGTCAGGACAATCTATTCTAAAGTGACCAAATTATATAAAACCATGTAATATAGTCATATGAATTTACAACAAAAATGGCAAGATTCAAAAAAGGTCTGCATATATGCTTCAGAGATTGAGAGGGACTGTATGCTTTTTATTATAATCAATAACTGGGAATGCTTATTTCATAGTCGTTAATTAAGCACAATGTAGAGCATTTTCCCTGAGACAATGGGATGGGATGAAACAAGGGCAAAAACAAGTTGTAGTCCTGAGGAGAGTGACAATTAAGTCAATGTCTTATTGCTGAACTGAATTGGCAATAGGCTACACAAAAATAGGAAAGACTCAGGGGAAGGGAGCCTTTAGAAAACAACCGTAGTATTTTCAAATTACCTTCATTGATAAGGTGAAGAAGAAGAAGAGAGTATGCACAGTAAACCCCAGCTGCATTGAAATTAACTAACTGGACTGTATTATTTTTTTAGCCAAAACTATCTTTATTTTATTTTATTTTACTTTATTTTTTTCTTATAGTTTGGGATTCAACTATTTTTTACTTATAGTTTGGGATTGAGGGTAATAAGAATTCGGTTACACTGATTGTGTTATGCCTTTGTTAGGTAAAGTCCCTCTTGTAAGTTTGCCCCACCCCCAAGAGGTGTGCCATACACCACAACCCCTGACCCTCCGACCCCTCCCCTTTCCTGGCTCCCTCATTCTCCTACACCCCGCCCCACCTGCTTTAGATCATCTACTACCTTCCTGTTACAATTGAGTACTTTGGATTCTTGCTTCTCCATTCTTGTGATGTTTTACTAAGTAGAACATGTTCCAACTGAGTCCAGGTTAATATAAAAGATACAAAGTCTCCATCCTTTTTTTTCTTTTAACTTGATTTTTATAGTTCTATAACATAAACATGATATAGAAAGGTCTATTTCTAAGCATAAACATATTTATGTGTTTTACATATACACATATATATAAAATACATATACTATATATATACATATATATCTACATATTTGGCATTTCAAATAGAAGCTAATACATTTTATGCCTTCCTAATTAACAGGAAGCTAATTTTAATTCAAAGTCTTGATGTGTCAATATGACCCTTGTAGATGCAAGATATACTATAACACATCAGGTACTTTATACATCTGCCTACAATATCACATGAAAAATTTGGTAAGAATATCAAAAACAAAAATACAACAAACATACTTAATAATTGGTCAAAATATTGCATATTAAAAAACCACTTTAAGGACTTCAAATGGCCACTGAGAACACCTGAGAAAAATTTAGACTTCCAAAATTCAGCTACAACATGAATAGAACTTAGAAGTTATCATTTCCATCCATGCAAGAAAAAGATAAAACAAAACAAAACAAGAAAAACCCTAGAAACTGAAGCCTTTTCTTGAAGCCAGCAGAAAACTAAGGCTGCAGGGTAAACTGGCATCTGGAAATCTGGAGAATTAGGTACATCCAAAAAGTCAGAGTTAAGACTTGTTTAGAGGAACAGAGGCTGAGGGTCACAAACTGGTAGGAACACTTATATGGCAATTAAACAAGTTGTTGGAGGCTGAATGTCGACTATCTCAAGAATGAGAAACTTCTGGATGGAAAGGTCTCACCTTTACATGAACTTTACCTCCAGGAATATTACCAGGTTTTCAACATTAACATCAGAGAATGATTGATCCATTCATGGCCATGCCAGGGGGAAGGGAAAATTAATCTTTGTGAAACATGCCCCTCAACCTTCTCCAAAGCAAAAGCTTCCCTTCCACGGTAAAAATGCTATGTTGGAGCCTTATCCTAGCTGAGGAAAGAGCATTAGTCTCACCGCAGCCCGTTAAGAGCCTTTCTATGTCAACAAAGTAAAGGAAAGAAAAAAACTTATACCACTAAAGAAACAACTTTAAAGTCCCAAGCCAGAGACAAGTCCACTAAAACCAGAAATATAATCGTTAGATTATAGAATCTGGGTCCTTAATAACCACACAAATAGGCCTTCAGTTGAATAAGAGTCGATTATAACCAAAAGAGCTTCAACATACAGACCGTCTTGGGAGAAGCATATAGGAAAAACTAAGTCAAGGGCAGAAACAAAAATTCAAAGCCTTTGAAACCTACTGTTTCAATAAACATTTGCCTAAAGCTCAACTGCTATTCATATTCAAATAATCCTCACACACAGCTCCACTTAGTTCAATTGTGTTACCTAATACAAGGTGTTTCACTTTGAACAAAAAAATACAAAGATGCCTGCCAAGGGCAACACCTAATAAAGTTAAACATGCACACACCAATCACTCAGCAATTTCATTCGTAGGTGTGGACCCTTAGAGAGAATTGTTCACATTTGTGCCATGAAAAGTACAATGCATCCCTGGAAATATAAATGTCAGTCACTGGTAGATGGTGGGATATGTTTAAACATGGGATTTCATAGACCAGCATGGATGAATAGTACAAATATAATATTATATGAAGTGAAAAGGCATGATTTTGTAAGTAGGAAACTCAAAAACAGGCAATTGTAAATATTAGAATTTTGGAAATACTATTATTTCAGAAGTTAAGATAGTGATTGCTTTGGAATAAGGACACACAATTTTGAAGGGTCAGGTGGTGAGTTTCTAAGTTACTGGCCATATTCCGTTATAGACAAGATGACTTATCATCTACATGTGTACTATATAATGGTAACCTAAACTGAACCCACAGGTTTTACCAACTTTTTGGTATTATGATAGATAGGATTATTATCAAGATTAAATGAGATAATCAAAACCAGTTATGTTTTGTTATCTTCTCAAACACACATATTTTTAAAACTTGTGGATGGCACCACTATTTCTTCCCCAATTAGTCAGACCAGAAATTGCTCAGACTTTTCCTCCTTCTCCCTCATATTTCTTTTCTCTTTTCTTTTCTCTTTTCTTTCCTTTTCTTTTCTTTTCTTTTCTTTTCTTTTCTTTTCTGTTTTCTTTTCTTTTCTTTTCTGTACTGTTCTTTCTTTCTTTTGTTTTTTTTTGAGGCAGTCTCACTATGTCTCCCTGGTAGAACGCCATGACATCACAGCTCACAACAACCTCTAACTCTTAGACTTAAGCAATTCTCTTGCCTCAGCCTCCCAAGTAGCTGGGACTACAGGCGCCCACCACAACACCCAGCTATTTTTTTGGTTGAAGTTGTCATTGTTGATTTTTAGCTGGCCTGGGAGGATTCCAACTCGCCAGCTTCAGTGTATTTGGCCAGTGCCCTACCCTCTGAGCTACAAGCACCACCCTCTCCCTGATTTTTCATTTCAACTGAATCCCCAATTACAGCATATTCTATTTCCCAAAGGTTCTACAAACACCTTTTCTCTTTCCTTAATGCCACTCCTTATGTTTATACTTGAGTAACGTCTAACCTAAAATTATTTCTATGGCTTCAGTGTCGGTGTTCTCAGTTCAGGTTTCATCTTCTTCAGTTCTTTCTTTCTGTATATATTTTTAATTCATGTATAAACAGAGTGGCCATTCCCATAATGCGCATGTCTGTCCATATATTTGATCTCCTTAAAGTTTTTCACTGACCATCATCATGTACCTGATGGAAATCCAACTCTCCTTCCATTTTAATGACTCCAGGTGTGCATCCACTCATCTTCCTACTGACCTGTTCATGTGTCCACTGTATAAAAACTGTTGTTTCCATGTTCTTATCATGCATATTTAGCAAGTGGCACTACTTGGTCTGTCCCAGACTAAGGCACGTTACTTTCATCAGCTTATAATGCCATCCCAGAAATTGTATAAACATTCGTTTCTTTTCCACTACTCATTCTCTTCAGTGTATTAAAGTATAAATATCTAAAAATTGGAAACTTCTTTGCTGCCACATGCCTCTGTTTTGCACCTTCTGTGTCCTTAGTCCTTCCTTTCTGGAAAGCATCTTTTCAAAAATGAGTTCTGTCTGGGCGGCACCTGTGGCTCAAAGGAGTACGGCACCAACCAGCTCCATATGCTGGAGGTGGCAGGTTCAAACCCAGCCCTGGTCAAAAACTGCAAAAAAAGAGAAAAAAATGAGTTCTGTCTGATCTCATTTTCTAAAAAATGCTTTTTTTGATCGCCTCAGATTAAGCTAGCCATACTCCCTCCTATATTTCTTTAGTGACTTCCATAAGTAAATCCATTTGATTGTGTTTATGTTTGACTAGACTATCAGAAGCTTTGGGGACAGAAACTGGCAAACACATGTGCACATTCCCTCAAACAATATAATGAGTTAGAACGTCTGAGGATTTCCATAGAACACATGTAATCAGTACAGCAGCTCAGCCAAAAGCTTTCCCTAGAGGAATGAAATTAGTTGTTCTAACTACCCATGATAAACACGTCTGAGGTAAAGCGATGTGATTGGTGCTCTCCATGATTATTATTACGTTTTAATTTCTTTTTGTCCCATTGGTTAATCTAATGTTTTTCCTTGAAAATGCTTATTTTAAACCTTATGTATCTCTCTACTTCTCCCTTTTGAGGATTATGCAACCTACTCTATTTCCTAATAAAGTCAGGTACATTGTAGAAACTCCATAAATATCGGAATAATAGCCATATATAGTGAGCCACAGTCCTAGTATTTTTCTTTCTCTCCCCTAGACAATTTTATAAGCAGGAACTTCAAGGGGAAATAATTTTATTATCAATGACAGTCGAGTTTACACTTTATAAAACTTTTCTATTTCCACTGTCTGTGGAATTTATGAGATACCAAATGTGTTTAGGAAAGTAATTTGAAGTAACATTCAGGGCTTAACATGGGAAGTTCTAAACCTTCTAATTGTATTTCAGTTAGTAGATCAGCCCGACCTTCCATAATAGGAACCTGCGGATTTGAGTACTGTCAATGTCCAAATTGTATACATTCCCAATATAGTCTTTATTTAAAATGCCTTTGTATTGCCACATCATAATGAGATCGAGCTTTAATTCTAACTCCCCCAAACTCATGCTTTTATGTACTAAATGCAGCACCCAAGAAGCTCATGTTATCTGGAGACACTGTGGACTAAGGATTATCTTTACCAATGAGTAAAAATCTCTGAATAGAAATCATTTGTCACCAACAGATGAAATTTCAGGGTTGAACAGATCAGAGAAAATCACCATTTTCTTTTCAGCCATGACCTTTTCTTATGAGTCCTTGTAAAAGTAACTGAGAGAACAGCAGATATAATAAAAATACTTTCTATTGGCATAGATCTCTTCCTTACGAGAAAATCATGTCTTGATCCACTCTGCAGCTAGTGTACTTTTCTTTGATTCTTTAGTGGGGTTTATTAAAATTCTATTTAGAAGATAGAAGTAACTTCATATTGATATCCTATCCATGCAAGATTCACTCAGGGCTGCTTTAGTTCAATAACACATTTGGACAGAAAATGTGGACAGTTTTCTTCCCATTGTATGCATCTGAAGGTTAAAACACTGGATTACATAGCTACTCTGTGTTGAAAAATTGCAAAAAATGAGTAATGCAGGACACTTTGCATTTGCTACCCATCTAAAACATTCATTTTCCCTGTGAATGATGATAAGCCTCATTTCCTCATTTCACCTTGATGATTATGAACTTTTTACACAGCTCGATGTTTTACTGATTATAATTTGATGAAGAAAATGTCAGAAAAATTAAACCGAATCAAAGCAGCATTCCTTGGGAAGAATGTACATATCCATCAGTCCCGATGTCCCTCCCCTCACGCCCTGTATCTACCAGCTCACTAAGTGAAGGTTTCGGGTATAGAAGGTAATGTTACTGGAGCCAGGGTTTAGCGGTATGGAAAAGATCAGCTACTCCTTGTGTCTTTTGCTTTGCAAAAGCATGTGTCACTGTCAAATTTATGAAAATGCCTGTGTTAGCGGATGAGGTGCGCGCTGCTCTTCACCGTGGTTATAAATCAGGGGTTCCTTGGAATAGCGTTTCTTGTTGCCACGTGAAAGGTTAGCCGAGGAGAAAAGTCTTCTCACCATTTCTTCTTGTGGAAATCTGTTTCCTCAGGTGATGTTTATAACAGACACTGCAGTTCTGTGAAGGCTTGTGAGAAGTGTTCACTGCCAGTGTAGCTACAGTCAGGTGCTCCATCTGTTTCTCTTAATTCAATTTGTCTTTATTGTCCCGATCTTCCGATCTTCTGATCAGTACTTGCGTCATCTAACATTTATTAGTTGAATCATGAGTTCGACTTTTGTTCTTTCTTCGAGGTCTTTATGAAGAGAGAGGTGAAAGTCTTTGAGGTCTTTATGAAGAGAGAGGTAAAAATCTGACAATATTTTTTCCATTAAATAACCCGCATGGTTTTCCTTTGGTCTCCTTGGTGGATGGTGTGAGTTCAGGAATTTTGCTGCTTTTCTGTATCCCAAAGCTGTTATGTGACAAATGATTTGAAAGGCACAGGACATTAAAAGTAATATTTTAAAGAACTGCAGATTTTGGTTAATTACATCATTTGAAGAAAATTACTGCATTTATCAATTTAAGAGTTTTAGTACTCATATTGGAAGAATGAAAGTTAAGAGCTTGGTATTTAAATTCTACATGAGAATAATTATAATAATATTCATAATTATTATTAAAGCCATACATTATGAATACACATAGTTTTTCTCTATGTTATTTGTATTTGTATACAGCAAACTAGATTATTGTATGTATGAAAGCAAGAGTTAGCATATAAAATAGAAACTTTTATCCCCATTCAGAGCATAGGTTTATACATTGTTGCCCTTAAACTTCATTCAAACAAGGATATCTTCTGATTACGTTCTGTAAGGACCGCTGCTTACACTCTATAGACACGATTTTGGAAAGCAATTTAGTAGCATTATGTGGGCAAATTCATACGCTTTAGATAATTTTCCTTATTAGTACTCAAATTTCTCTCTTTAATTTTCCTCCACTTCCTTTCCTCATAAAAGGATATTAAAGTTAGAATTAATTATAAATTTATTTCTAAATCATCCTTTACATAAAAATACACATGATATTTCTTCACACTAATGATACCAAAGAAACATCAGATTACTTCTTCATTATAAAGTAATATCTTCTATACATAATCTGCTAGGGTTATTTTGTACTGTATTACAATTACTTTCATAATTAAAGAGTCTATACATTTCTTAGAGTACTGGATTTAGTCTTTCCACTGTATTCTGTTAATTACATGATTTCAAGAGCTCACCAGTGCAACACCTGAAATTAACAGTGTACCTTCCTCAATAGAAACAACTATATGCTATTTAATAGTATAATTAATTGCTTTATGTCCACACAGTTGGGAAACACCCCTTATTATACTCGCTCTGTGTGTGTGTGTGTGTGTGTGTGTGTGTGGAGAGAGAGAGAGGGAAAGAAAGAGAGAAAGACAGACAGAGAGAAAAAGTTGTGAATATACACTTATATACTGTAAGAAGCTTATTTATTATGAGAAAATTCTGAAAATCTTTTTCCACTCAATCTCAAGAGGGCATCCTCTTATATACCGAGACATGTGTTTCCCAATTCTTTCAGAGCTCTACCATCTATTCCAAATTTGTTCCTGTGTTTACTTTAAAATCATTTCTCAGACCCAAATGTATAGAACTTCCTTTGCTATGCAGAACAAATCTTTCCAGCAGAAAGAATTTTCTGATCAACGTTGGTTTACAACGAACTTTCTCTTCCTATGTAGTGATAGGCATTGCTTTCCCAGCGAGAATATAGCTCATGAAAAAATTATTTTTATACTTCTTTTATAACTTTTGGGTACTCCATAGGGTGTTACAAAACAAATACTAGTTGATTTCTTAAGAATAAAAGAAACTATAAAACTCTCTTTTAATACGACCCATATTCCTTATGCATGCCACAGAAGAGTTTTGTTAACTCACTTAGAAATACCAAATGCAATCTTTTTCTCTTCCCTTAAGAGAAGAGAAAAGTAACTATCCTTGCTGAACACTAACCTTGAAATATAGCTTTCTATTTTTTAATCAGACAGATAATTAAGTCCACTTCAAATATGACTTTGTACTGGAAGCAAAGTGTAACATTTTGGTAAGAGAAGAATCCTTACGTTCACATTAAGCACTTTTTTTTTTTAACCAATTAGTGAAAACATATTTTCTTCCATTTGCTTAATATCTTTAATAGATTGTAAGCAATCAACTTTCAGTGAAAGCAGAACACATGTGGAGGTGAGTTATCTGCTTCTGCACTAATGAGGCGGCTGTTCTGGGTGGACTTGATGGCTGTAAAGCAAAGTACAGATGAAGGAGGGAAGAGTTCCTAATTAGCCAGAAAATTCTGCTGGACTAATCTCTCTAGTTTGATCTGAGTCTTCTCTTCCAACTTCATACCACCACACCCTCCCACTCATTTAAATTTCAGCTTAATGAGCAAAATGCTCTCTTCCTTGGTTCACACCTTCTCCCACCTGTCCCTGTCTTTCTCAACCTCAGTGAAGACCATCTGAAAGGCCAGGGAGCATTTGTATTTTTAAAGACAAATGAAATTCTCTATTATTAGACATGATCTGCATTCACGGAGGAAAGGCTTTTCAGTTTCAAAATATTGAGACTCCTAACTGAATCAAAGGGGTATGTCCAGGTCTCTTTATCTTCAATGATAAATTGGTTCAAAAATACATCAAAATCATATTTAATGGAGGAAAAAGCAACTTATTGTCAAATGCGAAACCGAAAATCAAGTCATTTATCGTAATGGTGATGTCGAAAAGAGGTTTCAACGTAAGTAACTAAAACAATTAGTTTAAGTAAAATAAAGTAATTTAGTTTAATATTTCATGCCCCAAAATTCAAAGGAGAGACAGTGAAATGATTAACATTTTAATCTTGGCAAGCTAGGATAATAACACCGTTTATAAAATGTGTTCAATTTATTTGTTAGGATATGATTCCTTAAGTTATTTTTAATGCTTTAATTTCTCTGCATGTTTTAAACTTTCAAATTTTTAAAATGTGTTTTAGACAATGAATATATGGCTGTCCTTCCCGTGAAGCTAAAACTAACAATAATCTATCATAAGGGGTCATTCATTAGGGAGTAACACGTTTCTCTGTAAAGTACAGAACTAAACTTTATGAATAATTCACTTCCTTTGCCTAGATATTGCTAATTCCACACTGTATTGACTTTTCAGGATCTATTTTGTATTCCATACATAAACTAGTACCAGCAAAAGAAATCTGGCTGTCAGATGTTAAAGGAACAATAGTGATCCAATTCGATTTTTGAATTCTGTAGACTTGGAATCTGGAACTTAGAGAACTAATGGTTTTCTCTAAGGTCATATCAAAAGAAGAGTTAAGCCAGGATGAATATCAGGGGAAAAGCCCGGATGTCAGTGAAAAGAGCACTCCAAAACTCAGTCATGTTTTAAAACTATTTTGATGTCAGTTGTGGTCTGTATGGAACATCATATGACAAATGGAGGTTTTAAGAAATACCTAAGAATAATGCAAATAGGATTTACATTACACCACATAAAAAGGTGGAATGACAAAATATGCAAATTATGAGCTAAAATAAGACATATCAGTGTGAAAGAATACCAAAAAATGATCCATTGGAAGCATTCAAAATGATTTATCTAGAGAAGTAAGATGGATTGTATAATACGGGGGTAGAAAGAACTGTTTGTGGAGGAGTAAAAGAAATGAATCATCTTTCAAAAACCAAAGAACAGACGCTTTATTTTGGAATTTTCTCTTGTTATTTATTTGATTAGCTTCAAACCCAAATTCATTCATTGCTTTTGACTTAAAATGCTATCAACTGAATCATGTACTTGAATTTATTCTTAGAGACTTTAAGACTTAAATTCATACAAATTTGGTTTGCTTGTTTTCTCTTGTATTCCTTTTTTTATTATTATTCATTTCTGGAGAATGTATTTGACTTAATCATACAAGCAGTTTTAGGAAGGGATATAAGATAGATAATACACGTGTTTGAGATATTTGCCTTGTCTGCTGGTTCTATTATACGTCCTAAATTTAGAAGTCTATTCTTGCTTGTGTCTATGGATATCTTCTCCTTAGCACTATGGATGTAGGTAATATTTTTAAGTCTTCTTTTTCTTGCTTTGTTTTAGCTTCTTCCAGTTTCCTTCCTGCTTTTGCCCTGTGGGATTACTTGGCTTTGTTATTTGGGGGCTTTTACCAATTATTAGGCTATTTACTCACAGCGCTGAACACCCCTTTCTGCTCTGATTTGACTTTGATCTCTTCTTTGCCCACTGGACTGTGGCACTAGGGGGAGAATAGCAGCGAGGAAGGACAAGAAACAGAAGCTCACTTGTTCCTTCGTCTCCTCCTGGCACTGTGTCCTCACGCTGGCAACTCCCCTGGGCTCCAGTTTCCTCTCCAGTTGTAGTTGTGGATTCTGTTGCTGGTTTTCTCCACATCATTCTCATTCTGCCTTTTCAGAGACAAGAAGCAGCCAGACAGTGCTCCTTCCTCAAAGATCTGAGTCTCAAATCCACGCAGCCTCTTCTCTGAGCTAACGCCCACAGGACAACAGCCTCTCTTTAGCCACCGACAGGCTCCTTCCTTCAAAACTCTAGAATCTTTGAGTCTCCTAACTCTAATATCTTTCCTCTCTTTTTACTCCACCGCTTGATAGGGTAGCTGTTTTTGCAGCTTCCACCAGTATGACTGACCGCAGTGTTTTCTTTTTGCTATTTTAGTAATTCAAAAAGAATTACTGGAATCTATTTTTAGTTTTTTCACTTCCTAATATGAACTTGGCTTTTATTGGATCTTTCTCTGTGTTTCCTCCTTCTTAATTATCCTTTTACTTTTTTTTTTTTTTTTTTTTTTTTTTTGACAGGGAGTCTGACTTTGTCACCCTGAATAGAGTGAAGTGGCATCATAGCTCACAGGAACTTCCAACTCTTGGGCTCAAGTGATTCTCTTGTCTCAGCCTCCCAAATAGCTGGACTGCAGGCACGGGACACAACGCCCTACTGTTTTTAGAGATGGAGTTTTGAACATGTAAGCTCAGGGCAATCCATCAGTCTCAGCCTCCCAGAGTGCTAGGATTACAGGCATGAGCCACCACGCCCAGCCTACTCTCCTTTTATATTTTTAAATAAAGAATTAAGTTATGTACTTAGAGCTGGGGTGACTGACAGGCTCCATCACTACAAAAGAACCACAGGTTACCGGAGTCCACAAAGTCTTTATAACAAGGTACTTTCTTTAGCCCAGCTGGATTTTCTAGAAATAACCATTCTCATCCATTGCTCAGGGGATCACCCCTGGTCATCAGGAGTACAAAGCTGAAGAGGAAAAAGACAGAGCAAGTTTTATGTACATGAACATTTAATTAACACCACGTTCTGTACCTTGCTGACAGTCAGGGGACAGTTTGGCCTCCTTCTTCATCTATCCACTTTACAGTTTTTATCTATAGCTTTCTCCACTAAGGAAATGGCTTTTAGACACATAATCTGCTCTCCAATGACACTGTTGAATTATCATACTTGTTGATGCCCTGTGTTATTTCCTCATATTTCTAACACATTTCAACAAATTTTCCATTATTTTAAAATGTTATTTCTGCTTCAAGCATCCAAAATCTCACCTTTTTAAAAGAATGGTATGCAATTTTATTAAAATAAAAATATTCAATCCTGTAATAGTAGGAACAGGAGTAGAAATTGTACAATATTTTGGAGAGCAATTTAGCAACATAAAATCGATCTTCTCACCTCCTTCCAAAAATTTTTAAGAGCAATTAATTTTCTTCCACTTTAGCATAAAATACTTTTGAAAACCAGAAACATTTATATACAGGTATATACATTCATATCATCTTTATAATAATACAGTGTTTATGTTAAATAAAGTGCTCTAATGTTGGTGATTAGATTATATTTAAGCTATATGATGACTATAAAAACAAATATTTTTGAAAAGATTAAGTTAAATTTTCTCAAAAGTTATATTGATAAAAATCACTACATATAATTATCAATATAATAGCATCAAAATAATTAATGATGCATAGAAAATAATACTAAAGTGAAGTGAGATAGAAATTTAGTGCAAATACATTGGATATTATTTTTATTTTAAAATATTTATTTTCTTTATTTTATATATGAAGCTTATATTTCTTAGTTTTATAATTATAATTTATTTAAAAACTATCTTGAAAGACATATTCTATTTAATCACATTAAACATAACTTCTTGTTATACCTACTCAACTTAGGATTGTTCATCTGAGAACGGAATAGGCTAAATATTGATTCTGTCTGTCCGGTAGTTCTAATCTAATTTTCACCTCACCTTCTGAATATAAAATGTAATTTGATAATAATAATGCAAATAATCCTCATTATGGTTGGTGTGTGGGCATGTTAATGATTAACATCTATTCAAGCACATTGCAGCCATTCATCCTGACACTTACAGGAGAGGACTATAATTTCTGTTCCCATGCTAGTCCAGAAAATTGGAGCCTTATAAGATGTTGCATGATGGATCTCAGTTATACCCCCTGCAAGGATCAGAAGGAGGATTGGAATTTAAGTAGCTTTCCTGGAGGACCTATGATCTCAGCACAGCAGCAGGTGATGAAATGGATTTTGGTATATCAACAAATCTCACAAGAATGACCTCTCTCCAGAGTGTGCAGTACACAAGGATTCAGAACTGCTGATTTCTCCTTATAATCTTAACTGATGTAAGACTTCCTTGGCAAGACTAGAGAAAAAAAGGCTTTACAGGAGTTGATAACAACCTGAAAAATGTTTTTTACTCAGTGTTAGATAATACAAACTTTTGAAAACTTTAATACCAAAACACCCCCAAAACAAACAAACAACAAACAAAACAACAACAACAGCAACAACAACAAAAACAGAAAAAGCTTTAATACTAAGAATTAAATTTAAAGAGAAGAATTTACTGTATATGAGACCTGCTCACCAGGAACCGCTATAAAGTTACCCTAAGTTTAGTATCGACATTTAAATAAATTTTAATGTTACAGATCATTAAAGACAATATTTCTAAGATTAGATTATAACATATGGTAGGCTTGTGACATAAAAGTAAATGTAACACAGTAATTTAAAAAATCTTTGCTTATAATTATGATCAAGAAAAGAATATAATTCATACTGAAAAAATCAAAATGTATAAGAAAAATGCCACACATTTAACAGTGTCCTTATTTGGACAATGACACAATTAATAACTTTTCTCCACACTTTTATATCATTTACAACATTTTCCATAAATTTATATGTATGCATAAATAAAAATAGAAATAAAGTGTATGGTATTGAACACTTAGTAAAATGGCATATTACTTAGGATTATTTATATGCCACATATAGTTGAAAAGAGATATATGTAGAAATACCTAAAACATTTTCAATGGCAAGACAAAGAAAAGATAAATCTCCAAGGTGTTGAATATCCATGTGTATAATTATCTTAAATGTATATATAATTCAACCATCTTGAGCACACTCACTCAATTTCTTTATTATTTCTGCTTGGGGGAAGGTTGCTGTGAAACAGATCTAGGAATTTAAAGACCAAGTGTCTAAGACACTCGTGTCAACTAGGCAATGATTATGATTTGATCATGTCATCTTAACAAATCTCACTGAAAGTAAATTTTAAAAGGAGATAGGAAAATTATTTACAAATAGAGGATTCATTCAAAAGGGATTATAAAGTTACTTGCACCATATAAATGAAAAATAATATTTTAATGTTCTTTGATATCTCATAAGAATGATTCCTGCCCAATTATCTATATCAAATATATTGTACATAAAAGTCCATGTTTAAAAAGTTTATCTGCAACTTATTTTGCTCCACAATACCTATCTGTCATCACAGAGTCATTTGTGAAAACATTACTCCAGGACTTAATAGTTGCATTGCTTCTTATTTCATTTTTCATTGCCTGCATTCCTGTGTAAATCATGCCTATGTTTCCAGATTCACTTTCGATCATCTGGGCAATTATAAACATTGGAATCTGTAGTAAGTCATAGTACTTTCTTCTGGTTACAATATGTGCATACACTCATGGATTTCTACAGCACGTTTCCAAAATAGTTATTGAAAGCTTGAGTTTTGGGTGGCACCTGTGGCTCAAAGGAGTAGGACACCAGCCCCATATGCCAGAGGTGGCAGGCTCAAACTCAGCCCTGGCCAAAAGCTGTAAAGAAAATTTGAGTTTTATCAGTTTTTAAATTGCAAATGATCCCTTAAATTTAATAAAGAATAATAAATTTTAAAAATTAATTTAATTTAAAAATGGGCAAGAAGTATATCATCGTGCCTTGGTATCTATGGACATTGGTTTCAGGAACTCCCAAGGGCAGCCAATTATGGAGCTGCTCAAGCCTCTAATATTAAATGATGTAGTATTTACATAAACCTGTGCATATTCTCCTATATATAACATTTTGAATCACTTCTAGATTATTTGTAATACCTAATGCATTGTAAATGTTGTGGCAATAGTTGTCATATTGTGTTGTTTTAGGGAATAAATACAATAAAAATAATTTTTTCCTGTTCAGTAGAAATGGCTATTTGTTTTCAAACATTTTCAATCTGTGGTTGATAAAATCTATTGATATGTGACACTCTGTAAAGAGATCTAACGATACTGGGATTTGGGTTAAATTAGAAGATACTTTGAGTCTAATTATAGACTGACGTTTTCCAAGAAAGCACATTCTGTCTAATATTTTTCTCCAATATTGAGAAGTAGAGAAAGTCTTATAGTTTAGAGCAGTTTAATAAAAATGTATGTATACATGTATAGATGCTTATTGGAAGAGATATTAGTAATCTGTATCAAATCGAATTTAACAAATTTATAATATTCATACAGTTATTTCATCCAAAAGTATAGGAATCATCCCTGCTGTAGTCTCTCATATTTATTGAAAATATGTATTTCTTCCATAAGTTTCATCATAACTAAGTCAAAGACATTTATTGTATTCCCACTTTCACTTTTTAATTTTTAAGGCAACCTCATTCCTCACTTGGATTACCCCATTGTCTCCCAAATAATATCTGATCATACACTTCTTTTCCAAATTTGAATTCATTTATATTACAGCTTCTAAGTTAATTACCATAAAACAAAACTAGATTTCACCATACCCCTGTTTGACACCATGACGTAGTTGTTATTTCAATCCCCTAAGGCTGAGGAAAGCTTCATGGAGTGGACGAAGTCTCATTTTGGGAACCTTGCTTGCACCATCCCTGAGGGACTTGGAAAGTGACCTGCCCTGGGCTTTATATCTTGGAGTCATGTGACATGTTGGGCCAAAGTCTTAAAAGGTAACCTGTTTTTCAGGTAATCCTAAAATGGACCTGTTTTAATCAGACTCCCCTTATCTCAGAATGTTGCATTTCAGAACATTCTACAGTTATTCTAGAGAACTACAGTCAAGAAGTGGGAGATACTGGATTGGTCCAAAAGCAACAAAAGAACTTCCCTTGTGCAGGGACTGATATTGGATAGAGAAGATATGGTAGATGACATGTCCAGCTACAAGAACTAAGCTGACTCCTGCAACATGGTTCCAGGATGGTGAGGGAAATTCTGTGGGAAGAAGAGGTCTGGCACTCCAGGAAAAATTAATAAAGGAGACAACATTTACACTGGGACTCAAAAGAGCAAAAACCACCCTGGTACATAGATTTGGAGAAAGATATTCCTGGCAGAAGGAACAGGAGGTCCAAACATTCTAGGATTGTTCTATTTCTTGTATTTTGGAGTAAAATGATGGTCAGGCTGGACATTCTGCTGAGTTCATAGTTTATGAGAAATCTAATGCGTATGTGGGTACTGAGCACCTCAATGTAGGGAATTTATATAAAAGGGGAGAGAACAAATGCAGGAGCCAAAATACAAAATCCAATGAGCTATTTATTAGGAATCTCAAAACTTGAAAATTTGCTTTATGACTTTAGCACATACATGATGTATTCTTAACTGTTACATCAAAAACATTTGAGAAGTGTAGAATGCTGCCTGGATTATCAAGCAAATAAAGTGACCCCAGAAAGAAAACTACAGTTGTAAGAATAACAAAACTTTCTCAAATGTTGTTCACAATCTGCCGTCAATAGCAGAAACACAGCAAGAGAAAAACGAGTCTATAAAGAGATAAAGCAGCAAATAAATGTGGATCAAGCTTCAATTCAGATATGCTAAGAAATTTAAGATTTTAATCTTTTCTTTCAAACAGGAAAAATACTGAATTTAAGAAAAGAGAACTTTTGCTTTTAAAAAAGTTAATTAACACCAGTTTAAAATCGTAGTAGTTAGTCTTCAAATGAATGTCATCAATATCAAAATAAGGCTTTTCAAGGACAGTGGGGGGGGGAGAAGGGCTAAGGCAATTAATTTGAATTTCTTCTCATTAACTTCTCATAATTACATTTTCAGAATTAAATGCACTTATGTGAAAGTTGTGCATTTTACTTTGGTTAGTGAAAGTGACTTTGGTCTTTAAAAAGTTGGACTCTTTATATTAAACATTCACAAATCCAAAGTAAAGTTCATCTTGAAAAATTAAGAATATCGTTGCCTGCAAAACTGTATATTTTAGTGATTAATGAACATCTTCTATTTTCTATAATAATAAATTTCCTTTACTTTTGTAAAACAAATAAAAATGCATAAGTCTTCTGACTTTTTATCTGTTAGGCAATCTAGGTACGGGGAAGGTGGTTGATAGATACAAAGGTTTTCAGTCATGTGATTAATTTAAAAGAATTCTTGGACACTGTGTGGGAGAGAGAGAGAGAGAGAAAGTTAAATTAAGTCAACTATTTAGGTATATATAGGTCTATATGATTCTGCTTAGATTTTTTTGGAAAGTATTATTTGGGGGAATTTTAAACAGAAAAAAAAGCAATCCTCTTCTCCAGTTTTAGAACAAGTAAGACATAAATGATATAAAACATAGAGAAATAATTCAAAAGGGAAACGAAAATGGTGCCTTCATTTCTATTGAAACTGTCTATGAGAATTCATTCTTAGCTCAGGAAAATGTGCTGCTTACCAAAGAAGACCCCTTTGTTTACAGCCTACACTTGACATTTCTAACAACATATGAGGCAAGACATGGGCCTGGAGTAATATGAGGTGAATCTCCTATACGTGAGAAGAAATAATAGGTACGGGGAAGATCTCACCCACTACTAACATGGTGCCATCCACATTAAATCCTTTAAAAAAGATGCATAAATCCTTAAAAAAATATAGCATACCTTGGTCCGTGTGTTAAAATAATTTGTAAAATTAGGAAGTCCATGAAAGACTATTGGAATTGCTCTATAATAAGGAAGATTAAAACAATATTTTCAGTAGTTTTCCTGCATCTACAATTCACTTTGGATAGCAATTAGAATTATATTTCTGACATGCCTCCCATTTAATTTAAATGGTTCATCTTCATCCTCAAAATAAAATCCAAATTCTCCTGTGTAAAACACGTCACTGTAATTCGGTTCTTCTTACGTTTTCAGGCACCCTTATTCCATTTCCATTTGACCACTTTAAGGTCTATCCATATTGAACTTCTTTCATTTTAAAACATGCACTCTGCCTGAAGTAATTTTTAAGGTCTAGGGTACAATCTCCCTTGGGGCTAGACTGATGTTCTTTGGTTTCCTTATTTGTCTACACACCATTTGTCCTTCTTTCTAGGTTTAGGCATAAATTTTGTTTTGAAATAAGTAAAATACAAACAGAAGGAGTGAATAAATACAATTTCTATCCCTTTCTCATTTTTTTTTTCTTCCCTGGCATTTCTACTAGCTTACACATAATCCCACACTATAATACAGATTTATTAGGATCCTCTACAAAAGTTTTAAAACAGAAAGGCAGACATTTGTTTTTGTTTTGGCTTTTTCGCCATTTACTCACAGCAGTTAGCTAAGTGCCCAAAATATAGCAGGGTCTCAATAAAAAGTCTGGAACATGTGAAAAAATGAGGAATTGCTTATATAAATAAGTGGAGGAGAATGAATTATAGCAGCGGAAAGGTAATTTTGAAATTTAACCAAAATTGTACTTTCCCAAAGTACTTGACTTTTTACATGTTATAGTTTAAGACATGGGCATCTATGTATGAATTAAATACATGGAGGTCTCATGGACTGGATTAGTGAAAAATTAGAATTTGACATGGCAATCCAATAATGGGGGAATGTAGGCATATTTTCCTTTGGGTTTTCCAAAGAATATTCACCTAGCAATGAAAATTCCCAAGGTTGTCTCCACACTAGTAGCTCAGTGGTTAGGGCACCGACTACATGTGCCAGGGCTGGTGGGTTCTAACCTATCCTAGGCTGAGAAAACAAAAATGATAATAACAACCACAAAAATAGCTGAGTGTTGTAATGGCGCCTGTAGTCCAAGCTACTTGGGAGGCTGAGGCAAGAGAGTTCGCTTAAGCCCAAGAGTTTGAACTTATTGTGTCATCAGAGCACTCTACTGAGGGCAAAATAGTGAGACTCTGTCTCAAAAAACCCCCAAATTCTCTAGGTAATTAGAATATTTTGCCATGTATATTTCATACGTGTTTGCTCACATTTTTGAGGAAAAAATAAGGATGCTCATTACATATTTGTATGTATATATGTATAAATATACATATATTTTAAAATGTATGTATAAATATATAAATGTATGTATATTTATACATGTACACATATCATATATATTGTTTGAATCCTATTATTTATGCTTATGTGTTAAAAGTGTAACTCTAGAAACTAATAACCAATAACCAATAACACTATCCAAAGCGTAACTCTAGAAATCAATAACAATGTTCATACTCCAGACAATTTCCTAGAATACAATAATCAGTTTTTTTTTTAATATACTCTGAATGTACAAGGAAAGAATTTTCAGCCAACAAAGAGTGACATATTTCTCCCTTTACACTTTAGGTGACAGTTAGCAATCTAGCTGATATTTTAGCAAAAATTATTTGCAAATCACTTGGAAAAGTTGGAAACCATTTTTGTACACTGTAAGCTTTAAGCTAATGGTTATTACTACAGAGCATGACCACAGAGCTGCCCAGAGACGGCTTGCACCTCCTCCCACAGAGAGTGTCAGCAGACTGTGGAGGCCACAGGAAGAAAAGCTTCTTTAGATGCCAGGACAGAAAGCAGGGTGAGGGGAACTTCAAAGTGGCCAGAGGCGGAGCAGGAGGGGAAGACCTGGAGTTTGGAGCAGCTTCCACCTGGGATCTCTATTCAGCCAAGCTGAGAGCAGAAGAAGGTAAAAGGATCGCATGCTCTCTCGCTCTCTCTCTCTCTCTCTCTCTCTCATACACACACATACAAAATAATGATTTCTCAGGGAGAAACAACTAAATGGTACTTTAACTTTATGAAGAGAGAAGGTTTGATCATGAGGACATAGAGTTGCCTCCAAATTGCCAGCAGCCTGAGATCAAGCTTTGGAATTTCATTCTTTTGTTATCAGTCTTAGAAAGACTTAAAACTTTGAGCTGTCCTAAATCACCAATAGGAATAAGTTCCCACTCACATTTAATGTGCCTTCCAACAGAACTGTAGATGTTAAAGGAGTAAAAGCTTTGGCTGCCAATCCAAGTTTTCTGTCATCTGTATACTCCCAGCCCTTATTTATTTGGGGCAGGAAAGAGGTTGATGGATTATTTGTAATTATCCTACAGTTTTAAGAGAGAAAAACATAGGGCAGTGCCTATGGCACAAGGAGTAGGATGCTGGCCCCACATGCTGGAGGTGGCAGGTTCAAACATGGCCCCGGCCAAAAACTGCACACACACAAACACACAAATAAATAACCTAAAAGAGAAAAACACAAATGTGAACTCAACTGATAATTTTACAATCTGTTTAAGTTATATAAAATAATTAAAGCACTTTTGTTTATTTTTGTTTACAAACCTTTTGTGTGCAATTTTTCTTGAACAATCTCCAAGACTGGATGAAGTCTAGGCTTCAGTTGTTTCTCTCCTTCTACATTTCTCATGTCTTCAGCTGAAAACCATGCAATCCTCCGTTGATTATTTTTAATTTTGTGTTATAAAATGTATCTTCCTATTTAGCCTTTCCTCCTCAGCAGATGTTGGTCTTCTGTTTCTCACGTTTCTGTTACTTGTGTTGCTCATAAGCTGAGTGATACCATTTCTCCAATAAAAGGTATGCTTGCATTTTTTTCCACTCCCCATATCTAATAAGTAAAGGATGTAGCTGTTCACAACTGAAACTTCCATTGGCCATAAGAATATTTTTTTCACTGTTTATGGGACCTTTTTGTAAACCCATAGCATCCACAGTACTGATCATCTCTGCCCACTGTTCCCATAAATCTTGTGTATTCTAAAACAACTGTGAGTTTTCAAATTGAATCAGTTCTTTCTTGCTATAACCAGTGATCAATTGTGTTTGAGGGCCAAAGCATGTACTCAGCATTGTCATGGAATGAGAGGCACATCATTTTCATATCACATTGAGAAGCAAGTAATTCATTTTCCTAAAGTACCTTCTTTTTCAGATCACTTGGAAAATCCTTTATAGAAAGCATAACAGTCCCTGTTATATGATGTATTTTCATTTCTTGCAATTCTCAAACAAGTTGAGGGCTTGTGTACAAAGCAACAACAACAACAAAAAAAAGCATGGTGGACATCTTCTGACATTAGCAGAATAGGAAAATCATTATGTCAGACCAGATCTGATGTAGGATCAAAAAGGGTAAGTAGTGGACATGAGAAAACACATCTTGCTACTGTTCTAGCCTGTTGTGTGAATGGAACAAAGCAACCACCTACGATCACCTTCAAAAGGAAAATATTTCCAATAGAAACGATTCCAAGTAGAGTTATCTACAGGCATGAAAAAGGATGTATGGCACTATAAATTGAACTTGACCTTAGAAATGAAAACAACATAACCAAAACATTTGTACCCTCATATCAATGTGAAATTAAAAAAAAAAAAAGAAAGTAAAGCAACAACAAAAGATAAAGGATGTATAAATAAAGAAGGCATGAAAATCTAGCTTAACAATGTCCGGTCATGAAGGCCTAGAGGATTCCTTTTAAAAAACGGCCTTGCTTGTTTTGGATCACTTCAAAGCCCATGTTATACAAAGTGCAAAAGCAATCTCAAAAGACTTGAAAACCCAACTTGTTGTAGTATCTGGTTGGCTAACCAGTCAACTGCAACTTCTTGATGTGTCAGTAAATAAGCTTTTAGAGACCTCAATGAAATAAGAATAGATGTTGTATATTGAGTCATCTGGTAATGATTTTATACCTACAAGCAGAATGAAGAAAGCATCCACTCCTCAGACTTGTGATTAGATTTTAAGATAGTGGAACAGTGTCAAGAAAGAAGTGATTGCAGAAAAGGGGATGGGGGGTCTCAGTATATGGCACACCTCTTGAGGCAGGGCATGATTCTGAGGGGGACTTTCCCTAATAAATGAAATCAGTGTAACCTATTCTTTATACCTTCAGTAAACCTGAAGCAATGAACAACTTATAAAATATACTTAAAACAAAAGATACTTTTCTGAAAGTTTAACCAAAACATGTGTGCACATATGCATAGAAGTACATATACCTGGCAAAATATGGTAATTCTTTTCTTAGATGTCTCAATTCCTTATGATGAAGTTTTGTGGAACTTGAAAATAATTTTTACATAAAATTTTATGTAAAACAAACTGGTTAGTAAGTGTTATTGGAATTTTCAAGAGGTATTCAGGGAAATTTTAATGTCAGGTTATTAGGAATCTAGCTGTTTGGAAGGGATACAGGAATTTCCATCTAGAAATAGATTGACACAAGAAAGCAGATTGAAAAGTCATAAGAAATGATAAAGGTGAAAATTGCAGTTAGCAGCACCAAGATACCTGGTGGAGCCCAGGACTCAAGATCCAGGCAGAACCTGGTTAACTGAATATAGATAACATTCAGAAAAGGACTTAGAAGTATGGAAAAATGGACAGGAAGAAAAGAAAGGGAACTAACTACTGGTTTTCAAAAGGAAACTTAAAGCATATGTAACTATATACCTTGAAAACTCACTTATAGAATATGCAAAACGTTGCAACAATGAGCCCTTGTGTATTTCCCCATATTTATGCTTACCCATCCTCAGCCAACCTCTCTGCCTTTCTTCACTGTTTCCCTGCTTTTTCATTTCACATTCAATGTTACCCATAATAATAGTTTAAACCAGATCTCAACCCTGTGGATATGCCGATCTCAACTAGAGATGATTTTCTCTCTCTTGCTAAAGGACAGTTGGCAATACCATAGACATTCTCATTTGTCATGCTGAGGTAAATGATGCTATAGCTATCCAGTAGGTGAGAGATGCTATTACATGCCCTATGATGCACAGGACCATGATACCATGACATAAAATGTGCAGCCCTAAAACTATATTTCTGAGGCTAAGAAACTCTGTTATAGGTGATGAAGAGTGAATGCCTACCAATTAATTTCCTAGGGTGCCAACCCTATCCCCATGGAATAAATGGCCTTATCAAGAAAATAATTTGAATAAGAAGAAGACAGAGCACTTGAGAACAGTGGTTAATGGTAATGCTTATAAAGCTTTCAAGCAACTAAATTATGAAGTTTAGCATAAAAATCACTACATTAAAAGCCTTTTGGAAAAGATAATTTAAGTCAGTTCCTCCCCCCCACACCGCAATGTCCCTCAGAATTTGACTTTTTAATCCAAAAAAAAAAAATCTGATAATTTTATTAGACAAAGAGTTTTGTCATATTATGGCAGTATCAAAAATGTGAGAACAAAGAATGGTGGTAATAAAGCAATAAAATATAGAAGAAAAGCATAAATAAGTATAATAAAAAGAGGATTACATTCATCTGTGTGGATCAAAAATCGTCTGCCTGGTGCTGATGTTTGCATTATGCCAGCTGGAATTTCCAGACAAATTGCTGCATCTTTTGCAGATTAAACTAATGCTCCTGACTGAATAAATGTAGTTTAATGCCAGGGCATGTGATGTAGAAATACTTAGACTAGGGAAATCAGACAGATGGCTTGGTAAATTAATCCATAAGCAGCATGCCATAAGGTTAGTCAATGACAGTGATGGAAGAGTGTGGTTGACAGAAATGATCATAGGAAATGGGAAGGTGAAAAAGATCATGAAGGGAGAATAGAGAAGTTAGGACTTAATGTTTATTATAAATTCACTTGATATATCATCATTATAAATGCATTTTTAAAAGTAGTTGAAGGAGAAGAATTTTTCTATTTATAAACAAACAGGTGACAACTGAAGTTGTTGAACCTGTCCAATCACTCTTACCAGAGTTAAAAACAAAAGGTTATTAAATAAACTGTAAAGAATTATCCCCAGTGCAATTATTAGAATCAGTTTATGTGGGACTTTATAATTTTAAATTTTCACTTATAGCCAATGGCCATATTTTTTAAATTAAAATTATAGTAGTTTTATTATTTTTATGATTACAAATATTTACTTTAGGAATTGTAACATAAGACACACATGAGACATAATGCAGGAAGACAAACACTGTTAACTCATGCTGTATACGCTGCCTTCAACCTGCTGTCCTCATCTTTCAGTATGTGTAAAAGATAAGAAGTCCAAAGGCATTTGTAATTAAGTATTCTAAAACAAATTCTCGTGAGATGTTTTCCATTTTGAAAGTTAAGTGTAAAATGAGTCAGTGTTCTTGGAATAAAAAGAGAAGTATAAAGTTTGGAGAGATGAGAAAGTTAAAAAAATATAATCTAAAAGAGCAATTATGGATGAAGTGAGATAGAGGTGAGTAGGGTAAGTTATTATGAGCCAAGTACTACTGGGCACTCATATGAACATTGTAGTCATGAGTTGGTTATCGAGGCTGTCAACTGAAGAATGATAAGGTCCATAAAGTTGGAAAACAGATCTGTTTTTCTTTCTAGGGTTTTCAGCCTGTGCTTATTGACAGACATGCACATTTGCCATTGAGCTTCATGCTTCTTCATAGAACCCATGTTCAAAAAATGGAGGCATTGTCATAATCCCAGGGTGGTTTTCAGATCTTGATGTCAACAGGTCCAATAGACAACATAATGACCTTCTGTATACAGTCTCCATTGACTGGTGAAAACCATTCCATGGTCAGTGGTCTCTTATCAGGAAGGAATGCTGGTCATTTGCCCTGTCAAAATCTTTAAAAAGGAGGAGTAATATCATGTCATTTGTTGAATTTAGTCTTTCCAAAGGGCTGATTTTTATTTCACCCTTAGGAAGAATGCTGAATGGTAGTTAGGAAGAACAGATTAGAAGGAGGCATTTATCTCACATTTCATTATTTGGGGGAACTAAGTTTTAAGGTTTATCTGAGATCCCCTTGGGCTTTAAATTTTTATTTTTATTTCTCTGCACTAGGGATAGGGTTTTATTTTTTATTTCTCAAGTCTAAGGGTAGTATTGACATATTCAGTTGTATGATTGCTTTCAGATTTGCTTGACATTAAAACAGCAATGAGGGTCAATTAACAGGCATCCTCCTTGGGACTAGAGTTTCATCTTGGTAAATGAAACCATTACCCACCATTACCCACCCTATTATCCTTTAGCTATTTTCATTACTTTTATTTCTTAAGATATTTATCAATCACTAGGCATGATAGAACACCATTAGAAATTTAATAGATAATATTGTCAATGTAAAATTCGTTGTGATAGATTTTCAAATCTAGGAAAGGTATCAGAGAAAAGGGATACATGAAAAACAGAGAAATCAATGAATAAGTAGAACCAGAGTGGTGGCAAAAATAATAACTAATCAAAATTAAAAAAAAGAAAAGTTGTACACAGAGAGAGATTTCTAATTTGGGATAGAAAATAAGTTATTTTACAACCCAAGAAAAGCTAGAGTGTAGTCATGGTTGTCAGTGGAATTAGTGGAATGAAAAATTAAAATATGTGTGAATAAAATATATGTAAATAAAAAGGCCTTAGAACTAACAGATCAGGTCAGTGTATGTATATGGTACCTTCACAGATTTTTTGGAGGGTCAAATAATGCCATGTACCCAAACTTTCAATTGATCATCGAAGCCAGCAAACCAATGGAGTGATGTATCACACAGGAAAAATCTCCAAAGCAATGTGAATGATTATTGCAGTGATTTTGAAATGAAGAGAAAAACCTACCCTGCACCCCAAATTTAAGGGGTGCAGAATGTGGAAATAGGAGTGCCATCCTTGGAGAGGATTTCAGGATGATATAGGGAGCCAGCCCCCATGAGTGTCCCCAATTCTCAGTGGTGACAAGGGAACTGAAAGTAGAATAGTGACTGAAGACTTCATTTTTGGCAAGGGAAAACACCCCCAGAAAAAAAGGAAAGGAGACAAATAAGCTGAGCAAGGTGGAATAAAAACAGGTTAGCTAGTTTACTTTTAAATCAGCTGCTAAATTCCTTATCTGAGTAATTTCCTGCTTTTCCTAGAAGCCTGGCCTGTAGGGGATACAGCTAGCAAACACCCCTACTGGTCTGTGAACACTCTGAGGAAACCATGGCTGCAGAGGAAACTGTTTACAAGCCTGGCAAGAAACATTAACCAGGCCATCTCCTGCCCAGTTAACAGTCAAAGCAAATACCCATTGTGCAGATCTGTACTTGGCCAGCACAGAGATCAAGGGGCCAGTCTGAGCCCTGAAATGTGGGTAGGAGAGCTTATCTCTCTCATCCCAGAGGACAATGACTCTGTGGTGGAGATCAGAAGAAAATTCTTCTGTTCCACCTATTCTTCAGAGAATATTGACACCAGAAGAGTTTTAGTGCACAGTGAATTAGTGGGATGAACCCCCCAAGGAATCTGTGTGTGTGACCTCAGACAGGAGGCTGCCCCCACACAAGGCTCAGGTTTCAGATTTCTCAAGGCTGCTCAGACCCTTAAAGTTAATGATGATAGGAACAATAAGACCTGACATGCTTACTCAGAAAAATAACTAACCTTTTGGTTCCCTTTCTCAGCTTACCCTCTGTGCTAATGAGGAAATAGCCTTCAATAAAATCTGAGTGGAACAAAGACTCGTAGCCACCACTGTGAAGCCCACAAGCTAGTGGTGGTCCCCTGAGTTTCCCACCTTTGAAAGTTCTATTCTGTGTGTCCTGTCTCCTTGTTTCTCACAGCTTCTAACTTTATTTTTCCTCAGTCTATCACTGCCAGCTCTACAGGTCTTAAGAGACCCTGCCCCAGGCAGGAAATGATGTAAATCAAGACAATAAGAATAGAATAGAATTTACAGAGTGGCCGAGAGCCTGACCCCCTTTATGCAAGAGACAGTAACAACCCCAAACTTCAAATGCAATCAGTTTCTCTTAGTTCCCTTGATCAGCAAATGGGTGTTTACAAGAACAATATATGTCATCCTTGCAATTTCTCATGCCCTAATTCTCCATTACCCACCCTATTATCCTTTAGCTATTTTCATTACTTTTATTTCTTAAGATATTTATCAATCACTAACATGATTACAGAAAATAAATGAAAAGAAAACCTGGACTTTGGAGCTAGATGCCAACCAGTTAATCCTCTGTGTTCCTGTGGGGCAGATAATTGATGCCTCACTCCTATCAGGAGCCAGGGAGAGAAAAGCTGAATCCTCTTATCTCACACCCATAGGAACTAGCCTTTCTTCCTCAATGAGTCAGCGGGACATCCAAAAAGGAACCTCCACTTCTCAACTACCTTTCAAATTTCATGTGACCTTTTCTCATTGGTTAACTCTTCTCCTAA
Source organism: Otolemur garnettii (assembly GCF_000181295.1). NCBI lineage: Eukaryota > Metazoa > Chordata > Mammalia > Primates > Galagidae > Otolemur > Otolemur garnettii. Next base: position 64,350,207 of record NW_003852396.1, on the reverse strand, counting down.
ACTTATAGGAGAGAAGGATTATTGAAAAAATATACTGATCTTAATTCTTTCAATATTATTTCCCTGCCTATATCTGGATTATTTATCTTCCCCTTCATTTTTGTCACAAACTCTTTCTTTTCGCATGCCTAATACTTGTTGAATAAAACATTTTACAGGTTTCAGACAGTGTTGCCACCTTCCAATAAGGTGTAATACATCTTACACCTGCTTATCTACCAGCTGAGGCAAGACCGAAGGAAGGTGCACGATTCCTGAAACTGCTTCTCAAACGTAACATTTAGTCTACATATGTAAGAAAACTGGCAAGGAGTACCTAGAAACAATTTTTCTTTTTTTCCAATTACAAATTATATGCTTAGTTATTACCAGTTTTACTGAATTCCTCCTGGAACAAAGTAAGTCAGGATTGATTTTCTAATTACGTGAAGGGAAGACCATGCTGCTAGTGTATTCACCTGGTGTATTTTTTATGTACCTTGACAAGCAATTTTTGATTGATTATACTCATTAATACATTGAACAATTACCATTATCTCAAGTGTTAAATTTCAAAGTACCTAATATGCATAATATTTTTAAATTTATAATTGAGGGCCAGGTGTGGTGGCTTACCCTATAATCTTAGCACTCTGGGAAGTGGAGGCTGGTGGATTGCCTGAGCTCACAGGTTAGAGAACTGCCTGAGCAAGAGCTAGACCCCATCTCTAAAAATATAACCAGGCATTGTGGTGGGTGCATACAGTCCCAGCTACTCAGGGTGCTGAGGCAAAAGAATTGCTTGAGCCCAAGAGTTTGCTGTGAGCTATGATGTCACAGTACTCTACAGAGGGTGACAAAGTAAGACTCTGCCTCAAAAAAATTATAATTGAGAAACTATTGAATCTTTATTTTTGTTCACTAGGGTATAGAAGATTCAAGAAAAAACTATTTTAAATTTTGCTAACATTTTTAATTGGTAGATAACATTGTATGTAATTATCATGCACAATATGATACTTTGATGAAGTGTATGTATTTAGTGGAATGGTTAAATCTAGCTAATTAACAAATTCATTACCTCACATAATTACCATTTTCATGGTAGGAGAATTGATTTACTTTCCTTGCATTTTTCAAGAATACAATGTGTCATAATTAACTGTAGCCCCCTTGCCATAAAATAGATCTCAAGCTTTTTCCCTCCTCTTGAATTTTAGTTATGTATCCTTTGGCCAACATCTTTTGGGCAATATCCAGACTGGAATAGAATCACTATTCTACTAAAATAGTGAGTCTAGCCTTTATTTTTATGGGGTTCATTTTTTCTTTGATTCCACACATGAGTAATAACATGCTGAATTTGTTTTTCTGTGGATTATTTCACTTAACATAATATCTTCTAGGTTCATCAAAAATTCTCATGTGCAATCATTAGGGAAATGCAAATAAAAACCACAATGAGTTGTAAACCTCACTCCAGTTAGAATGGCTTTTATTCAAAAGACAAAAGGTAGCAAGTGTTGATGAGAATGTGGAGAAAAGAAACCCCTTGCACAATGTCGGGGAGGATGTAAGTTAGTGCAGCCGTTATGTAAAACATGACAGAAGGTCCTGAAAATTTAAAACAGAACTAACATGATCCAACCGTCTCCCTGCTGCAGCTATCTCCAAAGGAAACTAAATCTATATGTCTGAGAAATGTCTATACTCCAGTGTTTATCACAAACTGTGGAAAATAGATGTGGCATGCAAACTATACCTAAATATCCATCAACGGATAAATGGATAAAGGAGGCATTGGATAATATATGTATATACAATGGGCTAGTATTCAATCATAAATAAAGAAGCAAGCAAGATTGTCACATGTAGAGCAAAATGGCTTCTTTATTTCTCAGTTCTCAGGAATAGTCTGAATGAGGCAAACCTTAACATTTATGCAGTATTTTTCATGAGCTATCCACACATTGCATAGTATCTAGAAAATAATAGGCACCACGCTAGTAAGAACATTGTATCAGCTTTTGGTGCAAACCAGGCCATCCCAAAACTTAGTGACTTAAAACAATGAACACATTATTTCTTGCTAGTCTACTGATTGACTAGGGTGATCTTTTCTTATCTAGGATAGCTGGACTGGGGTCAGATGCTCCAACTAGCCTTAAACATGTCTGGTGATTTGGCCCAGTGTCAGCTAAGTGAAGGGATGACTTGCCTGCATGTGTCTGTCATCTTTCTATCTAGTCTGGGTTGTTAAATGGAGTTCTCAAAAGCAGCAAGAGAACAAACCCTATCCCAGGTGAAAGCACTTTGTACATCTCTCCTTGGGTCATGGTTGCTAAAGACCTATGGGCAATTCAGACTCAAGATTCAAAAAAATGTCCCGCTAAAACAAATTATGTAAAAATGAATAATTTATCCTGAACTATGTCTAAGCTTCATTATCTGTGAAGAGTCCACCATTATATACACTCCTGCTGCCTTAAGTGAATATACACATAAAGAAAAACAAGTCAAATATAAAATCTGGACACAAAATATTGAAATATCCACTAATTATAGAGATAATTTTTTTTTTTTAAGACAGAGTCTCACTATGTCACCCTGGGTAGAGTGCTATGGCATCACAGCTCACAGCAACCTCAAACTCTTGGGCTTAAGCAACTCTCTTGCCTCAGCCTCCCAAGTAGTTGGGATGATAGGTGTCCACCACAATGCTCAGCCATTATTTTTTTGCAGTTGTCATTGTTATTTAGCTGGCCTGGGCTGGGCTACAAACCACCATGTGCGGTGCATGTGGCTGGTGCCATAACCACTGTGCCATGGGCACCAAGTCATATGTAGACATGTTTTTGAAATTTATTTCTAATCAACATTATTTTAAATATCTTCCCTTATCAATTATTATAGGGAAACTGATGATCAGAAAGTGCCAAAATCCAGATTTCATTTCCATGATAATGAATACCTAAGGAATCTTTCCAAAAGATCAGAATTTGTGAGAATTTTAACTTGCTTAACTTATTTTCATGAAAGAATTATATGTTAAGCATATGTAGCAAGATGTACCATATATGATCTCTTTTGGTATTACACATCTTTGCAAATCCATTCATGTTCTTGCATAAATCCAATTCTTTAATTCATAAACCAATGAAAACAACAATCCTTTTAGTCCTATTGAAATAGTTTTTGTGCAAATGCATGTCATACCCATGAAATACTTAGAATGTCTATACATAACGTTTCTCTACTGTAGAAGTCATTATGTTATACCTGAAATACAGCTCAGATTAACAAAATATTGCTGATGAATTAAGTAACAAAACACTTTGAGATATGATTGGAAAAAATTGGCAGATTTAAAACATAAAATCTCAACTGTGTGAATGAAAGAACACTACGTGCAAATTCAAAATGCAGGGACAGGGAAGAGGGACTCAATAATAAAAATAAACGAAAATGTTGAAAACTAAGTATCTCAAGATTGGAGAAACAAACACCACATGTATTCTCTAACACTTGAGAACTAATTGACAGGCACACATGGGAACAAAAAAGAGTAAAATTCATTGGAAATCAACAAGGAGGAAAAGAAGGTGGGGAGAGTAAAATCCTACCTAACAGGTATAATGAACACCATTCAAGGGATGGGCACACTTATTCCCTTGACTAAAGCATTATAAACAAAATAACAAAATATTTTTACCCCCTTAAGATTTTGAGGTTTAAAATATTAAAACTTTTAATATTTTCAGCATGAAGAAAGATCACATACATTGATATTAATAGGCATGAGAAAATGCATAATTGACCCATAAGAAACAAACCTATGAACAGAATCCAACAAATCTGGACAAATAGCATAAGCTGTCATTTCAATGAAACTGAAATTCAAAAGACAAAAGAAGTAAAAAAGGAAACTTTTAAAAAGCAGAAAAAAATAGATGTTCAATTTTACTATGAGACATAAAAAGACAAATGAAAACAATTTTCAGAGAATTTCTCATTCTCTGACAAACAGTAAAAACTAGTTTAAGAATATCTAATGCTAACTACATTTATGGAAAATAGGCACTTTTATGTAATCCTGGTGAGCCATGAATATAAAATCTAGTTGTGGGAAATAATAATGGTGAAAGTACTAATCAAAAGTCAATAACAAATCTGAGTGTGGCTTTTTGTTGGAAGTGTAGGCAAATACTCTCTTCCAAAAAGTAATCTTGAAAATCTATATGAAAATAACTGAACAAAAGTAAATAAAATCAGAAAGTTGCTGAAGTAATGGGTTGGACAGACCAAGATTCCATAAAGAAATAACCACTGGGAGATAAGCTGACATTCTGGAGTGGTATTTTTGTCTAAAGGTATTTTCTGATTCTGGGCAACACATGAAAGGTTGAGAATCTGCAGATGTTTGCTTCTGGGGCAGAGAAGAAAACAGCTGAAATGAGGACAGTCTAATCAGGCTAAAGAGATAAAATTTGGAACATCTGTAGTCAATGTCTAAGAGAAAAGGGAAGAGTGGATAACTGAGCCTGACCCACAGCCAATACTGCACCATAAAGCATCAGCTGATATCTGCAGCTTCCCAGAAAGAAGATAAATGCTGAGCAAAAACCATATGAAAAAGAGCAGAGATTTCTGCAGTCAAGTCCAGCTAGACAGACAAAAGATTAATGTTCTGACAACCGGAAGGAGGACTCTCAGGAATACACTAGATTCTTGGTTGGATTCCCTATAGGGCTCTAAGAACAGGGAAATAAAAAGATTATAAAAATAATAAAACAGAATTAAACTGTCCCTTACCATATTTGCTACCTATCCTCAATTGTCCCAGCCCTTTTTGATTTTATCAGTCATTTTAAATTAAAGTGATGTGCAAAGTGTGAGGAAGCTCTTATTGGAAGGTGGCAACACTGTCTGAAACCTGTAAAATGTTTTATTCAAGAAGTATTAGGCATGCGAAAAGAAAGAGTTTGTGACAAAGATGAAGGGGAAGATAAATAATCCAGATATAGGCAGGGAAATAATATTGAAAGAATTAAGATCAGTATATTTTTTCAATAATCCTCTCCTATAAGTTTAGGAGAAGAGTTAACCAATGAGAAAAGCTCACATGAAATTTGAAAGGTAGTTGAGAAGTGGAGGTTCCTTTTCTGGATGTCAGTGGGAATGGCTGTTATATTTAGTACTTCTACAGATACAGCAGACTCACTAACACAATGGCTTCCACTGTGGGACAACTTCCACCAACATGACATCAGCTATAGATGTCGAATAATAATACAGGGCATTGAATGCAGTTGAGATGCCAAAATTTCCTTAGTATTGTATGAAAAAAGAAAAGAAAAGAATTAATGACTTTGGGAAATAGAAGTGCTGGGTTAGATTTATTATGGATTCTTTACTAACCTACCTTCTCATTATGTACTACACAAGGACCCCCAGAATACTCATTTTGCAGAGGCTTCTAGAAATGCATTGATGTTTGTGCCTCTGTTCTCTAGTTTAGGAATTACCGTGGGAAATGCTTCCCTCAAAATAGGGTTCCTGACATCAATCAGAAAGCTGAGAGCCCTAGAATATCAGGGAAAATTCATTAGTATCTTAACAACTAGAGAAAAGATGCCCACAATTAACACAATGAATCATATGGTAACATATGCATCATAGCAGTAAGAATTGTTTGAGAAATCTTTGCTTATGAACAATAGATCATCTCTAAATATGAAAGAAATAAGAAGCCTACTAAATCTATATTGACTTCTAAAAGCAAAAAGAAAAAAATCAGGTCTTGTGAACTAAATTACTACAACAGCGTATTTTCATATTAACCAGTTCAAAGATACAGGGCACTATGGGAAGAACAGAGACTGGGTTCTTCTGAGGAAGACCACTTGTTCCCTCCAAATCTATCAAAATTTAAAAAAAAAGAAGAAGAAGACTCATCAAAGAAATAGGGATAAAAATAACAAAGCTACAAGACTTGATTTTCCAGAAAGATAAAAAAGTAATATTCCTTTATCTGGACTATGATTTATAAAAAAGAGAGAGAAGATACAAATGAACAAAATCATAAATGAAAGAGTTGGTCTTGCCACTGATACCACAGAAATACAGAGAACCTCAGAGAATACTATAAACATTTACAGACCAAATATTGAATAATCTAATGAAAATTAATACTTTTCTAAAAATACACAATCTTCTAAGACCAAATCATTAAGAATTAGAAAATCAGAAAGTATAAATAATAAGAAAAGAGAATTAATAAATAATCAAAAAACTTTCAACAAAGAAATATCTAGAAACTGATGACTCTCCTCATGACCGCTACTAAGCATTTAATTAAGTGTGAACCTCAATGTACATCAAAACCTTCCCAAAACTTCAGGTAGAAAATGCTTCCAAACTAATTTTATGAGTTCCCATTACCCTAATATCAATGCCAGTTAAGGACAATATTTAAAAAAAGATAATTAAAGACCAGTATCCCTGATGAAAATAGATATGAAAATTCTCGACAATTATTAACAAATTGAATTCAACAGCAGATTAAAAGAATCATACACCATAATTAAGCAAGCAGTCATAGGGATATAAGGATGTTTCAACATACACAAATCTATAAATATGATTTACCACATTAAAATAATGAAGCATGAACATAATATAGTCATCTCAATAGATGTAGAAAAAGCAGTCGACAACATTCAACACCTTTTCAACAGATTTTCAACAGATTATGTATAAATAATGTATGTCAACACAATAAAGGCCATAGGTAACAAGCCTAGAGGTAACATCATACTGAAGGATGAGAAGCTCAAAATGTTTGCTGTTTGTGAGCACAAATAAGAGTGTGTCTCACCATGTCCATTCAGCAGACTACTGGAGTTCTAGGAAAAAAAGTAGGCAAGAAAAGGAAATAAAATGTGCTCGAATAAGAAATAAAAAAAAAGAAAGAAAGGGAGATAAATTGCCTTTGGTTATAGATGACATGATCTTACATACAGAAAATACTGAAGAGTTCACCAAAAAGCTTTTAGGACTACCAAATTCAGTAAAGTTGCAATATTTAAAAAGTCAAGATGAAAAATTAGTAATATTTCTACACACTGACAAAACATATTCAAAAACATGAAGAAAACAATGTCATTTGAAATAGCATTAAATTAAAGAAAAACAGTTAGGAATAAATTTGACCAAAGAGTCAAAAGTCTATACCATGAAAGTGTAAAACATTAATGAAATAAAATGAAGACACAAATACATAGAAGGGCATTCCATGTTCATGAATAGGAATAATTAATTTTGTACAAGTGTGCATACTATCTAAAGTCAGCTAGAGCTTCAATACAATTCTCTTTCAAAAGTCCAATTACATTTTTTCACAAAAGTAGAAAAAATACATATGTAAACACAAAAGATCCCACATGTGCAAAACGATCTTGATCAAAATGAACAATGCAAGTGGCATCGTATTACATAGATAAACAAAATATACTATAATACATGTAGATACAATATAGTTAGAGGTAAAAACAATTGGAAAGAAGAGAAAGAACAAAAATAAATCTGTAAAGTTAAAGTTAATCTTTCACAAATTTGTTAAGAGCACACAATGTCGAAAGCATGGTTTATTTTCAGTTAACGGTGCTGGGAAAATTGGCTTTTCACATGCAGAAGAATCAAATTGCACACCTACCTCACACTGTACACAAAAATGTAATTTAAAATGAATAAAATGTTAAATCTAAGGCCTGAAACTTTAAAACTATCTGAAGAAAACATAGAAAATATGCTTCTTTATATTGGTCTGGGCAATGATGTTTTGCATGTGACCTCAAAAGCAGAGGCAACAAAAGAAAAATAGACAGGTGCAATTGCATCAAAACAAATTATTTTCATATTTTTTGATAATTAAAAAATCAAAAAAGTTGTTTGATGATTGAAACAGTGAAGAGATAACTTAATAAAAGGGGAAAATATTTGCATATCATATATCTGAAAATAAGTTACTAATCAACATTCTATGTAACAGACTCAACCCAAGAGCAAAAAATAGGTAACTCAGTTGAAAACGGGCTAAGGGTATGAATAGCTGTTTCTCAAAAAACATACAAATGTTCAACAGATGTATTAACAAATGCTCAAAATCACTAATCATCAGAGAAATGCAAATAAATAAAACATCACCTAACGACTGCTAGAAAGGTTATTATTAATAAAACAAAAACTAAACAGTGGCAAGATGTGGAGAAAAGACAACCCTTGTACACTTTTTGTGGGAATATAAATTAGTGCAGTCACTACAGAAAACCATATAGAAATTTCCTACAAAATTAAAAATAGAGTATTATATGATCCAACAATTCCATTTCTGGGTAGATATCCAAAGGAAATAAAAGAAGTATCTACACTCCCATATTTATTGCAGTATCATTCACCAGAGCCAAGCTATGAAACCAACCTAAACGTCTAATAATGAAAAGATGGTATATATGCACAATTTAATACTATTCTTCATTAAGAAAAAGGAAATCCTGTCATTTGTAAAAATATAGGTGAATCTAGAAGATAGTAAGCTAAGACTAATAAGCAAGGCACAAAGAGGGAAATATTACATGATCTCACATCTGGAATGTAAAAGTTGAACTCGTAGAAACACAGAGAAGGGCAGTTATTAGTGTCTGTGGGGGGGGGGGATGGACAGCTGTGAATAAAGTTATAAAGTTTCAGTTAGACAGAGGTAATTCATACTGGAGATATATCACACAGTATAGTGACTATAGTTAATAAGAATGTATCTATACTTGAAAATTGCTGAGAGAGCAGTTTTAAGCATTCTAACCACAAACACACACACACACACAAGCATATATAATACAGGAGGTAATGGATAAGCTAATTAGCTTGATGTAAGCCTTTTACTATGTATACACATATCAAAACATCATATTATTTAAATAGGTAAAAAATTTTGTCAATTTAAAAATAACTAATAAATAAACAACTTTTGAACCTTTCAAAGTGGATGGCTACAACGCAACAGTCTCACTCCCTGACAGAGGGAGTGAGGGGAGCACCTTCCATTGACCAAAACACGGAGCTATGCATCAGCCTGCCCTTTTGCCTGAATTGAGGATGACAAGAGATTCTAACCTATTGATTTCATGGTGGTCTCTAGTGGTTGGACTTGAGTTTAAAGACTCGTAAAGATCAAAATTGAAAAGTATCAATGAGATCAGTGGAAGAAACGTGTTGAATAAGCCTCCCTAACTGGGCATAAAGTGAGAATACATGTATCTATTTAAATGGCTACCAATAGTATTATCCCAGAAAGTGTCAAAAATCAAAATGATTGATACTGTTGATATAAGTTAACACTTTTTTAACCCCTCTCCTCTTTAATATCAGTGAACTCATTTTGGTCAGCATGGAAGATGTCATGAGCTAAGCTATGTGGCGTCTTATTTACCACAGTTTATCTGACTGCAGACCTTCAACAACAGCAGAAAATAACACGCAGACTCTGCTAGAGCATAGTTACCTTACAGACCCTTCAGACTTCTAACTTAAGTAGATCTCTTTGTACATTCTTAAGTAGATGCATATCCTGGATATAAAGTTTCCTTAAGAATTATTAGTGCTTCTGTCCAACCCACCAAACGCAGAGTAAGAGAATACCTTATTTTTCTTGTTATAATATTCTACACATTAATGCTTATTATTGGGAAACTTATTTTACATAAATCAGAAAGCAAAGCATTTTACACATGTTCAAAAATTTATAGCTTTCACTATTTTACTCATAACCCTAAGATGACTGTCCTGATACAATGATGGCCATTCAGAAGACTGTTATGACACCAGTTGAATGGGAAGATTCTATGATATTGTAGTAATGAGCAGCAACATGTTCTGAGTTAGTGCCTAACATATAGTGTCTTTTATGCCATAGCTGTGCCAAATATGTACAGGATACAAAGCAAGCACATTGTATGCTTCTCTTATTATCTCTACTTATCTAAGGAAGAAATACTTGCACAAGTAAAGCACCAGTGGTCCATTTAACTGGGGGGCGGGGGGCAAAGAAGAGAATTGCAGTACTGACTGGGATGATTGATCCTCTCCACAATGGGAAAATTAGGTTGTTACTACACAGTGGGAAAGAATAGGCTGGAAAATGACTGAGATTTTCTAGGAATCATATTTCATGTCTAGTGATTATAGTTAATTGAAAACTACAGGAACTCTACACAAGAAGAATGGTGAATAGTATAGTCACATCAGTCAAGAAGCTTGAGTTGCTCTAGGTGAGGCCTCACTGGATTATAGATATAGAACTGATCCTGGAAGAAGGTTATAATTTCTAGGTGCTACCACATTATTATTTGCCAAAACATATCTTTATTTTCTTCTTTGCCATAATATTATATGCATATATGAAGCATTTTTATTCCCCCCATTTTAATGTGTTTTTATAGGTTAAATATCTAATTCAATATTTATATTATAGAATATCAAAGAAAGAGAGTGTGACTTCAAAAGAAAACAAATGTCATCTGATAGAGGTCTTTGTATTTACTCTTTGAAGAAGAAGGCTGACAGTTTTTGAGCTTTATGTGAAGTAGTTGCATTTAGTTGATCTGAAGAATTATTTTATTATTATTTTTTCAGAAATTAAATATAGTTAAAAGGAATACAATAGATGCTGCATTGACAAAAGAATGGTCTTTGAGATATTTGCTTCAACTTAGCATTACCACTCTGAATATTTTTTCATAATTCACTTCCCTGTATAGATCTGGGTTAGAGTTTGCTCATGAGACATACTTGCCTAAAGTTTGGAAAGACGTGACGTAGAGATTGTAATTATTTGAAGTGGTTTTTATTCGTCTAATATTGTGTAGTCAAGGTGATGATTAACATAACCATGTCTAAGATACAAAAACTTCTACACAGCTAGCTTTGCGGATCTATCATTTCATCTTGTGCTTGTAGCAGATACTAAGATTTTTCTCATGACTGTTTCTCTCTTCTAATGCTTCAGATATATATCATAGTAAGTATCTCTGATCTTTTGGCCACAAAATCCAGTCTTTCCTCCTTCAAATCCAAACACATTTGTGTAACCTCTGGTTCCCATATGTAACCCTTATTTCTGTTATACTTAATAATGGCTCTTACTTTCTCTTTCAATCCAGACAGATAATCATCTAACTGACTAGCCAAAAGTCAGCTGGACGTTAACTAAAGAATCAAGTATGCTATGAACCAATGATTATGATTGACTTAGATCTGAACCTGCTGAGATTCAGAAAAGAGAAACAAAATTAAATCAGACTTTGCGTATCAGACCTTCAAGGGATGTTCTTAACGGGATATATAGAATGCACACAAAGACGACAAGTAACAAAAATATTAAAGGAAATACATTACAATCAGTAAAAACCAAGAGGAAGACAGGAATAACCATTTCTATCCACCATTTACCTGTGCGCTATGACAACACCATAAAATAAGAAAAAACTTAACGTAGGGAAATTCTGTTAAGACCTAGGCAAAGGGAAGTAGGAGATAGTGTACAAATAGTTTTTCAAAAGGCTAAGCACCAAATATAGACTGATTTAGGATGGAGTAAAAATACTTCTATCTTTGAGTAAAGGGAAGGCAGGGGAAAGTTCTTTAGGAGAATGAAAAAATAAGTAAACTAGCAGACTCCAATTGGGTCTCAGTACGGAGATATCACTTGGGTTATGTGCTCTTGAATAAATTATAATCATTGGGTTTCTCATGTGTTCCCCAGCTATGGTCAATTGCCTGGAGATACATGTGGAGATGCACATGGATTTAACAGACTTCTGGTTAGACTGTCCCAGTGCAGGATGGAGAAGTAAGTCGAGGAAGTGAGTGGAGTGATGAACACTGTGCTCTAACTTAGGTAACCACGCCCCATCTTCTCAGTGCAATGTGTCCGGTCCTCTCACACTCACACTGCACTGAGAAAATGGGCAGTGGAGTCAAAAGTCTCAGTGGATCGATATATTGAGAACTTGACATATCAATAGGCAGTAGTGAAAGAATCCGATCATAAAAAATCAAAAGCATGGAAATGACATAGTTGTCAGCAATGGCAAATTTTAGCCAGTACTATTGCAGGAGTAGTTACTAGAACAAAAATAAAATTAGACTACTAGAAGTAAAAATATTAGAGAAAAAATAGAGGTGAAAGTTGCAAGGAAGTAGGAAAATATGTGAACAGTGAACCTAAGAATAATGGCAAAAGTAGTGATTGAAGTAAAAACATTAAAGCAAGTATTAAAACCTTCAGTGAAGGAAGGGGAGTAACAGGGAAGTCAATTAACTGTATAATTCAATGCCAGAAGATTCAAGCACATCATGATTCATTAGAGGAGTTGGGAAGGTGGGTGGTTACATTCTGAAAATAATGAAGAGACTCAAGCAGGATGTGTGGTTTAGACATATCCCACAGACACATCTAGAGTACTTGGAAAGTGAGAAGAAAAACAGCTTACTAGAAAGAAAATATTTTTATATATGCGTAATTATCATAAAGTCAATAATACATACAGAGCATTTCACATTCTAGATGAAATTCTTATTAGAGTTAGATTTTATTTGAAAAGTGAAAATTATATATTTATAATTCCTTATCCAAAACATATTTAAAAAATCATAGTGTGTCAATGGTCAGTGATAACCAACCATTTTAATGTTCCATTTTCAATTTCTCTATCACCTGTCAGATTTAAATCAGACTTTGATAATATATAATTATTTGATATGAGAGAACTCTTTTCAGACATTTTTTCTTGAAAAAAATTTCATAGAATTTTTCATTCCTACCTCTTACTATCACTAATGAAAAATCAAATAAATACAACTTAGCGAAAGAAGTGTTCTAGAAGAGAATTACAGGCTTTGAGTAATTCTGCGGGTGTTTCTAAAGAACAAGTAAAAACTGAAGCTGATCATTTTTAAAAATCCAGAAAGGTAGATAGAGAAAATTATTGAATTTTTTTTCTATTTTCCACTCATTTCCTTCAACAAGACAGAAATATGAAAGGCACATACAATCTTTTTTAAAATACATAAATTAGTATGCAGCTGATACAATCCAGTTAACTGCCTTTCCCCAGAATTATTCTGAAATCTAGCTAGGACCAGGCTGTATGAGGGTGAGGACAGAACCAAGAAATATGAACAATAAAATCTATGGTCACTAATTGGAATCAGAACTTTGTTATAAATATCAGCTTAAAAATTGGTTTTACTGTCTAGCCAGAAAATCACCAATTTTTAACATCAGATACCTAAACATTTTCCTTGTATTGTGACTGAGGAAAAGCTGATGGAAGACTTTATTTTTGGTACACTCTCTTTGTTAGAGTTCTCTAACTTCCGTTGGAAAGTTGTACCAGGGATGGTGCCTATGGCTCAAGGAGTAGGGTGTCAGCCCCATATACGGGGGATGGGGGTCGGTTCAAGGCTGGCCCCAGCCAAAACTGAAAAAAAATTTTTTAAAAAGTGGTACCAAAAATTATTTAAAAAAAAAAAAGCTAATGAGGCCAACATGAATAAATCAGACCATTGGGTTGTAAGAAATTAAGCATTGTTTACATCATTGCTTAAAAAAAACTTATAGCCTATTTCTTTTAAATGTTAGCTTGATAGCAATGTTTACCTCATAAAACAAATGTTTAGTGTCTACTAATAAGTTACTCCCTCATAAACATATACATGTTGCCAGCATAATTGTTACAGAGCTATCAACCCTCCTTGTGAAATGCTAATAGAATGAAAATTCAAGACTTGATGAATGTCACATTCCCTAATGTTAACTAATTTAGCTTTATCTTTGACTTTTGAAAGTCTGTGCAACTTTATAAAAGGAGATCTGTGTAGGAAAAACAGAATGTGATGGCATTCCCCATGTGCTTTTTATCATGCTTCACAATACTTAACGTCTTAAAAAATGGTCTTCAGAGGCTTATGTAAGTGGAAGCAAAAACACACAAGGTACCCTTATAATTGCTTACCTATCTCACAAGCCATTGTCCAAAATCTAATGGTAAAGCCCTTAAGGTTTTGAAAAATATGCTGAGTATATGTTTCAGGATTCAAAAGATTTTGGATTGGATTCTTGTTTTCTTAATCCTTTTTATAAAAATGTATGTAACATAAGCAAATACATTATATAGTATAAAAATGATAATATAGGCTCGTGTGGTGGCTCATGCCTGCAATCCCAGCACTCTGAGAGTTTGAGGAAGGCGGATCGCCTGAGCTTACAAGTTCAAGACCAGCCTGAGCTAGAGCAAGACACCATCTCTACAAATAGCAGGATGTTGTGGTGGGCACCTGTAGTCACAGCTACGGGGGAGACTGAGGTAAGAGAATTGCTTGAGCTCAAGAGTTTGAAGTTGCTATGAGCTATGACATGGCACTGTACTAGGGGTGACAAAGCAAGATTCTGTCTCAAAAAATAATTAAAAATAAATCAATAAAAACAAGAATATAAGCTGGGGATGCAAAGCCAAGTCAGGACATGATCTTCATAGTTTGCACGTAGCAGTGTATGGAAAAAGAAAGAAGCATGGTGAATATTTTAAGAAGAAATTACCTCTTAACTAGAAAATTGGAAATGCCTATTTGGTAATTTAAAATATTTGTGTCTGAGATTACTACCAATGTATGTCCAGTGTGTATGTGTTGGGGGGTTAGCTTCCTTTTTGGCTAGAGATAAACAGAGAAAATGACAAGTAAAAATCTTACCATATCAAACTCTTAACCATATTAACACCTCTTCTGAGGCCCAAGGTTTTATAATTTGTGCTTTTTATAAAAAAGATATAAGCTTTGAGGTAACTCTTAATAAGTAAGTGTGGGTAGTAAAGCATACGAATAATGGAACCTGATGAAATGGATGGAGTAGCCAGGGGGCGGTAGTTGCTGTACCTCTGTTTATCTAATTGGGACAAATAACTTAAAAGTTCCTTCAGGAAAGTATAATACCATAGACAATTTGTATTCTAGGGTTTTTATTCCTTATTTTTTATAGCAATTTTTTAATCTCACCTGTTTTCCTATTCTGACATATTTGTCTACGTCTCTGCTTAGGATAATCAAGAAATTACTTAAGCAAACACCAAAAGGCCAAGTCTTACAAGGTTCAGGAAACGTTTGGCAAAATTAAAATTTGTAAGCTTTAAAATATCTCCAAGATGGTCCCTTTCTACACATATACATGGCTGGCAAATAAATGCTATGTGTAAACAAAGTATTTTATTGAAGTGAGATATATCATATCAGGTTACAGTAATTGCTCATAGTAGCAAGCAATTCCCTGCTATACTGTTTTTGATGAGAAATTAAGTAATTGTTTTCAAAATCACTTACAATCATCAAATCTTTGGATAATGGTGGCAATTAGTTAACCAAGGATTCCTGGACTTTGGTAATTTTTCTCCCACAAGGACAATTTATGAGTACGTGGTTGGAATACGTGCTGAATTAACATTGCACTATATAGGATACAGCTGGTCATAAATGCAAACTTATGGTCATGGTTTTTGCTTCTTGTTCTTTTTCCATTTCTGTGCTAGGTCTTAGAGAATGGCAGGACAAGACAGGAGGAAGGAAAGAGAAGTTCAAGTTGAGGTGGTGTGTGGATTAATTCAATGAGGTGGAGTAGTTGTCAAAGAGGATACATGCTATCCTTGTTTCTCAATCATCACCATTTTTTCACACATAGTCACAAAAAAGAACATACACAGAAATACATAGTCATACATGCAGACCTCCACATGTACATATACAGACACATACACACAAATACATACTCATGTCTGCAAACCTGTACGTACCTAGAAACACACACATGAAAACCTTTTCATTTTTGCTCAGACTGTTGATCTTTCTCCCATGGGAAAAACTTTTAAGTCCTGTTCAGTGAGTGAAGGAACAGAAATGCAACAAAAGATTTTGAGTGTGAGGCCCTGAGCAGACAAAAACTCAGAGAAAAACTCAGAGTGTATAAAACATTGCCCAGAAATATGAACAAGCAGATTACATAGTAGATAAGTCCTAGACTGTGCTGGAGATTAGTAAAGGGAATTATGGAGTGAGTAAATGCTAGGGGGCTCTTGAAAAGGGCATCTGTTCCCTAAATTACACTCCTTCTTAGGAGAATGGAGACCACACACACTTTTAAAATCCAAGGACAAAGGGGATCTTTGCTCCCTCTCACAAGTAAAGCCCAGGAAGGATGCAAGGCCCCATAGGAAGAATAGCAGCTGGCTACTGTTGTGGTCCCACTGTGTTTCCCCAGGACTGTCACAATGTGTTGAGGATGTAGAATAATTTTTATGTATCACTAATCATCACGAAAATGGGCAAAGGTTTCTCATAATCCCAGGTGACAAGGTACAGAAGGATAAGGAAAAAACTGCATTGGAATTGTAATACACAATATGTTACTAACAGCAAAATATTAATACAAGTCACATTGAGCATCTCTTATAATAACAGGAGTCAAACATGACTTGTGTTTACAAATTTAATTAAATTTTGCCTTTTTTAAAATTTGTAGACATGTTATGGAACCCTCTTGACCTTTGTTATGTTTTGACATGGGTATATCATGTGTATTAATCAAACCAAGGTAACTGAGGTATCCATAACCTCAGGCATTTGTCATCTTTGTGTTAAGAATAATCCAATTGCATTCTTTTATTGTTCATTATACTCACTTTGTTGTGCTATCAAGTATTGTTCATTCTACCTAACTCTATTTTGCATCCATTAACCATTTAATTTTTGCTGGGATGCAATAGCCTAGTTCTTATTTGAATTCCTACCAGGTAGGTGCTCTTTGGCTATAGTAGGAGGTTTGCACTTTCTCTGACCCAGAGCAAGGATATGTGTCAAGAATTTATGGCCACATTTTGGTACTTAGACTCTATCAAAATTTCCATTTTATGATAAAGTTGATAATGCATATCTCCAATTAGGTTCCATTAGCCATACAGAACAGTGCTTAAAAGCTTTCTATACAATAATTGGGTTTAACTTTATTCCTGCCAGTCAATTCAGTCAGGGTTCTATGTCTGTGATTTTTCTAAAGGAAAAATTATTTATGTTCCTAAAACGACAGGAGACAGGTAACACAGGATTATTTATAACAAAGCTAGAAAGCAATTGCCTTCATGCAATGAAAAGAGCACATATTTTTATCTGAGGGGGTCAAGCTGTTTTTTCTCGGATAAAGTGTCCATAATCACATAATAAACACAGTACCACTTGACTAATGATTGAAGTGTATTTGAAAATAAGTTAGATTCTTTAAGCTATCTTTATCATATTCTTAATTTTAGTATTTGAAAAATATGTGAATATAAAAATATGTGAATATTTGATATGTAAATAAAAATTGTTACCTTTTAAGGTTTCCTTACAGGTTTATTTTTAATATGCTCTTGCTCTTTTTTCGACTCCTTTCTCCAGTGACATCCAATCATCACAGTATCATTATTCCTCTCCCACAAATGGTGAAACAGGCTTTCGAGCTTTCTTAAGAAACACTAATTTCACTCGTTCACAATCTGTTGCCCCACGAATCTGAGAAGTAACTTCACTTTATTTCAAAATGAGGATCGTAAATTGATACCATTATTTTAAAAACAAGTCCTATTCTGATTATGTTCATTTCACATATGCAAAGACAATTGCAATTAACAAAAGTGGAAATTTCATCCTAAAAATGGATTACTACAATCCTAGAAAGGGGTTTTGGCTTTACAATTTGTTTCTTCTATTCTTCACAATGTGCCACCACTCTAGGACTAGCAGAAGTTTGGTCCCTCCTTCATCTGCTAGGCAATCAATCACGTATGCTTATGACCAAGGAGAAGACACGGAAACAAGTCACCTCCTATTAAAGAGAGAACAGAAGAGTCAGGAAGCAGCACTACAAGAAAACTTGGGACATGAAAGGGCAAAGCATGAAATGTAATAGTGACAAGGATGAAGAGTTTTGGTATAAATGACTGCCTGTTTCTCGCTTACCTTTGGTCCCTGAGGCTTCAAATCTAAGGAAAGACATTGTAGCATGGAAAATCAGCAGGAGCTGCAGTCCACCGTGGCTATCAGCCCACAGGAGTGATGGAGCACAGCAAAATAAATCAAAGATTAAGGGATTAGATTTTAATACCATTTGATTAAAGACAGAGCAATACTATATGCACTAAGCTTCCTAGTCTATTAAATAACATACAAGTGATTTTTTAATTGAATAGTTATATTTTAATTCATGCTGTGTGCATGTAATGACATTCTCCCATTTGACCTTCCAAAGAATACACATTTAATAAAAATAGTGGCCAGCTCTGTGTACATGTGGAGAAGACATTTTCCATTAAGAAGATTACATGTAAAAATACATCACTGGGGTCTGATCAAACTAAAAATCATCTGTGCAGCCAAGAACACAGTAAGTAAAGCAAGCAGACAGCCCTGAGAATGGGAGACAATATTTGCAGGTTATGCTTCTGACAAAGGTTTGATAACCGGAATCCACAGAGAACTCAAACTTATTAATAAGAAAAGAACAAGTAATCCCATTTCAATGTGGGCAAAGGACTTGAACAGAAGCTTCTCTAAAGAAGACAGGTGCATGGCCTACAGACACATGAAAAAATGTTCATCAGCTTTACTCATCAGAGAAACGCAAATCAAAACCACTTTGAGATATCATCTAATGCCAGTAAGACTGGCTCACATAACAAAATCCCCAAACTACAGATGTTGGTGTGGATGTGGATAAAAGGGCATACTTCTGCACTGCTGGTAGGAGTACAAGCTAATACATCCCTTTTGGAAAGAAGTATAGAGAATACTCAGGGATCTAAAAGGAGACCTGCCATCTGATCCTTCAATTCTCTACTAGGTACATATCTAAAAGACAAAAAATCACTTTATAATAAAAATACTTGCACCAGATTGTTCATTGCAGCTCAATTCATAATAGCCAAGTCATGGAAGAAGCCCAAGTGCCCATCAACCCATGAGTGGATTAATAAATTGTGGAATATGTATACCATGGAATGTTATGCAGCCTTAAAAATGATGGAGACTTTACCTCTTTTACGTTTACATGGATGGAGCTGGAACATAGCCTACTTAGTAAAGTATCTCAAGAATGGAAGAAAAAATATAGAATTCACTCAGTACTATGATGAAACCAATTTACAATCACTCATACTTTCATATGAAGAGTAGATCAAAACTATGGCCCAAAACGAAGGAGGGAGGAGGAGGGATGAGAAGGGACGTGGGAGGTCAGACTGAGGGGGGGTGAATGGTGGGATCACACCTATGGTGCATAATGCAAGGGTGCATGTTGGATCTATTAGTATAGAGTATAAATGTCTTAACACAACAACTAAGTAAACAAGATGAGGTATATTAACCAGTGTGATGTAAGCATTTCTAATTCTATATGAAACCAATACATTGTACCCCCTAAATGTGTTAATGTATACATGATCTATGTATTCATGATTTAATAAAAAGAGAAAAAGAAGATTGCATGTAATCAAGACAGTTGTAACATTGGCATCAAGAGCTTGATTACATGTTAGTCTTCTTTGTGACTACAGGCTCCTGACTTCCTTTTTCTTAGAGCATTCACTTTAGAAAAGTCGTAATTATAAATTCTTTCTCTGTCCCTCTGATATATATACAAATCTTTTTAAATATCCTCACCAGTTTTATGGAGTGGAGATGCCTTTCTCAAGAACCTTGGAGCCAAATCTTTGATGTAATTTTTGAATGAGATAGAGCCTCCACCTCCCAGTCTCTGTTAAATTAGTAGCCTAATTTCAATGAGTTCGGAATAGCGAATACACGAAAATCTAATCACAGAGAAAACCATTTGCAAACATAGGAATAACTACAGGGCTCAATATATTCCTTGTTCAGTCTCCCTGTAAGTTTTCCAATGGCTCAACACAGTGCTTCAAAATGAGAGAGAAAGAGAGAAAGGAAGGAGAAAAAGAGGGACAGAAAGAGGAAAAAAGAGGGAGGGAGAAAGGGAGGGAGGAAAGGAAGAAGGGACAAACGGAGGGAGGGAGAGAGGAAAGAAGGCTGTCTTTGCCTTTTGTTTTAGGAGAATTGATCTTAGACTGCACTCTGGTTCCTCTTCTGTATTGTGATATCCTTCAATAAAAACTCCCTTGCCTATTTAACTTTCTCCAATTCTATGCTTTTTTTGACACATTCATTCTTAATTTGTATCATCAAAAGAACATATAGTCATCGGTCACTCATGATTCCTTGATTCAGAACAACAATCCACTCATTAATTCCTTATACATATTTTCAACATCTTATAGGGCCAGAGTCTTTGGTATGTGTTGACAGAGAATAAAAACAACTCCTATTTTTCATATTCTAGTGACCAGAAATCTTTAGATGTAAAGTAGAAGTGAGAAGTTCAGATTCTTTGGGGAGAGAATTAGTTTACTGGAGCTGGGGACTCATGATTTACCCCAAATATTTTTGTTTGCTTAGTTTTCTTTCTTTTTTTTTTTTTTTTTTTGTCTTTTTTGCTTGTTTTTTCCCTCTTGACCAAGCTGCAAGCAAATTTGAGATAGTTGAATTTTGTACATGGATTTTGGACAAGAAGAGAAGAGGTTTTGTCCTTTTCTTTTTGTAGTCATTTAATCATTAGCTTCACTTACAGTCTTTTCAGATATAGTTATGCAAATATGCCAAGATGAACAGGCGCTTAGCCTTTCTGTTCCTCACTTCTTGGAGAGGGAGATTTAATTTAGGTTTTATGTGTAATTTGCTGATGGACCAGCAGAGTATTACACAAAAATGGTGTCAGCCCCATGATCCTGAAGCCATCTGTATTAATTTGGAAAGAGTCAGTGTGACTGATATTTTGAATATGAGCCAACTATAAAATTATATCCTGTATATTAGAGCTTAAACCTTATCTCTGGGATAGTAGCTGATGCCATTATATTAGCCTATAACTTTCTGCAAGAGCAATGGAGGTTACATTAAAGGATGTGGCAACAATGAGAAAAGGTTACAAAATTAGAGCACTCCCCAAATAAATAGATTTTTGGTGGAGATTGTATGTAATTATCCAGAAAGCACATTCTCTCCAACATTAACTCTTGATAATAAACAATTTATGCATTTTGAGCCCATGGTGAGGCTAATTGTTACAATCAACTGATTAATGATGGTTATCTTAAAATGTTTCAAAGAATTCGGGGAATTAAAGAATAGAGTCTGACAGGACCCTGGAGTCAATGGCACATGTACCATTCCATAGGTATCTACCTTTACTTCAAAAGAATAAAATGAAATCTTCTAGAAGGGACAGAAGTATGAAGAAAAATTATTTGCAACTGGATGTGTTACTTCCTAACTGCAGGGTGAAAGGCTAAGGAGTGGAATCTGTGAAACAGATCAATAGTTCTGAAACAATGGAACAAGAAGAAGAAAAATACGTGGGCTATTTATGAGAAACAGCCCCTTGTACAAGTGGTGGTTCTGGGAAACTACTGACTCAATCATAAGAGAACTAAAATACACAGGAAAAAATATTAAGCAAAATTGCTGAAAACTAGTAATTTTACCTTGTGAACTTTTTTAATGTACATAAGAGACGTACATACCATTATGCTCATGTCAGAATTATTTTTAATAGTTAAAAGCTCTACACTACCTAATGTTAGATAACAGAAGAATGGTTATATAAATACTGGTTTATTATCATAAAAGAATATTAAGGAGATCTTCAAAATCAAATCAAATTTGAAACATTAATGACACAGAAATATGTATATAATTTAATGGACAAGTGCAGTGTGCAATACGTGATTTATGTTATTAACGTAAGTCTATAATATGTACATGTAAAGAAATCTTAAAAATTGAAGTTAAAAAAATTGCTTATGATGTCAACATTATATATTTTTTTCTTATAAGTCTCCTTTCCGTTTAAAATACCCTGTACTAAAAAAAATACTGCTTCCATAATTAAAAAGAAACTAAAATAAAGACTAAAATTTTACCCTACTTGCAAACTAAAAAGTTGGCCTGCCACAGCACCCCAGCCTGAAGCTGGCAGAAGGCACATGGTTCTACGTCAGAGGCAAGGTACTTTAAACTGATCAGATAGAAAGAAACATCAGTTTCATGTTTCCACCGGGTCCCTGCAAAGTCCCACAGGAGTAAGGTAGAGAATAACTGTTGTGTACACAGTTCATTTGTGCCACAATCCAGGAACCCTGAGTTTAAGAAGTATGGATCTTACAGAGCTCCCAGCTAACCTGCCTCAGCTTTGATCCAAAGGGAGAGATTGTATTTATCAAACCCATCAGGAAAACAAATCTGACCTCAGCCTCAGATGGTGACACTAGTTTATGGCAAGTTACCAACCTATTGCTCAGATCCTGAGTAGAAATTTAAGCAATCCATTGAAAGTATTGTCTCCAGTACAAAATAACAAATCCCCAAACTCCGTATCTGTTATAATATTGCTTTTTATTCTGAACTTGCTGAAAAGGAAACAGTGCCTTTCCAATATTGTTTTTATCATTATTAACACTGGCGTGGCACCCCTGATTCCACAGTGGAGTTTTTCAGCCCTAGAACTTGCTTGAAAAACCTGCGAGTCTGCAGTCTTGATTCCACCTGTGATGCCTGCATTTCACTAGAGGCAAACATTGGCTTGTCCTTTGGTTATTGCCTGCATTTCTTTGTCTCCAAAGGAATCCCTGTATCAAAGAACAGATTTGATTTCTCATAGAGCACGTACTCTGAGTGCAAAATTTTCTACCCACAATGTAATACGAGAAAAAGATTTTTGGGTAACCAGCTCAGTTTAGGGGGTCTGAATCTGAAGATACGTAACACATTTCTAAAATTACTAAGAAATAGTCTCACATCCATAAAATAAATAAAAATGGGCTTTTAGGCAAAATGATATTATGATTTAGGTTCATATAGTAAAACATTTCTTCCACAAGTGATACTCCTCTATTAATAGTCCACAGGATCCATGTGATACTTAAATTCACTCCTAAATCTTAATTCTGATATTCAGAAAGTTGAATTCTTGCCTTCTTGGATTTGTGCTTCTCTATTTCTCCATTATTACAGATAGAGCTCAAAATCAAGGCACCAGGTGTCACCCAGGCAAATTTCATCCTATCCACTGCAACTGCAGCTTTGAAAAGCCCACTTGACCCAGTGATTTTCTTTTTTTACTACTAGTTCTAACTTTGCAGCATTTTAATTGAAAAGAAATTATACCTACAAAAGTATTTTGGCTTCCTAAAAAAATCCATAGATGAGATCAAAATAATAAAATCACATAGCTTTTCTAAATTGGTGATTGAACCTAGACTTATGGTAATTTTTCAAGTATGCAAACCACCAATGCATGAGAAGACTAAAGAGCACTAGTATAATGAATGGCACTTAGGAATTAGCTCTTTTCTTTTTTCTTTACTTTTTTTTAAAAATTTTTGTTTTCAATTTCAGCTGGCTTTCACTTTATCTTAGTTTGAAGTTTTGGGGTTTTTTAAATTTTTTTTTCTTTCTTCCTTTAACCATTATCTTACTCTTTTGCCCCCCAAGTAGCTGGGATTATAGGCACTCGCCACAACGTCCAGCTTTTTCTTTTTTTTTTTGTAGAGACAGAGTCTCATTCTGGCTCACTCTGGCTTATGTTGATCTTCCGCTAGTCTCAAACTGGGCTGAGCTCAGGCCATCCACCCACGTAGGCCTACCACAACACTGGGACAATAGGCGTGAGCCACCACACCCGGCTGAATTAGCTCTTTTCATGTTTCTGTTTCTGTTATCCGTTAAACAAATTGTTTATTCTAAATACAATTAATGATTTTTATCAAAACACCATTTTTTCCCCTTTATCCATTCTATTAACCTGTCAACAATTAAGTAAATAAAAAAAAAAATACACCTCCATGCCAAGGAAAATGCCTTGCACATAGGGAAGTTTAAAAAAATTATTGGGGGTGCCCACCACATTCTCCCGGGGCTCGTGGGTTCAAACCCAGCCAGAGCCTGCTAAACAACAACAATAACAACAAAAATTGTCAGGCATTCTGGCGGGTTCCTGTAGTCCTAGCTACCAGGGGAGCTGAGGCGAGAGAATTGCTTCAGTCCAAGAGTTTGAGGTTGCTGTGAGCTATGACCTCACTGCATTCTACTGAGGATGACAAAGTGAGACTCTGTCCCAATTAAAAGAAAATTATTGGTGACATTGATATATATGAAAAATCAATATGAAGTCTTAAAGGGGCTAGGGCAGGGGTAGGCTATATTGTTATTCCTTTAGTTAAAACTAAAACACATTTAATTTTAAACACATTTAGTTAAAATGTGTTTGTCACTCTGTGAAAGAGAATTTATCCCTACCTTTTAAAGAAGGTTTTGATTAAATATTTTATTCATAAAGCATGAGCTAATATAATATAATAGCATTTTCATAGCAACAAGAAAATATGTAACTTCTGTTACTCCAATTCTTAGTTCCTCTATTTACTCAATCTACAAATATTACCTGAATGAATGCCTACTTAATAGGTCTCAAGTTTAAATACTTATTATAGCCAGTTCTATTTTAGGCAAGCCAGTATCATTTTTATGCATTAGACTCCTCTTCTGCAAAAGTGTGGTTAAAATATTACCTACTTCACATGATGATATTAGAATAAATTAATTCAACATATCTGTTAACCTACCATTCGATTTCCTTTTCCTATCCTCCATCCCCTTTTCTTGCTCCCTTCGCCCCCTGTTTTCATCAAAGTAATCTTTCGGAAGCAAAACTTCCATCTTTCCTGCTCAAAACGCTTCAGTGGTTCATATCCAAAATCCAGCCTCTACAATTTAAACCCAATCTCCTGTCTCCATGTTTGTTTCATAAAACTACCCTTATCTATTTTGCAAAAGATAAAAATAAGACTAGTTCTGAGCTTTCTTGAAGCCAGGCATTTCCCCTTGCTCTCTGGGCATTTCACTTGGCATATGCCCTTTATCCAATAAGCTATAATCTTCATTCTTGCGAGTTTTATTCTAAATGACACTTCTCCATGAAAGTATTTCTGATTCTTACAACTAAATATAGACTCTGAACTAAATATGCATGCATGGAACCTATCTCTCTTTGAGCTTCCCACAATATTTTGTTAGTATTGCTCCTATGTTACTTACCGAATGTACATTGTCTTATAACCATGGCTATATATACTATGTGTAGTCATTGGTCTACATAATCACTGATATATATACAGAGAGAGTAGTTCATTACATAGAGTAATAGAAGATAATCATTGGTATAGCAATCATTGGCATATGTGCTATCAATGTCATATTTGCATATACAAATACACATATTTTCCACCTGCCAAATTTGCCTAGAGTTTTTGCTAACCTGCAGACTGCCACATGAGCAATTCTCAAAATAATGAAAATACAATGGGATAAATTGATTAAGTAAAATCGGTTTTCAGAGAGTGATTTCTCTCTAGCATAAAGTCGATCCCAACTACTTGTACTAGGTTGTGATTTGGTTTTGTTTTGAATATTTCTGCCCCTTCCTAAAAATGTGATATTCACACATTTCCCCTAAAATATATTTACCTATACCTTCAGCTCTTTTTTGTAGAAACCACAGTAATATTCTGAAGCAATCGTCTGGTCTATATGGCTTAGAAGCATTTCTAAAGGAGGCAGATGGATAAACACAGGAGCCAAGTTCACCTTGGAAATGGACTCTGAAGTGCTATAACTCTCCATCACAAAGAGAATAACCCCAGGGCATCATGGTGGACTGGCCCCAAATAGTGTGAAGCACAGATAAGATGCATTGCTACATGGTGAGAATGGAAAGTCTCAGAAGTGTGAGAACCGATGATCAAAGCTTTCTGATGGCACTGGGGGAAGGATATACTTTCAAAGGAGGTAAAAACAACCAGTGCAAATTATACCTTAGAGGATCTAGAGTTCAAACAAGGTTATAACCTAAACTGCAAATCAAGAAGACAGTCATATTGGAAGCTATATTTTATGTATGCATTTATTATCTTCAAATTGATGTTGAAATCATAAAACAAATCTATTTTTAAAAAAAAGTTTTCTATCGTTTCTAAAGTCCAGAAATTAAAAACTCAACATTCTTTTCTTTAGAAGACACATTTTTTAGGGCTCAACCATGTTTGAGAATATATATTAGAACACAGTTGAATGATTCTTCTTCTAAACTAGTCTTTGTTTCTGGAACTGAATAAGGAAGGAACTTGCCACGGGATAAACGATGCCATTAGAGCGGATTTAATAATAATGTTTATACTTAGTCTTTCAATCCCGTGTTTTAACCTGAGCACCCCTCATAACTATCGTTCAAGATGGGGCATCCCAGGTGGTTCCCCAGGGGAGCTAGACAGTTTAACTGAGGCAGAGACAGAGAGTGCAAGTGTGTAGAAACTGGAATTGAAACTGGAACAGCACAGGCAGCCTGAACAGAAAGCAGGCTTCACCCAGGCTTTAGTAGAACAAAGACAAGTTTGGTTTAACAACAAAGAGAAAGCTTAGAGCACTTCCAAGGAGAGTTGGCAGTGGATCCCTCTCAAGTGTGAGAAGAGAGAGGGGGACACAAAGGCGGGATAGAGGTATAGATAAGCTGTTTCTCTACTCTGAAATTGTTCGTTACTCTTTGATTGTTCTCTTTGTGCCTCCAGGCACCTTTGTCCTTTTCTATTAGTTATCAGTAACCTAGGTTATCTCATACCCACATTTTTCTCCTCTTTGTTGGTGAGAATTGCTGAGTGCCTATCTAACCATAGAAACGTTTCTGTAGCCAGACCAGAGTCCCCCATTTAGCGGGCCAGGCTTTTCTGCTTCCAAGCTGTTTTGACACCCGGTAGGAAGCCCATCCTTAACATTGGCACAGGAAATCTAAGACAGGGTTCCGCAACCTTGTCTTCCTTGTCAGGGATGGGTAGTAAATACTTTAGGCTTTGCAGGACACATCGCCTCTATTGCTACTACTCAAGTCGGCCTTTGTCATCTGAAATATGCAGGTGAATAGCTGTGTTGCAAAAAAAATTATTTATGAAAACAAGCAATGGGTCAGACTTGACAAGTCCACACTTCATCAATCCTTAGGGTACAACATCCTTTTAATAGTCTAGTTACAAAAACGTTATGATTAAAAGACTCTTGTTTATCTGTTTTGCATTTCCCTTCTTGCATCTAGCTAATCAACTTATACCCTAGGGATAAAGATACACTTGTCCTCGCATTGCTTGCATTTTTTTTTTTATTTGAAACATTGATCCTGCCAAGAATTCCTGTCTCCTCATAGTCCTGCCTCACAATCTCATTTATACACCAAAGAACACCACAAAACTTGCTTTTGTCCACCTCGCCTGTGTTGTTCTTCCTTCTAATTCTTGAAGCAATGTATCTGCTAATTCCTTACAACATTCTCAGTTTATTATCTGCATTATAATGGCTTATCAAAATTCATTTAGATAAGTGAATTAAGGTCGGACCTTTCTTTTCTCAGACTGACCAGCATGGTGTTTTGTACAAAATAGTCATAAGCAGTTATGCTTTTGGCAAATACCTCAACCAGCACTTGTGTTTGAAGGTGGAAAGAAAATGATTTAAGGTAAATGTCATGGGATTAATTTTGCTAGAAAACTCCAAAAAAACATGAGTTATTTCGTTTTTATTTCCATATTCACTGTACAACAGAGATTAGCATTATTGCAACCTTTCATACTTGATTGGGAATCCTAGAAAATTGATACCATATTTTTGAATAATTGTTATAATTTATCCAAATTGAACCATAAATTTTATGAAGTGACTTAATTTTTCTTGTGAAATCAAAGTGAAATATTGCACAAACATGTGAACATCTTTTAAAAGATAAGTGTGGTTCCTTTCCGATGGCATGTATGTTTGTATGTTATTAACACATTAATGTCGTCAAAAATGATTTTATTCTTTGGGAAAGTCACCAGACCATAGAGAGAATTTCAAATTATTAAATAAATATTATTTTCACTCTCTAATGTCATATATATGTATGTATAAATGTGTGTGTGTATATATATATGTATACACTCACCACCAAAGTAACCGTTTTTTTCTCCTTAGCTCTTTACTCAGTAAGACTAAATTCAAAAAATTAAAGTTAAAAAAAATTGTGAAAAAGAAAAGTGTATAATCCCTTAATGGAAGGCTAATGTCCCTCTCTTTCTTTCTTTCAAGAATTCTCTCATTTTTCTTTCCTTCACAATTTTTTTTCCTAAACCTTATCCTAGTTCTCATAGCACTTTACAATTATGAAAACTTCACTGCATTTATATAAAACTCTTTTTTACCACTGAGTTGGAAATGAGATCTCTTTCCCAGGCCTGCAGTATTTGAGGCTCTAAATAGTTATAGGAGAGGGAGTCACTGATAGCTGCAGCAGACAAGGCAATGTCAGCTGGAGGCTGCCAATAACAAAAATTAGAAAAAGCTCTTTATCTCAGATCACAAATCAGGTTTTAAAATACTAGGGAAGAATACAGAATAACAACCAGAAGGCAGGATTTTAAACATAAGCTGCAATGTCTCAGGTTATTTATAAGAGTCTTGAATCAACAAAGTTAGCGTAAGTATAGTAGGAACTTGTTATCTATATTAAATGGGATTCTCTGACGCCAATAAGCAAATTATTTTGATGAAGTGGAAGAAGCAAAAAAGGAATTTATTTTAAGTGCACAGAGACTAACTTCCAGTGCCCAGCAGTAGGATGGAAGGAGCCAAAAAAGAAAGTTAAAAATGAACAAATGAGAAAATAAAGGACTTAAATAATACAATAAGCCAACTAGATTGGACAGACATTTACAGACCACTTTCTCCAACAGCAAGAGCAAACACATTCTTCTCAGTGCTTCTATGTGAGACCCCAACAAACAGATATTTAATCTTATTATCTTAACTATAGATTTCTCAGAAGAAAATATTATTTGCTGAGCTTGTGTCAAGAGTCAGTACCAGGCTTAGTCAACTGTACATTAATCTTGACAAGAGACCAGTCAGGGTCAGAAAATAGGTAAAGTAGATCATTCGAAGCTGGAATGAAACTCACAAAATAGTTTGAAGTCTGAGAGTTTAGTAACCTAAGTACTTCAGTGTGGGGGATGCTATCAAACAAGATGGAGTATAAACTTCTAGTGAAAAAATTAGAAATAATTGTCATAAAAACACATAAATAATCCTTTGATCAAGAAAATACAATTCTGGAGTAAGGTGGTCAAGTAGAAACCACCATGAATTATCCCTCCGCATGAACAGCAAATTCAGCCATGATCCATGCAAGGAAGCACCTTCAGGAAAATCAAAAATCAGGCGAGCAATCACAATACCTGGTTTTAGCATTATATCAAGAAAAGAGGCATGCAACTGTGAAGGGCAGAAAAGATATGTTTGCAGTGCCTGCACCACTCTTGTTCCAGCCCTGTTTAAAAGGGCACTGAATGGAAATATAATCTGTGTGCCTTTGTGATGGAGGGTAGGGTGGGAGTGAAGTGATTGTTGGATTTTGCATTGGAACTCAGGCCTACCCCCTCACAGGGAAACACAACACAGGGAAAAACTTTGCCCACATCCCTGGAAGGAGTATTTAGACCAGACTAGCTGAGAGGGAAATCTTTTGCCCTGAAATTCAAGTAATGACTATCTCCACCACCAGCGGACAGAAAGTAGATTGGTTCCTGTAATAAAGTCATAGAGCAGTCAGGCCACAAAGGTCATAGTTCTTGGGCAAACCCTGTGGCTGTACTGGCTTGGAGCCAATTGTCTTGGAATGCACATGTTTCAGTGAGACACCAGCAGTAGAGGCCAAGCCAGTGCCAATGTCACCACTACTCAATTCTGTGTAGTGTAGCTCATGGGCAATCTTCTTCTGCTTGGGAAAATGAATGAGAAGAGTTCAACAAACTTTATTTTGAAACTTGGGTACTAACTCAGCCCTAGTAAAATAAAATACCAAACAGACTCTTAAAGCTTCTGAATCTAGGCCATAGTTTCTGGGTGGCATTACTAGACCTATCCAGGGTAAGGAGAAAACATTCCATGCTGCCCTGAAAGGAATGACCCAGTCATGACAGGATTTACACACCACCTGCTGAGTAAAGAGCTCTTGGGGTTTGAATAAACATCAGAAGGGGGCCAGGAAATGGTCACCACAGCTCTTAGGTAAAACTGCACTGGCTTTAGGTGTGACTTAGCACAGTTCTAGCTGCACTGGCCATGAGGGAATGTATAAATCACTCCTCCCACACCTCCAGCATCACAGCATAGAGAATGAGAGACTCTGCCTGGTAATACAGGGAAATCTCCCACATCTTACCCAAATCCACCAAGACAGTCCCCCGGGGAATCTGCAAGAGTCACAGCATTCCCAGGCCTGGGGGGCCCCAATTGCTGATGCAATTGCAGTGACCAAAGACTTACATCCCAATACCCCATTCCCTTTGAATATCTGGAAAGTCTTCTCAATAAAGATGAGTTCAAACAAGCCCAGATTGTGAAGATTGAAATAAATCCCTAACTCCTCAGGATTCAGACCTCAGTGAACACACATGTGCATCAGTCACATCCTGGAAAACATGATCTCACCAAATGAACTAACTAAATTTTTAGTGTCAACCCCAGAATGAGGAGATATGTAACCTTTTAGAAAAATAATTCAAAATGCCTGTACTGAAAGAGCTCACTGAACTTCAAGACAACACAAAGAAGAAATTCAGAAGCCTATCTGAGAAATTTACCAGAGATTGAAATAATGCGAAAACATCCAGAAATTCTATGGCTGAATAATTCACTTGGCAAACAGAAGTTCTTTAGAATCTGTCACAACAGAAATGACCAAGCAGAAGATAGAATTAGAGCTTTATTAACCAAAATAGCATGGCATTGGCATAAAACAGACACATATAACGATGGCACAGAATGAAGAACCCCCCAAATCCTCACATTTATAGTGAACTATAGAAAGATGGTCAAATAGAAACCACCAGGGACTATAAACTTCAATTATATCTTCAAAAAAAGTGCCAACAATGTAAGGTGGGGAAAGGACATTCTCACCAATTAATGGTTCTGGAAGCACCGGATAGACATATGTAAAAGAATGAAACTATACTTGTATCTTTTGCCCCTAAGAAAATCAAATCCAAATGGATGAAAGATTTAAGACTTGAAACTATGGAACTACTAAAAGTAAACATTGAGGAAACGCTTCACGACATTTGTCTGAGCAAGTATCTCTTGAGTAATACCTCCAAAACACAGGCAACCAAAGCAACACCAGACAAATGGGATTTCATCAACCTAAGAAGCTTCTAAGTGAAAAAGAAAAAGTCAACAAAGTGAAGAGATCACTCATAGAATAGGAGAAAATGTTTGCAAGCTACCCATATAACAAGAATATACACATATAAAGAACCCCAACACCTCAATAAAAAAAAATCAAATAATCCAATTAAAATGGTCTAAGGATCTGAACCGACATTTTTCAAAAGAAGACACACAAATGGCCAATAGATATATGAAAAAGTGGTCAATATGTTTGGTGATGAGAGAAATGTAAATCAAAACTACAATATGAAAAAATGGTCAGCATCTTTGGTGATCAGAGAAATGTAAATCAAAACTACAATGAGAAATCATCTCTGTTCAGGTAAAATGGCATTTATTGAGAAGATAGGAAATAGGGTGGCACCTGTGGCTCAAAGGAGTAGGGTACCAGCCCCATATGCCGGAGGTGGCAGATTCAAACCCAGCCAAGAAAAAAAAAAAAAAAAAAAACACTGCAAAAAGATAGGCAATAATGAATGCTGGTGGGGATGTGGAGAAAGGGAAGCCACCGTATGCTGTTGGTGGAAATGTAAATCAATGCAACCAGTATGGAGACCAGTATGGAAGTTCCTCAAAAAACTAAAAGAGAACTACTCTACCCACAGCTAGGTATAGACCCCCAAATAATTACCATACTTTGCAAAGAATCCAGCACTCTCCTGTTTATTGCAACATTATTCACAATAGTCAAGATTTGGAATCAACCTAATTATCTATCAATGGATAAATTGATAAAGAAATTGTAATATTACACATGCACAGTAGTATATTATGTAGCCATCAAACAATATGAAATTCTGCTATTTGCAACAACACGGATAGAACTGGAGAACATTATGTTTCGACAAGGACAGAAAGAAGTTTCCCATGTTCTCACTCCTATGTGGGAGCTAAATCTTAAAAACAACTGATGTTATGGAGACAGAAAGTGGAATGATGATTTTCAGAGGCTGGGAAGGATAATAGAGAGGGGGAGAGGAACTGGGGATAGTTAATGTGTGCAAAAATATAATTAGACTGAATAGACAATATTTGATAGCCAAACAAAGGGACTGTAATCAGCAAGAAGTTGGGTCATAC
Source organism: Otolemur garnettii (assembly GCF_000181295.1). Lineage (NCBI taxonomy): Eukaryota > Metazoa > Chordata > Mammalia > Primates > Galagidae > Otolemur > Otolemur garnettii. The sequence continues at coordinate 64,317,639 of NW_003852396.1, read as the reverse complement.
TTTAAAAATAACTAAAAGAATGGAACTGAAATACTTCTAAAACAAACAAATGCCTAAGGTGATAGATACTCCAATTATCTTGGTTTGATTAATTTGCATTTTATGCCTGCATCAAAATACTGCATGTACTCTTAAAATACATATAAAATTATGTTCTCATAATAATTAAAAACAAATATAATGTTGAAAAGAAAATACATTCAAAAAACTTCTAAAAGAAGTTTATAAGATTTGGGAAAAGTTCAGGTGCAAGGATGTTAATTAACCTTGTTTATGAAAGCAAACACCAAGAAAGGCCTGACGATAGGGGCTTTTGAGAATGAGAATACATTTGTAGAGTGCTATTGTTTAAAATGATAATGGGAGGCTCCTGTAACTCTTTTATGCAAGAAAAGTGAAATAAGTTTGGAAAATATTTACATTCCATGACCTCACATGAATAAAGGTCTCATTTAAGTCTCTAAAGTTTCTGTCTCCTGGGTGTAATCAACAATTTTTAATTACTGTATTCTTATTTAGTGTCCTAGACATGCAAATATATACACCAGAGCATTTGAAAACCACAAATCGTATTGCTCATCTCGTTGCTGGTCTACCATTGTTTTAGGAAAAGGTGTATATTGCTTCAGCGATGCATGGAATCTTTAGCTTTCTGTGGATTTATCCGTTGTCATATGAACCCTGGCCTTTTTCAGTAGTCAGAGAGCTCCAAACTTGTTTGGCTCTGCATATCTTATTGCAAGTATGCACAAGTAATTTTTACTCCAGCAGTTTCAAATCCCAGTTCATTTTTCTCAAATTCTTCCCCCCTGAGGAAGCGAAAACTAAGCTCAGCTGCTTTAACAACGTATGTTCATTGGGGAGGCTGGGAATGTATTCAGGCAAAACCAGGAGCCTCAAAGTTCCAGTGATGAGAAGAAAAGTTGTGGGGTTTTTTTTTGTTGTTGTTGTTATTATTTAATAATTGACACTTAAACTCCAGGTATAAAATATCCATGAGTATATACTGATACCAATAAATAATTGAATAAATAAACCAATAAATAAGAAATTAATCTCCCAGGCAGAATGCAAATAATTTATAGAGATACTTTGGCTTGAAGGAGGTAAAACGTAACTCTCATCTCCTTGAGTATGTCTTGTGCATAGTGATTTTCTAAAAACTACAAGGTGACAAAGGAGGGGTGAAAAGAATACCTTTGCAGTGGAGAAACATGGCCAATACTTCTTCAAGAGAGGCAATTCTAGTCAACGATAATAAGTTACACAGACAGTAGCACCTGCCCTTGATTTGATGTGCTGACAGTGGTGCTTAAGAGACCTTTCAGGAAGGAAACTGCAGAAATGGAGCAGGCGGCATAAACTGAGATACATGTGCTCCTTTCTGGAGGTCTCTGAAATAAGAAGTGCAGTCTTGATTCTCCTCAGTAATTTTATTATAAATTTATAAATTATAATTTATAATTAAAAATAATAATTTATAATAATAAATTTAAAATAATTTTAAAATAATAATAATTTATAATTTTATTTATAAATAATAAAGACAATAATTACACATTGTAATCATTTCTGTGAAGGAAATGGCAACACCTTTATTCCTTCCACATCATATTATAGTGACCCAGTTGTTACTCCTCTCTTAGTGCTTCAACCCATCTGCAAGCCAGCCCATTGTCCCTAATTTCTATAGTCACTTGTCAACATTGACAGCTTAGGACATTTTCTACCAGCCAGTGTTCATAGGCAGTACAGCAGTTTCAAGGTGTAGTGAAGAAGTTTATAACTGCTCTGGGTATGTGCACACATGTAGATTGTAGAGTGGGGTAGGGGTTGGAAGTTCATATCCTGCATCTTATTTCAAATTGGGGAAATAATTACAAAAAAGAAATTATGAAAAGTTTTAAAATAATGCAAACATGAATGTAAATGTCTTCCTCCATAGAGAAAAAGATTTGAATTTTAAACTCATTGGTATTATTTTTTTGGCAAATGTTTAGACTGTATTGCATTCTACACTATATATTTCAGAAGGACATCCACATATATTCAAACAATGTTTAGTTTGTTGTTGTTGTTTGTAGTAGGAGAGTTTTTCTTGGCATTTAAGTGGCTTTTAAGATTCTGAAGGATCATGGATCAAGAATGATGGAAGAGCGGGAAGCTAGAGAGAAGGTCAGAAGGGAAAGTCAGCCACGGCTTCCAGTTCATTATTAGACATCACAAACACCAAAGGATGACCATGACTGCCAAGGTACTGGACTTTATTTATCTAGATTGAAATGTGATTTTGATTTGTTTTAAGCTTAATTTTTGTTTGAAACTTGATTTCCCATAATCAGTCACGTAAAACAGTACTTCTTACAGTAAGAATCATTTTGAAAACTTATTGGTTGAATGTTTACATTTTCTCCTCGGTTGTCCTCTCATTTGATATTGCATTACAGCTTTTTATTATCATACAAATCTTTTGTTGGATAAGCATTTTGAAGTGAATTAAAATAAAATAAATTTTACTAAGTGAATTTGTGTTTGGATTTTAATTGAGCTCATGTTTCACGTTTTGTTATTGTTGTTTCAATAGGTGTTGCTTTGTTTTGAATCTTATGAAGTCAAAAGTAACGCCTAAGAGATGATTAGAAAGTGTTTCCTATGCCATTATAACTTCATTGGACTTCATTGAGACCATAGAGCTTTCTCTTTTTTTTTTGCAGTTTTTGGCCGGAGCTGGGTTTGAACCCGCCATCTCCAGCATATGGGACCAGTGCCCTACCCTTTTGAGCCACAGGCACCGCCCCAAGGCCATAGAGCTTTCTATGGTGACTGAACACTAGTAAACATCTTTGTGAGGAAATGCCAATGACCACAAAATCCTAGTTTTAAGGGCAACATTGGGCCAATGATTGTAATGAATAAGAGAAAAAAATAAAGTTATAATTAGAAATATTTTGGAAAATATGGTTTTACTGGGCATTCCATTCATTTGTGAGAATAAATTATCGAGTTAGAAGGAGAATGAAAGAAACTTGTGAATACAACTATTTCAAGATAGTTTTATACAAAGAATAATACTCTTATTCATCCAATTTAATTACTCTAACAGAAAATGAAAAGCCCCTTGATGAGACATCTAAAGCTGCCTTTACCAGCATTCACTTCTCTCTTCTGAGAATTTTCATATTCTTTTTCTATCTCATTAATTTACAGGCCACCCTGTTAGTAAAACCTGGACTACAGTGGTCAGGAATAATTATCTGAATCTTACTGGAGCAATAGGTTTTTTGTTTATTTGTTTGTTTGTTTTTAATTTTCAATTTAGAAAATACAAAGAATATCTTTATTGTAGTGTCATTTTTGGTCTTCTGGATATATACTCAGTAGAAGAAGGGTACACGTGAATCTTTCTAAATACAGAATATAAATGTCTTAACACAATAACTAAGAAAATGACACGAAGGCTATGTTAACCAGTTGGATGAATGTATTTCAAATTGTATACAGAAACAGTACACTGTACCCCATGATAGTATTAATGTACACAGCTATGATTTAATAAAAAAAAATAAAGAAAAAGAAAAAAAAACCTGCTGTTCACACACCCCAAAAAAAACCCCATGATGACATTATATTCTTAAAACAGGTGCCTCTGGCCTAAATGCACAGATAGAGATTAAAACATAGAAACCAGAGAGGCATGGATTATACTCCAGAACCACTGCTAACTTTGAATACATGTCATAGTAATAAACATTTTATTTTAAGCTTCAAAAAAAATAGAAAGAAAAGAAGAGTTCTCTGTGGTGTGTGATTCTAGGATGCTAAAGAATAATCCAGAAATAAAGATTTTTCAAGAAGTCAAAAAGAGTCTGTCTTCAGCAACACGAATGTAAAATGAGAAGGAGGGAGGTGCAGTGAAGAAGGCAGCGGCCGAGTCCCTGCCCCGCGCAGTCGCGGGGTCTGACTGCAGCCCAGCCCTCCTGTGGTTTTGTGTTTTAACATCTCAGGTTCAGTGACACAGTAAATAATTGCATTTAAAATCGTCTGAGTGTTCTTCCTGCCAAACAGCATCCTGTCCTCCTTTCCCTCTTCTTCTTTGTCAGTATCTAACGTATTTGAAGTACCTATGTGAGCTTGTACAGAAACAAAGAGGATTTGTGCAGCTTTCAAAATCTAATTGGGGAGATAGAACAAATATCCAAAGAGACTCTTTGGAAAATGGATGAAAAAAACACAAAGTGTACTCAGAGGGAGAGAGAGGTCTTCACAGAACCAGGGCTCTTTGGTTCCCATGACTTAAAGGTTACATTATGGTTTATGAGACAATTGACTAGGTTAATGTTTTTAAAGTAAATATGATATCGCTTTCCCTCCTCCCTCACTTCCTTATTTCCTTCCTTTTTTTTTTTTTTCCTTTCCTCCCTCCTACTTTCCTTCTGAAAACATCCATCTAAAATACTATTCTTAGAGGGGCTGAGTAAGGTACATCTCTACATGGAGAAAGAAAGGGAGCACCTTTGGCAAAAGTTGGAAGCTTCAGTGGAATGAGGATAGTTCTTTTCAAGGGACCAGGGGCAATTGTGTTAACTTGATACTGGACATCAAAGTTTGAATGTGGTAAGAAAGCTGCCTCAAAAAATGGTACCAATACCAGCAACCTGGAGCGGAGTGGGCAGAGCCCAAGGGGGCATTTGTACAGCATGTCACAAGGTAACTGAGGCATAACAAGACAAAGAGCAGCAATGCAAGATTTAAATGTCACCAGCAAGAACAAGAAGCCTAAGTAAGATGAAGAAGACATTAGTGTGTGTGTGAAGGCTGGGGAGAAGGCAATGGCAGTGATAGGAGGTTGGGGGTGGGAGGTGTAGGCTATATATATATATATCACACATACGCGTATAAGAGCATAGACTTGGCCTGGAAGATGGCAGAATAGAGGCATCCCTCCACCACCACTGCTGCCCCCCTGCCCTGGACACAGCAGGAGACTAAAAGTCCAGTACCTGCTCTTACGGCTTAGGCAATCCTACACAACTGAACTGCCAGGGTGGAGCAGGTACCTGTAGCTGTTGGTGCCCACTGCCCACTCCCAGGACAGCTAGAATGCTGCCACCATTGCCACTGCCTGAAAGACTCCAAGCAAGATGAAAGCCAGCACAGACACAGCGTTTGGATCTGGGCACTCTGCATGCCACAGACCGGCAACGTCCTTTATAGGCACCCTGGGTGCCACGACAGCCCACATACCCCAGCCCATGGGACTGGGCCTGCAGGAGCTGCTACATCTACAGTACCTACTATGTCCCATGTTACACCATGCACAGGACTTACCCACATATCTGGCATCCCAGCTGTCCAGACATCTATGTCTGCAACCATGTCCAGCAGACCGCCTTTATCCACTAAGCACACCCCATCCTTCTAACCAGTTCCATCTGGCCTGCACACTTGGCACCAGCAGTCGGCTGTGCCACAGAGACCAGTGACCAACAAAGGCGAACAGGGAACATACAGCAGAGCAGCCTCATTAAAGGATGATGGTGGTGCATGCACCCCTCCTGCTTGGTCAAGCACCTGGAGTAGAATCCAAGCATGCCATCCAGGCACCCAGCTCCATCTTCACTAAGCTGCAGAAATCTCAGCATGGGCGAAAAGTGTACCATATCTACTCTCCATTTTGAGGTGAGAGAAGTGGTCCCAGAAAACAAACAAACAAAAAAACACCAGCATAAAAACTTTAGCAGCATGAAAAAGCAGGCTCTCTTGCCACTCACAAAAGATCACAATAGTTCTCCAGTGATGGGCTCCATCAAAAAGGAAATTGTTGAAATGGCAGAAATGTAATTCATAATATGGATGGCAAGTAATATGAATGAAATTCAGGACATAATAAGAAACCATCACAAAGAAACCAAATGTACTATTCAGGGCATGAATAAAAAGTTCACTAAAGAGACAGATAACAATTTACAAAAGAGAAAACAGAATTTAAAGAAATGAAAGAGTCTTTTAGGGAATTGCAAGATGCATCAGAAAACTTTAACAACAGTCTGGCCTAAGGAGAAGAATTCCAGAGCTTAAAGGCAAGAAGACTTCTGTCAGCAATAAATGCAGGAAAAAAAGATAAAAAATGAACAATCTCCAAGAGAAATGTGGGATAATGCAAAGTGAAGTAATAAAATAACTGTAGAGGAAGAAGAGAAAATTCCGTAAGCATGGAAAACCTGATTGAGAAAATAACAGAGAAAAACTTCCCCCATATTACTAGAGGATACCTAGATATAAGACGGTAATTGAGCACCTGGCAGAATCGTGACAAATAGATCATGAAGATGGAGGCCATCAGTCAGACCAAAGTCAATGTGAAGGAGAAAATCCAAAAGCTGAGAAGCAAAAGCTAAAGCCCGTGAAACTGACAGCAGACCACTCAGCAGAGACCCACCAAGCCAGAACGGCGTGGGGACCCATTTTTGGTCCTTTTATTTATTTTTTAAAAGATGCTTTAAATTTCAAAATATTACAGGTGTACAAATGTTTTGGCTGAGTCAATGTTTTAAGGGTACCCATTACCCAGATAGTGTCCACCGTACTACTAAGGTATCATGTCATCCATTCCCTCACTAAAATTAATTGAAGATAGATTACAATCTTAAATCTAAGACATGAAATTATAAGAATCCTAGAAGAAAATGATGGAAGAATTCCTCTAGATATTGGCCCAGGCAAAGACTTTATGAAGAAGGCCCCAGGGGAAATCACAAACAACAAACATAATGGGACTTGATCAAATTAAAAAGCTTCTTTACACCCAGGGAGACAATCAGCAGAACCAGTAGACAACCTACAGCACGGGAGGGATACTCACTCACATACTATCCATCTGCCACAGGGCTAACAACCAGAATCCAGAAAAAAACTCAAGTTTATCAGCAAGAAAAAAAATCAAATATTCCCATTAAAAAGTGGGAAAATACATGAACAGAAAGAAGCTTCTCAAAAGAAGATAAATGACCAATCAACATATGAAAAAATACTCACATTACCATTCTTCAAGGAAATTCAAACCAAAACCACAATGAGATATCCATCACCTGACTCCACTGAGAAAGGCTTTTATTATAAAGTCCCCAAACAACAGATACTAACATGAGTGCAGACAAAAAGGAACACTTTGTACACTTTGATGGGATTGCAAACCAGTAGATTCCTTAAAGAACTAAAAGTAACTAAGATTATATCCAGCAATCTACTACTGGGTATTGATCCAAAAGGGGGGGGGGTGTCATTTTATAAATAAAATAAAACACTTGCACTAGAATGTTTATTGCAGCACAATTTTTAATCTCCTTAAACAGAATAGCTGCTAGTCATGATTTTTTTATCTTGCAAAACAAAGTTTAAAAAATGAAAGAGAAATAAAGTCTTTCCCAGAAAAGCAAACACTGATGGAATTTTTCTGTAACACTGAGGAGGAAGTGAAATGAAAATAAAAACCACAATGAAATATCACCCTACCCTCATTAAAATGGCTTCTATTAAAAAGATGCAAAAGCATGGGACTCGGTGATGCTTGCAGAGAGAAAGGAACACTTCTACACTGTTGATGGGAGTGCAAATTAGTACAACCTCCTTGTAACACGGTGTGGAGATTTTTCAAAGACATAAATACTGGATTACCATTTGATCCAGCAAAACCATTACTAGGAATCTACTCAAAGAAAAAGGAGTCATTTTATCAAAACAACAACTGTGCTTGAATGTTTATTGCAACATAATTTATACTCACCCAGATGCAGAATCAACTTAAATGAGTGGATGAAGAAAATGTGTGGGAGTGTGTGTGTGTATGCATGCCTGTGAGTATGTGTGTATGTATACACCTATATTCATATACAAGAATGTGCCAGAAAGGTATGCATATTTCAAGAAAAGAAAAGAAAACTACTGTATTAAAATTGTAATACTCAAATCAGCTTTGACTTCTGCCATTGTAAGAGGTGCTCCAATGTGACTTGTATTCATCTTTTGTTGTCAATACACACTGAGTATTACCATCTCAATGCTGTTATTTTTCCTTTTTAAAAGTGTGTATACTTTTTGGCACCCTGTATGTATGTGTGTGTGTGCTCACACACACATACGTACATACACTTCACATAGTACTACTCAGCATGAACACAATGAAGTAAAATGTTTTACAGTAATCTGTATACAGTGATAAAGAAGGGTCTAAGGCACTTCTTGTGCATATAGAAGTCCAAATATATGCTGAAACAGAGTGTCCTTTCACCATTGTATATTTTTGTTGATTTTTGTCAAAGATCCATTAAGTACAGATAATTGTCTTTATTGTTGGAATTCTCAATTTTGTTCCATTGATGAGGAACTTGTTTCTTGTAAATCTTCCATAAGTTACTGTTATTTTGGAACTTCCCCTGGGACATTATTTTTGCTTCTGCTTTTTTCTTATTTCTTTGTCTACTTATTAGCCGTAGCTCTGTCATAAAATCTATTATTTTATCCTGATTATTGCTCTTAACTTAATATTGATGCTTATACACAGATATTTTATACTTGTTAATATTTATATTGTACTATGATAGAGTTATCAGAACATATTCTCGTTTCCCCCATTAGAACCACACTGATATTGTCCAAATTTTGTTTTCTGGGCGGCCATGGATGTAATGTCTTACTTTGGAATTAGATTTTTGGACAGCAACAAACACCCATAAGCTGTTTGATTAACATTCCCTCCAATATCTCTTTTAAAATCTCTTAAATTAAACTCTCTTTGTATTTGCTGAATTAATTAAAAAGTGAATAAAAAGTCAAGAAAAATGTGGATATAAAAATAGACAAAGTTTGTAAAGTTAGGAGTACTACAGAGGGTGTTAATATTTATAAAATCGTATGTGGTTTGTTAATATATAAACATATGCCGAGAGAAATTGCTGCTGGACTTTTTCTAATTTAGACTACATTAATTTACATCTTTATCTGAGTGTGAAAAGATGCCTAGACACATAAATATGGTGGTATTTTTCTTAAGCATGTGAGAAAACTGCTTATAATACTAGTTAATTGTGGATTCAATGGAAAAAACCCAGGAATATAGAGCACAGAATGAATCTTATTAGTTGTGAACTTCTCTGTCTCTCTCTTCTCTATTAGTTCTTCCTCCTCACTGTTCCTTTCAATAGGGTATTGGGTAATATTTATGTTAAATTTACCCAATATCTTAAATTAAGTTTAGTAATTTGGACATTTGTTAATGTTGAATCAGGTCTCCTCACCATTAATTTTAATTGTTTCAAACTTAATTATAATCCTTAAAGCAATATTACCAGTGCATAAAATATGTGCTCTCATAATGAAATTTGTTTGGCCATAGAAATTTGCTACCTAAAAAGAAATAACAGTCCTCTGAAACTTTAGACCTCTTATTTTCTATCCATGGTGGTAATGAAAGTTCAAAACCAAATAAAGAGACAAAAATGGAATCGTAGTTTTAAATAATTTTTTTTTTTTGCTTTTCCAAGGCTTTATTTTTATTACATTGAGTTTTTTTATTGTTTTAAGTTCACTGGGGTACAGAGAAGTAGGTTACGTTGTTTGCATTTGTTAGGTAAAGTCCCTCTTACAGTTGTGTCCCACCCAGGAGGTGTGCCGTGCACGGTGACCCCCCATCAGCCTCCCTCCTACTCTCTCCCGCTTCTTTCTTCCCATGCCCTGCACCTTGAATGGATTTGAGATTGTCTCTTATGAGGGTATGTATTAGATCATCTACTGCCTTCATCTTAGAATTGAGTACATTGGATTCTAAACATTATTTCCATTCTAAACATCTTATGACTAAGTCAACACCCTATGTCCATAACTCATTGCCCAAGGAAGCACTGCTATACCTTATAAAAGCCACTTTTCTCTCTCCCTTCTCTAATCCCCTACTTGCTGCCCCTTTTGCAAGGTGAATTTTCTGACATTTCATTTCTTAATTATTTTTCCATTTTGCTTAATGTTACTACCCTTGGTAATTTGTCAGATCCTTTGAATTCAGACACATGTAGTTGCATGCTAAAGGGACTGAAACGCATCGGGAATCTAATTTTCCTTGACAACTACATTATGTCACCTCTAACATTGCTATATTTTACATTTCCTTGTTTTCTTCTGATTTGATTGGCACACAGCGCACTGAATTGCCTTAGCTCTTGAATATATTTTCTTGATTATTGCCTCAAGAACTCCACCCCTTGGCAAGTGAGTGTGCTCTGATTTTCAGAAGCAGATATTCTTGTAACTAAAAGAATCCTCTGTTGTCCTTACTTAGTAGTTTCTTATTTAGGATTTGAGCTTTAAATTTTATTGCTTTATAAATACTATCATTCAGTTTGATGTTTAAATCAACAATATTTCCCTATTCTATGGCACTTTTTTAGCTTTTAGTTTATGCAAAATTCCATCGTATATAGTGTCTATCTGACTGTAAGTCTTAAAGTCTATTTGAAAGACACTTAATTAATATACTGACTTCACCTAGCAACATGCCATGTTTACACCATAAATCACTTCTCTGAAGATAGCAACGTGAAAAGGAGACTTCATTAAAAACAACAGTTTGGCAGTTTCTTTACAGATATGAAAATGTGATTCTGTCTTTCATCTTGAGACAGAAAAGGTGTCTAAACTGGGACGTGTAACCAAGTAAAAATTTATCCTGGTTTCTTGCCTCGTTTCCTAGGACTGCCATAAAGATTATCATAAAATAATAGAAATGTATTCCTTCACAGTTCTGGGGGCTAGAAGTCCACAATGAAATTGTATTCGGGGTCATGCTCCCTGTGAAAGCTCTAGGGAAGGATCATTCTTTGCTTCATCCCAGCTGCCGGGGGATCCTAGGAACCCTTCATTCCATGTTTTGTGGCTGTATCATGTCAATCTTTATTTCTATCTTCACACAACCATTGATAGATAAGAATATACTAGATAAGAAAATACTCGTAGCAAGGGAAGAATGCAGTAACATTATGTAAACATCTATTATCAGCTTGGTCATTCAACTGTCATGAATTGCTAGTAAGTCTAGTATTTATGCCAACTGAACGTGCCCACGCCATCACAGTAAACACCAGCACCCTTTCGCTTATGTTGGCACTGTAAGACTAATCACTACAGAATAGTCACTTAAAGGACTAATTATAAAAATAAAGCTCTAATTAGAATCGATTACCAAATTATCCCTGAGAGAATATGGACACAAATCCCATTTGGATTTTATTCCTATTTACCTGCCTCACTTAAAAGTAGGGAAAAGTACCAAATCAGGACACTTGAACATTTCAGAAAGTACAAAGAACCCTACTAAAAATTATACTGAATTAATAGGCAAAAAGAAGGAAGGCATATGTTTGCTGTACCTAGACACGTTCCTCCTTAACTACGTCTCTGTGCTCAAGTCTTCACGTCTGTGTCTAGTTGCTGAACTATGGATGTGTGGGATTCCACGCGTCGTTGCTCAGACCCTCATACTGTGCCCTCTACAACTCACATGAGCTATCTCACCTGTCAAATGCATAATTTCCCCCGCCCCTCCCTGAGCTTTCCTTTAATCGTTGTGCTCTATCTGAAACCTGGCGGCCACCTCTTCCAGTAAGGATTACTTCATCCTTTCTTCTACTGACAGTCCTGAAGTTGAGTTTGGCATTCTTCTTTTTCATTGACACTTGAAAACTTCTGTTTGCTTGAAATGAGTTGTAACTTTATGAAAAATCCAACATTACACAATACTACTGATACCTCTTATGCTTTCATGGTTATCTAATAGCCTCTAAGTCCTTCATCCATCCTCCTTTCTTGAAAATTTTACTCTTCATTTCACTGCTTTTGTTGTGATATTAGTGTCTGATTAATGATTATTTCAATTGCATTACCCGCATACAGGTTTGTATTCAGTTCCCTACTGCTAACTGTGTTTCCTTCACCTCTTGTCAGCCACTCGCTCCCACATGAGACATCACGGTTAACCATAGAAATCCCACTTGTAAGCGCTCATTCTCAAATCACCACCACCCCGTCTCCCATTTATTATTCCCTTTTTCTCCTTCCTTATGCATCATCAGTGCATCCACTGTGCTAGACTCTTCTCATGGCATAGATGTTCACCCCGAGCTCCTCTTTCTTTATCCAGTTCACGTTATGACACAACTTATCAGAGTGCTGTCTGCAATTTCTGCCCGATTGCCCTCTATAATCAACCACATTATACTCTCATTCCAGTAATTCCATGGGTGAGGGTAAGAGGGGAGTCTGTTGTCACTGAATCCAGTACTTTCTTCTTGGATATCTCAGAGCTGTTGGCACATAATCATTTCTTCCCTCCTTGGATGAATGCCTGCTCCCTTTGGCGTCCTGGACACTTCTCTATCCTGCCTGTTTTCTGTTTTACTATCAACCCCTCCTCAGTATCCTTTGATGGCTGAGCAAAATTGAGTTGTAACAAGACTAATTACCATACCTTTTTCTCTCTGTATTCCCTCTCTGAGTCGCATCTTCCATGCCCCTGGTTTGATGTTTCTTTTTTCTTTTTTTTTTTTTTTTGGCAGTTTTTTGCTGGGCCAGGTTTGAATTCACCACCTCTGATATATGAGACCTGTGCCCTACTCCTTGAGCCACAGGTGCCACCCTGTTTTGATGTTTCTTATTCAGCAGAACCTCCATAGTCAACCACCTTTTAACATGGCCCGCTTCCTTAAGGTGACCTAATTTTCATAGATCAGACATGCACTAAGTGTACCAGGATTGCAGGCCTGCTTCCTTATGCTGACCACATCTGTGTGTTGACCAGTTTTTTACAGTCCCTTGGGTGGTCAACTTGCAGAGGTTCTAGTGTATTTATGTCTCTGTCACAATATCTTCTTTTTATATAAATGAACACATACATTATACATACACACACACATATATACATGGCCATATTTTGTATGTAAATATGTATATTTGTATTTATACATCTAATAAGGTATTTATATAGATGTGCTATATGAGCTAAATGTTCTATAAAAGCAAAAATAAATAAGATATATTGTGGCCTCATAGTACTTGGGGCCAGTGAAGGGAGATAAATAAATTAAAAAAGTATAGAGTATGCACAAATGAGCTTTAGTGGCGATTTAGACAGCAGGCTGTGAAGCGCTGGAAAACAAGTCCTCTGATATTTACAGAAGGGTATTTAGTGTCCGGGTAGCCAGGAAGGAACACAGATGCGGTTTTTAAAAAAGAGAACGCACGGCATCAAAACATCTCATATGCTCTATACATTTTTACAGTTATTATGCACCTACACTACTATAATTAGAATTAAGAGGATTTTTTAAAGAAAAATAAAATAGTCATGTCAAATAAGAAAATAGTGCTTGTAAAGGCATGGGGATGAGGCACGCAGAGAAAATCATATTCCGATCGTTACGACTGCTTCCTTACGGATGAACATTTAAGATTTAAACATTCGCTGGTATGTTGCTTTCTTTTCTCCACATCTGCAGAGAGACCTTTCTTTCTTTTTTTTTTTTTTTTCCACAATAGCAGTAGGAAGAAAACACTTATTTTTCAAGGACCCACAGAAGAAGCGCACTACCTCCTTAAAGCAATAAAGTAATAGAGCAATATAATCCAACAGCTGCAGGAGTCTCTCCTGCTCTCATTACCCCATGGACCATTTTGCCTTTTTGTGAGAAAGACATTTCACTTTCAAATTGGGATTCTAAACAGCTCTCAGAAAATGGAGGTTCTTCGTGCTTGAATTTTTATATATTATTTAGTTAGTTATTAATCATAGTCACAGTTGTCACTTTTTACTGTGTCTTGGGAGTGGGCTATTTTCTCCTCCTACCCTATGTTTAAAAGAAATTACAACAGGGGAATAAAATAAAATAAAATCATGATTTCCTGGCTTCAGCTCTATTTACAGAAGCATTTTGTCATTTTCCTTCTAAACACCTTAAAAAACATTTGCATCTTCAATGATAACCAAGGTCATGAGCATCTCTGCAGGCTATTTTTGATGAGAATTTTTTTTTCCCACCAAGTCTGACAGTAGAGAACACAGCACTGAAGCTCACACCTCACCAATGTAATTCGGAGTGTTAATTGGAAGGAACCTTGCTGCCCCTGTGATTTCCGCTCTCTAAGAACTGGTGACAAGATGTCCCATCCTTCCTTCTGAAGTCAAGTGGACAGAAGAGGTGAGAATCGTGGGGGATTTGTCTGGGGAGGAAAGCAGGAGAGAATATTGGAGACAGGAGAAGGGAAGTATAACCAATCTTTGTTTTATTGCTTAGTGAAAACAAATGAAAACAAACTGTGCCACTTATGAAAGCTTGAGCCAAGTATCAAAGAATCATTCTAACTGCTCTGGCTTCTAGTCAGAATTTCTTTACGATAAATCAAGTAGGAAACTCAAGAAGTTTTCTAACAAAAGTCAAGGGAAACAAAAAGAAAGGCACTTATAATTTCTCAATAGGAAGTCTATGGGAATAAAAGAAGCGCCTAATTTCTCACCACAAAAGACTGCCCTGCATTCTGAAAATAACAGTTCACACGTATTAAATGAGTACAAAATGTCAGTTTCTGTTTATGCACGTTGCCTCTCAATTTATACCTCTCAAAACCCTATGAGGCCACTTACAAGTATTACCCCCATTTTTCTGAAAAAGAAAAAATTCATGGGCCCTGGTTCAGTGGCTCACACCTGTAATTCCAGCACTCTGGGAGGCCCAGGTGGGGTTGAGGTGGGAAATCACTAGAGCTCAGGAGTTCCAGACCAGCCTGAGCTAGTGTGAGACCCCGCCTCTAAAAATAGCTGGGCCTTCTGGTGGGCACCTGTAGTCCCAGCTACTCTGGCAACTGAGGCAAGAATCACTTGAGCCCAGGAGTGTGAGGTTGCTGTGAACTATGATGCCACAGCGCTCTACCGGGGGGGTGAGAGTGTGTCTCAAAAAAAGAAAAATCATATACGCAGCAAGTAACATATTTATTTTATAGAACCACAACCAGTGAACACTGTGGTTTTCAGGGGCTGCCTGCTATTGACTACCAGGAAGAATCACTACTACTTCTAAGTTTTCTAAAATAAAAACAGAAAGAGTATGAAAAATACACACATATTTCTTAAATGATGTCTTCCTTTAGCAAAACTGGCATGGCATTGAAATTGAGTAGCGTAAAATTGTCAGTAGTTTTTTTTAACTTCTGTTCTTTTTTTTTTAATTTCAGATTACTATAAGAGTACAAACAATTAAGTGATTAGGTTACATTTTTTCCATTTGTCAGGCAAAGTCCAAGCTGTAGTTGAACCGTTCACCCAGGAGGTGTGCTGTATCCCCTTGCTTTGTGCCCATTAGATAAGAGTTTACCAATTCCCTCTCTCCTCCCCTCTTCCTCCATTTCGATTTAATTGTGTTTTCTTTAAAATTGTCAGTAGTTTGAATAGTGACTTGGCTTTTGATAATGTTAGATATAGTGAAGGGCCCCAGATCCCCCCGATGGAATAAGAGACAATGAGGAGTTGAGTTCGGTAGATGAAAATTATCCTTGAGGCCTCAACGATGGATTTTAGATTGTTAACTTCAATAAAAAGGATCTTCAAAAACCACCAAAGTTAATGATCTTTCCACTTTCTCATACAATCTTAAGCTTCTAGGGTCTGTGTATTTGATGTTTGATTCCTGATAAAAATTCTTGCCAAATTTCTACCTAAGTTTGCCAGGACATCTGTGATTCAGATCCACTATCTTCCAAAGCAACAACCAACATCTTTGGAGAAGTTTGTTTTCAATTTTACATAAATTCAGTTGAACTCAATGCCCCTGCAGTACTTAAAATTGGACCCATTTTATGTCTTTTGAAAAATTCTCCTAGTTGGATTAACCCATTCAAATTGCCATTGCATTAAAATATTGGATATTTTTATATTATAAAATTTCTCTTTAATTAGTGGCCGATGTTTGTTGCAAAAAGTGGCACTTGTAGAAAATGTTGACTTATTTAAAGTGCTGAAAGGTATTTCTTTTATTACAGTACTTACATTCACTCCTTTCTACTTGGCTGTAGCTTTTGAAGTATGCTCATTTTATATTTTATCCTGTATAAAAAGGGAAAGACTGTTTTCAAGGAGAAATACCAGAAAATTTTCTAAATAGGGTTGCTTTATTTCCTGGGGTCATATCTTTCAAATAGCTCCCTGTTAGGGAGTCCTCTTTTCTCTTATCCTGCAAAGTGAGATACGTGGTATCACGCAGAGCAGAAAAGCATGAAGAGTACAGTTCCAAAATCCCATAAAATGTGACATGAGGGGTAGAAGAAGTAAACAGAAACTTCTGGGGCCTAGAGAAGGGCTTTCTGTGCAAACCAAGAGGGCATGAAGGCACTGGGGTACTGGGCATGAGAGGGAGGTGAGGGGGTGGGTACAAGTCATGAATATGGGGAAAAAAGGAACCCAAGGTAAGAGACACATACCTTCACGCTCACTCATAAAAAGGACCTGTTTCAGGAGAGAACTTTACTCTGTATAAAAGGCAAAACACGTGAAAGCAGAAATATTCTTGTTTAGATCTTATTTATGCAAAAACAAAGTAAGAAATTGACAACATTTTCCCCGTATGAATCCTACCACTGCTGACTACTAAATACATTGAGAAAATTACTCCTGCTCCTGGTCTTAAATTTTTATAGATGTTCCTAAAATGTTCATTTAGCTCACCTCTGGTAACAGATTGTGCAGGATGATTTATAAATGGGGCTGATTTCCATATCACTGATAGATGCTTTATTCACTTAATGATCACTGGCAAGTGGCAGCTACCATAAAACTTCAAGTGTCACTAATATGCACGTAGGATTATTTAGCTCTGACACTATAAAATATGGGAGCTTTAAAAAAAAAAAATACCTAGAGCCTGAAAAACAAAAATAAACAAAAAAGAAACAGTCTCTACTTTTTCCAGATGCTAAGCGTTTCAAACCTCAGGTGATTTATCCAAATACTCAACTATTGTATTTTCAGGCAATATGACTAGAAGCCAAGAAAGATAAATTAAGGATGGTTGCTAAACTAAGTTACATATAATTAGAACAAAAACTCTGTCAAAAATCAAAAAGGAACAAGCGTATTTTGCCAAATTCTCAGCATAAATATTATATCCAGGGAATTGAACCTGCTTCTGCATCATTATCATCAGATTAAAATCGCATTGACTGTATGATGAACACTGTATATTATTTTTATGCATTTCATTTATTTTCAATGTATTTAATTTTAGAAAACTGATGTTATGAGTTATTACAAAATACTCTGTTAATATATGTTGTTATTTTTGTCCCAAAGATATTAAAATCTGTGTGACTATAAAGATCCAAGAGGCCAATGAGATATCCTTTTTTAATTCAGTAAGTAAGGGAGCTGATTTTGTCAAATATTCTCCTATATCTGTGAACTAAGGTGGGTATGGTGAAAGGAATAGGTGCTTAACATTGCCTTTCAATCTTATAGAGGACATCATGGCACCAAATGTTGTTGTGTGTCTCTCTGGGCTTCATTATTCTAGTAGAAGTCCTGAGGGGCAGGAACTAGCAGATTTCAAAGGACTCTGACATCTCATACATTATCCAATTTTATAAATCTATCTTATGTTAAACAATATCTTAAACTGAGATATGCCACCACTTTATAACAGATAAGCATAGGGGTCTTATTAGTATTGAGTACATTGGCACCTAATAGGCACGATGTAAGGGTATATAGCAGACCACTGGGTGGAAGGGCTCAACTACAAGTTGGACTTTACCTAACAAATACAAACAATGTAACCTAATCATTTGTGCCCCCATATCAATCTGAAATTTTAAAAAAAGGAAACAGATATGTGTACAATGAACTGACATTGCCCTCAAAAAATGGATTGATGTTATTTTAATACCATGAACATTAGAGTATCCATAGGAACTTGGTGTGCGACTTGTGAACTTCAGGCCCCAAACCTAAGGCCAAGGTTCCTTTTACTTTTCAGCATAGATATTACTAACTATGTCACAGAATAATGAAATACCAAAGCATTATGACCATTTAAAGATATTTTACTATGAAAAAAGATCAAATTCTCTGTGTAGCCCTCACTTCCAAGAAAGATAACTACCTGCAATCCATTTTATTTTGGTCTATTGTGTTTCCTTATTTAGAGAGTCTGTTATTTCAGTAGAATTTTCTTAGTTATCATATTTATTGTTTAATATTTACCTTCTGCAAAGGAATATAAGTTCTTTGAGAGAAAACATGCTTTCCCCCTCTTTTCTTCACTTATTTACCTTTAACGCTTTGAATAGTGAATAGCTCAAGATTCAAATAAGCTCAATCAGATACAAAAAAGGAAACATTTCAACTGATACTATAGAAATAAGAAAAGATTAGCTAAAACTTCTGTGAACTGTAGGCAGACAAACTAGGATATCTAGAGAACATAGATAAATTTTTGGAAACAAAACGAACTTACAAGCATGAATTTGAAAGCAATAGAAAACCTGAGAGACCAACATTAGGTAGAAGGATTGAATAAGTAAGAAACAAAATCTCTCCAAAAAGAAAAGCCAAGGACTAGATGTATTCCTAGCAAAATCTTACCAGATATACAAAAAAGTAGCACCTATCTACTGAAATGGTTCCATAACATCAAGAAGGAGGAAATTCTCCCTCTCAATCTATGAGTCCAGTATTACCCTGATACTAAAACCAGGAAAGGACACACTAGACAAAGAAAACTATAGACCAATAACCTCCATGAACATAAGTGTAAAATATTCAATAAAATATTGGCAACTGAATCAAAAAACACATAAAAAAGATTATACACCAAGATCAAGAGGGAGCATACATTAGAATAAAGTCATATATGACAAATCCACAGTCAACATCATACCCTTTCAATAAAAGTTGAAAGCTTTTTCTATTAGAACTGGAATAATACATGATGCACATATTTTTTTTACCACAACTTTTATTCAACATAGTACCAGAAGTCTAATCCAGAACAATCAGGAAAGAGAAAGAAATAAGGGGCATCAAAACTGGAAAAAGGAGATCAAATGATCCCTGTGTGATAAGATCCTACACTGAGAAAACTCTAAAGACTCCTGCAATAGACTCTCAGATTTTGATAAATGAAGTCAGTAAAGTCTCAGGTTACACATTTGTAGAATTTCTATATGTTAATAATAGCCAAGTCAAGAATCAAACCAAGAATTCAATGCCACTTACAATAGATGTAAAAAGAAAAGTTAAAACACCTAGAATCACACTTATCAAAGGATTTGAAAGGTTTGTACAAGGAAAACTACAAAACAATGATGAAAGACATTGTTGATGACACAAACAAATGGAAAAACATCCCATGTTCATGGATTGGAAGAATCAACATTGTTAAAGTGTCTGTTTCCCAATATGATCTACTAATCTAATGCAATACCAATATTCGTATTTCACACAATAAATCTAATGTCAGAAAATCTGCCTCGACTTCTTCCTATTCATTTTTGCAATCATGCATTAGGAATATGATTCAGCCTGTCTCCCAAAGATTCCACATGCTAATCCTAGGAACCTGGTTACACTCTTTTTAATGGCAAATGGGGCATTACAGGTGTAATTAAGATTAAGGATATTGAGAAGGAAAGAGTACACTAGATTTTATACATAGGCCCAACCTAATCAAATAAATATGGAGAAACTTTCTAGGCTGCAGAGAACCAGAGATATGGCAGACTCAGGAGGATTCATCTTGCCTCTCCTGTCCAATACTTGTTCTTAAGATGGAGAAAGGAGGAAGTAAGCCAAGAAATGGGGGTGATGTCTGGCAGGTGGAAACAAGTTGACAGATTTTCCTCTTGAACTTCCAGAAAGAAATGCAGATCTACTGACACCTTGATTTTATCTCAATGAGAATTTCATTGAGTTTCTGATCAATAGTACTAAAAGATAATACAAATGTTGCTTTAATTCACTAATTTTGTGCTAATGTGATAAAACAAGAGTAGAAATCTAAAACACAGGCTGTAGGTTAAGAGTATAAGACAAATGGTTCTTAGACTTAAGTGTACATTAAAAATTATGCTGAGAACTTCTAATATTTGCACTTTCTAGGCCCAATTCTGTCCAATTAAACCAGGATCATAGGCTGGAATCTGGACAGTAAGACTTTTGAGCTCTCCAGATAATTCTACTGTGTAGCCAAGTTTTAAGAACTACTCAGATATTGCATTCTGCAAAAGAATATTTTAGCTGCTGGTGTTGCAACTGAAAGGGAATATTAACAGATCACCCTGCTAACGTAAGTGCTGGTCACTTCTGCATGAAGAAGTACATCATAAAACAAGGGAATCCACCCTCTCAACAACTCATTGCCTTATTTCAAAATCCTGGCACATATCTCACAAGCAGTGTTTATTTACAGAGGATTTGATAGCATAGTGTTTTTTCAGAAATTTTCATTTTAGAAGGAGTACTGTAGTTCTTGAGGATAGGTTGCCAGTTATGACATGGGATTTAAATAACTTGATTTGAGAATGATTCTAATGAAAAAGCAAAGGGAAAAGCATTTGAACAAGTGGCCTCAGAAAGGCAAAATACCTAGTGCCTTGTAAAAGTTAGAATGTCCTATCAAAAATGAAGATAGCCTTCGGAAAGAAAATAAACCAGGTTTATCCTTGATACAAATTAATATGTTTATTTAAATAATAAATGGAAGACAATTATAAAAACATTAGTATTTTTTCTTTTTAAATAAATAACAAATAATAATTATATTCATTGGGTGCCAAAAATATATACACATTTTAAGAAAAAATTATTAAAATTGTAATACTCAACATATAATAATAACAAAAGGCAAATAAAAGTCACATTTAACTTCTGCAATTACAAGAGGTGCTCAAAGTGGTTACTATCAGTGTCCAAGCTCTTCCAATTTACAAGGAGTTACCACTTGAGCAGCATTGACCAAAGTGTCCACTTCTATCTCTGCATATTCCATGTAAATTTCTTCCCAAAGAACTTGCCAGTGTAGCCAGTTTTCTACAATTTTCCACATCCT
The DNA here is from genome assembly GCF_000181295.1 of Otolemur garnettii. Lineage (NCBI taxonomy): Eukaryota > Metazoa > Chordata > Mammalia > Primates > Galagidae > Otolemur > Otolemur garnettii. The sequence continues at coordinate 64,296,505 of NW_003852396.1, read as the reverse complement.
TTAAGATTCCCCATAAGTAGAAGGCAGGGGATGTTAAGTCAAGGCAACATGGGGAAAACCCAACAGCAATTCTTAATGTTATCCATTGTCTTGGGAAATTCTCAAGGTAAACTCTCATGTCTCAGTACATGTAATAATCTTAGGATGATTTACAGCAGCTCAATTCACAATTACCAAGCCCTGCAATCAACCCAACAGGAATGGGTTAATAAACTCTGGTATATGTTCCCATGGAATATACTATCCAGCCTTCAAAAAGATGGAGAATTTACAGCTTTTGGATTTGCTTGGGTGAAGTCCGAGCACATTCTTCTTAGCAAAGTATCATAAGAATTGAAAAGCAAGTATTCAATGTACTCAACACAAATATGAAACCAATAGATAAACAACTAAATGCCCACAGCACAGGGTAGAACACAATTGAATTCAAATGGGGGTGAGGGATAAGGGAAAGGGGAAGAGGGAAGACGATGGGTAAGTTCTCACCTGAGATGCACAATGTAAAAGACAGAACACCCCCTAGGTGAAGGGCTCAACTACAACTTGAAATTTACCTAAGAAACACAAACAATGTAATGTAATCATTTGTACCTTCATATTAATCTGAAATAAAATAATAATAACAATAACCTTGGGATGAAAATTTACTTGCATGATACAATGTGATGTTAGAATATATGTATACATAGTGGAATATTTAAATTAATCTAATTAACACAGCCATCATCTCCCATATTCATTTCTTTGTGGTAAAAACATTTAAAATCTATATTTAAAATAATTTTGACATATGCATGATTACCAATTATAGTCATAATGCTGTGTGCTTCAATTAACAATGAAAATAATTAAAATAGTGAGAGTTTTGCTCTTTTTACATGGATTGAAAATGTGATTATTATAAATATAATTATATTTCATAAAATGTAAGGGCTAGTGTGTGGGAAATGATGAATAATAACAGTTAATAAGTTGAAGAGAAGAGTAAAATACACTGGGTTGGACATTCAGTGAACTCCATGGTCATCTGGGATCTATGGTTGATTCATTATCTTGTGACTCTGGGACCAGAGTGAGTCTGAGACAGAGCATCTGTAAAGTAAATGACATAGATTAGAATATATTCTTAGGCTGAGGTTAAATTTTTATGGCTTGAGAACTGAACTGAACATTATGAAAAAAAAATGAAATACAGCGTTGAAAGAAGAAAGCACTAACCTGGCATTCTATATCCATCAAAATTATCCTTCAAAGGTAAGGGAGAGATGAGATTTCTCACATAAACACTACACTGAGAAAATTTGCTTCGAGCACACCAGCTATGCAGAGATGTTAAAAGAAATTATTCAGGGAGAAGACAAATGCTACAGTCAGAGACTCAGATCTACATAAAGGTAAATACAATAGTTGATGTTTCTTGTTATTAATTGACAATGCTACAGTCAAAGATTCAGATCTACATAAAGGTAAATACAATAGTTTATGTTTCTTCTTATTATTTGTTCAAAAAAGTAATGGTAATGATATGTTGGGTGGTACAGTACATGTGTTAGGAAAGTCAGTGATAGCAATGTTAGAAGGGATGGGAGGAAGGGAGCGGCTATTGTAAGTACTTAGATGACCTGTGAAGCACAATAGCGTTATTTATTAATGAATTTAGAGTATCTGTAAATGCATATTGCAAAGTCCACATAGCAACCACTATTTTATTAAAGTATAATAATATAACTGTTCAAGAAGAGAAAAAGTAGAATCATTTCAAAATGCAATCAAAACCAGAGAAGGCAGAAAAGAAGAAGTATGTGTGTGTGTGTGTGTATGTAATATATACATATTCTTCTCTCTCTGTGTGTATACACTTAGTTACATATGTGTGTGTGTAATTAAAACAGGTACAAATATATTAGCTATTAAACCAAATAAGTTAGTAAGACAAACCAAACTCTAAAGATAGATGAATAAGAATAAAGATAGATAATCTGTAATGATAAAACAATCCTTGACGTTTACGCCTCAAAAATCAAAGTCTGTAAGGGAAAATCTGATAGAATTGCAAGGAAATTGCAATTAGTTAGTAAAATTGTTAGAAAATTTTACTAACTTAGCTGAAAACTTCAATAGTACTCTTTAAGTAATTGACAGATCAAACAGGCAGAAAATCAGTAAAGATATTGTTAAATTGAATAGAATAATCAATGGCCTTGATCTAATTGACATCTATACACTTTTTCATCCACTGATCACAAAATAAGTGGCATTCTTCTTGACCTCAAGAACATTAAAAAAAGAAAGATCATATTTTTTTCCAATGAAAATATATCTGAATAATTCCAAAGTAATATAAATCATTCAAAGTATTATTCAGATGATAATGATATAATACTAGAAATAAATAAAAGATAAGTGAAAATTAAACAATGCACTTCTGATGACATTGCTGAGAAAAGATTCAAGATAAATTAAAAATATTTTGAACTAAATGAAAATGATAAAACAACAACAAAATTTAGGGGATACAATGAAAGTAATGCTTAATGAGAAGTTTATAACATCAGATACATATAAATAGATATTGAATTTCTACCTTAGAAAGAGAAACAGCAAGAATTGAAGCCTAAAGGAAAAAAAATAGAATAATCAGAATCAGAACAGAAATTAGAAGAAATTGAAGAACTGGGAAAACCGTACAGAAAAACAGTAAAACAAACATCTGATTCTTTAAACATGTACATAAAATGGATAAATCTCTGGCCAGACTAAGGGAAGAAGTGAGGAAAAGACAGACTACTAATATTAGAAATGAAAAAGGGATCATAGCTATTGATCCCATGGGCATCCAAAGAATATTAAAGAAATAATAATAATAACTCAACCACAAATTTGATAACAAATAAAATGGACCCATTGCTGAAAAAAATGTAAATTACGAATAGGCAAAACAAAATAAATAATTTAAATATGCCTATATCTGTTAAAGAAATTGAATTAATAATTTCCTATACCCTTGAATTTAAAATTCACTCTTGTTTGGTGAATTTTACCAAAACTAAAGGAAGAAATTATGTCATTTCTAGATAACGTCTGCCAGAATATAGTAGAGAAAATAATCCCTAACCCATTTTATGAAGTCACTATCACCCTAATATAAAAATAAATTAAAGAGCTTACAACAAAAGAAGACTACCAGGCAATGTCTCTCATAAACGTAGATGCAAAATCCCTAAGGAAAATATTAGCAAATCGAATATAACAATGTATAAAAGGAATTATGAACCATAACTAACTGAGATTTAGTACAGGAATGTAATTCACCACATAATTAAATTTAAAAAAATCTTACAGTTCTATCAACTAATGCAGAAAAATATTTTACTTTTGATGCAAACTCTCAACAAATTAGAAATGGAGCCAAACTTTGCCAGCTTAAAGAACATCTAAGAAAAAAAGGACAGCAAGCATTTTCCTTACTGCTGAGAAACTGGATGTTTTTTTCCCTAAGATTAACAAGTAGGCAAGGGTTCCTCCTTTTACTACTTTTATTCTTGAAGTGTTTCAAGAATACTCGTACTGGCATTACGAGCTAGTGCAGTAAGACAAGGTACAGAGACTGTGAAGTAAAATATTTAATTCATTGTTTGCAAATTACATAGCATCTGTGTAGAAAATTTCGAAGAATCAACAAACCATCCTGGGATTAATAAACTATTATAACAAAATTACATCTTGCCAACACATACAAATGAATTGTTATTTGTACATGTATATTTCAATTAATAATGTAATTTGATATTAAAAACACAGTAGTATTTATCACATACCATTAAATGAACTGCTTAGGCATAAATCTAACAAAATATATATAGAATCTACATGTGCTAAACCATAAAACTCTGTTGAATGTATTTTTAGAAATATTTAAATAAATTCATAGGCTGTGTTCATGACTTCCAAAACTTCATATTAATAAGACATCAATTCTTCCCAAATGTGATCTCTAGGTTCAACACTATTATTTGGATATCCACAAACTGATTCTAAAAAGATTTTATGACAAAAACTTCAGTGGCCATCACAACAACAACTAACAAATGGGACTTAAGCTGAAAATCTTCTACACAGCTAAGGACACAAGCAGCAAAGCAAAAAGACAACCTTCGGAATGGGAAAAGATTTTCGCAGAGTATCAGTCTGACAATGGTTGGTAACTAGGATCTACAGAGAACTCAAACTAATCAACAGAAAAAGAGTAAACAAACAAATCCCATTTACCCATTTATCTCTGGGCAAGAGAGAGGAATAGAACCTTCTCTGATGAAGACTGATGAATGGCTAACAAACACTTGAAAAAATGCTTATCATCCCTGATCATCAGAGAAATGCAAATCAAAACCACCCTAAGATGTCACCTAACACCAGTGAGAATAGCCCACATCACAAAGTTTAAAACCAGCAGATGCTGGTGTGATGTAGAGAGAAGGGAACTCTTTTACACTGCTGGTGGGAAATGCAAAAATAATACAACTTTTTTGGAAGGAAGTATGGAGAATCCTCAAAGAACTCAAATTAGACATTCCATTTGATCCTGCAATCCAGTGACTAAGCATCAGCCCAGAAGGAAAAAAAAAATCACTCTATCATAAGGACATTTGCACTAGACTGTTTATCTCAGCTCAACTGACAATCACGAAAACATTGAAACAACCTAAATGCCCACCAACCCAGGAATGGATTGACAAGCTGTGATATATGTATACCATGGAATACTATTCAGCCATTAAAAAAGATGGAGGCTTTACATCTTTTGTATTAACCTGGATGGAGGTGGAACACATTATTCTTAGAAAAGAATGGAGAAGCAAGAATCCCATGTACTCAATTCTAATATGAAGGCAGTAGATGAGCTAATACAAGGGTTGAGGTAGGGGAATGAGGTATTAGGGAGAGGGGAAGAGTGAGGGGGATGGAGGGTTATGGTGTATGGCACACTTCTTGGGTGCAGGACACAAGTACAAGAGGGACTTTATCTAACAATGGCAATCAGTGTAACCTAATTCTTTGTACCCTCAATGAATCCCAAACAATAAAAAAGAAAAAAAAATCTTATAACTGAAAAAAAAAAAAAAAAGATCTATTTAGAGGGAAAGGGCACAGAATAGCTAACACAATGCTACAAGGAAGAACTTTTGAGCAGCGACACTCCCTGACATTGAGATTCACTGTGTCACTATATAATGACAGAGACACCATGTTATTAGCGGAAGAATAGACACGTGGATTAAACAAATGAAACAGGGAACCCAGAAATACCCAGGAAGAATGTGTGCTGATCTTTGACAAAGAAACAAAGGGAATTCAATAGAGATAAGGTTGTCTTTTCAACAAATCATGCTGAACAATTGAGTATCCATATTAAGAAAAGAATCTAGAGACAGATTTTACTGCTTTCACAAAAATTTAACTGGAAATGGGTCATGGACCTAAATAGAAAAATGCAAAACTATAAGATTTGTAGAAGCAAAAATAGGAGAAAATCTGGGTAATCTTGTTTGGCAAAGAATTTTTAGATACCATATCAAAAGCGAGTTTCATAAAAGAAAACAAAATGATAAATTAGATGCCTACTATCTTCTTTGAAGGAAACTTTTTAGAAAATCAAATAACAAGACAAGAAAAAATATTTCAAAACACATATTTGATCCAAAATTTGGAAAAAACTCTTAAAATTTAAAAATAGAAAAGAACCCAGGCTCGGCACCTGTAGCTCAAGTGACTAAGGCACCAGCCACACACACCAGAGATGGCAGATTTGAGTCCAGAGTCCAGCCTTGGCCTGTCAAACAACAATGACAACTACAACAAAAAAATAGCCAGGTATTGTGGTGGGCGCCTGGAGTCCCAGCTACTTGGACGGCTGAGGCAAGAGAATCACTTAAGCCCAGGAGTTTGAGGTTGCTGTGAGCTGTGATGTCGTAGCGCTCTACCCAGGGGACAGCTTGAGAAAGAAATAAAGATATATAGAAATAAAGAAAGATCGAAAGTAAGAAAGAAAGAAAAGAACCCCATCAAAAATAGACAAGAGATTGAGTCAGACACCTGACTGCCAAAAATATGCAGACAGCAAAGTGCTCATTATCATCTGTTGATCAAGGTACTCCTTAGTAAAACCACTAAAGCATATTGAAGTGGCTAAAATCTCAAAGGTCACATCATCCAATTCTTGCAAGGAATGCAAAGCCACAGGAATTCTCTCATGCGCTAACGTTGGTGAGAATACAAAAATCTTACATTCACCTCACCAGACAGATTGGTGAGATCTTACAAAGCTGAACATATTCTTTGCAAAAGACTGAGTCTACAGGGAATTTTTACAGCAGCGTTATTCGTCACCACCCCAAGCTGGAAGCAGTCCAGACGTTCTCCAATAGGTGAGGGGATAAATGTCTCTGGTATAGTCATACAAATGGAATATTGTTGATTAATTAAAAAGTAAGCCATTGATACAGGGTGGGTGGCTCCCCGGCTTCGGCTTGGGGTGAGCCTTCTGCGTCACTGCCCGGGGATGTCGGAGCAGCCAGATCGGGGGAAGTGAGGGCTGGAGAACCAAGCGCGGTGGAAAGGGTCCAGCACCGCCCAATCCGCGGGTCCCCCGGAAGTTGAGGGAGATCACGGCAGCAGCGGGGTCCGTACTGCCCAGCGTGTCCGAGGGCACAGCCCCTGCTCCGCGGGCGGAGGGCCAGAAGTGTTAATTTGTTGATTGGACACAGACTGAGCAGTTAGAAAACTGGTGTTGAAGACGCCAATCCCAGAACCATCCTTGGACCTAAAGAGCCCTCCGCTGGCTGTACTGCTCCCCTGTAAGCAGGCGAAGCCCTGACGTTCTGCCCCAGCAGAGGGGACTACATCCAATCGTTTGTTATGAAATCCCAGCCAGATGTAAACTACAAAGCACCTATGCACCTCTGACTCCTAGACAAAAGGATCCACCCGGGTGAAGATTTGCCAGCTTAAGTTTTTCCCTCTGCCAGGCACTCTGGTACTTTGTCTGTAATCGTTTCTGTATAATAAATCCTATCTTACCATTAGTCTGTGGTCCATGGGTTCATTCTTCAAATCCCAAAGAACAAGGACCTGCTAGAGAAAGAAATTCCAGTAACACCATCAGACGACATAAAGGACCATTAAATAGATATTGCTATGCAAAATAAACCCATATGAAAAGCAACATATTTTAAGACTTTAATCATATGACCTCTGGAATAAACAGAACTGTGATTGACAGTAACATGACTCGTGCTTTTTAGGGCTTTTTGCGGGCAAAGGGGAGAGATGAGTGGGTGAAGCTCAGGGGAATTTTAGAGAAGTAAAATTATTGGGTGAGAATTATGTGAAGATATAATACCTGGTTTTGTCTAAACCCTTAGCATTTCACAGCAAAAAGGATAAACTTTAATGTATAAAAAGTAAGAAGGAAATCAGACAGGAAACTGGAAAATTCTAATAAGGAATGCAGGCAGTAACAGTAGGTTAACTGTTTTCCTCATTGATGAGGATGGGCCAAAAATGCTGACCTATCTGACTTTAGAAGTAAACCTTGGACTTGAGTTGATAATAATGGAAACACGTAAACAAACCAAACCAAGTGGATTTAATGTCCTTCCTTAAATGCCAGCCAACTATCTGATTAGTTGGAACGTAAAATATTTTTAAATGTTACATAATTTTTGATATTTAACCAAATGTGTATGTAGTAAGTAAAGCCTTAATGAATGAACACGACCACACTAACAAAATATTTGCTACTATATTAACAATCATACATTTTAAATATGTCAATATCCTTCGATAATATAGAAGACATTAGACTCATTTATTGAGTAACAAGGCAGCTAAGGTGACAATAACAACAAACTCTTAAGTGTGAAACTACCATGAGTTACGTAAATGAAAAATTGATCTTGGGCAAAAACATGGAGTGTCACAAAGAATAAATTGCAGATAAAAAAGATATTAGCTTACGTCATTTACCCCATTCATAGCCCTTTTTCAACCCACTCATTCTCTTAAAAGAGAGCTATAATCCTGTCCCAAAGACTGAATTTTAAATATGCATTGCTGATTATAATTTTTCTCTAGTGCCAGTAATATGGCTATAATAGTCATACTTTTAAAAAGGTGAAACATACATTCAGTTCATTGGTTATTTATAATTAGGAAAATGCATGGATAATGAAAAGGTATCCTCTATAGAAGTACAACGATAGCTAGCTATAATTCTTCCCCCCCTGCAGTAATAACAAAAGCCCTTGTAACCACCAGTCATGGTGCATATGATCAGCCTCCCATTACTCTTACCAAAAATCTGCCTATCTGATAAAACATCCTTTGCAGGCAACATACTGGTGTTTGCCATAGGAATGGTAAACATAAGTTAGGCTGGTGCATTACACAATATAAAGCAAGGCGGTATAGACTAGGCACCCTACTTTATGTATGTATGTACGTATGTACTTATTTATTTTAGAGACAGAGTTTCACTTTGTTGCCCTCAGTAGAGTACCAAGGTGCACAGCTCACAGCAATCTATAGCTCCTGGGCTTAGGCGATTCTCTTGCCTCAGGCTCCCGAGTACCTGGGACTACAGGCACCTGCCACAACGCCTGGCTATTTTTTGTTGCAGTTTGGCTGGGGTCGGGTTGAAACCACCACCCTTGGTATATGGGACCGGTGCCCTACTTACTGAGCCACAGGCACCGCCCATAGGCACCCTACTTTAGACATTACTCCAACATATCAAGACATTTGAGTTATTAATCATTACATAAAAATAAGAGCAAAGTGAATATCTAGTAAATATATTACTTATTCCTGTGGGAGAAACTTTTGCTAAAATTGTTGACTTTCCTGCAAAATTTGTATCGGATATTGTGATTATTGCACTAAAGAACAAACTATGATTTTAAAAATGTAAGTGAAATTATTTTGTATCTGAAATTATGTTAGAGATGTGTGAATCATTGAAGGTTGATTCAATATCCACACTGCATTTTAGGTTTTTCAGATTTTAATAATCAAGCACCTATTATGACTGCAGCACCTTTTCTCTGCTTTGGGTGTGGCTCCTCCGTAGCATTCAGGCGTTTAAGGCAGGGTGCTTAGAAAGCTATCCCCATCAGTTTTCCCGGCTGTTGATAGCTTGTATAACTCTTTGGTTCACATTTGGTCTTGAGCTCGAGATTTGACATTTATACAAATAATACTTTACAATTGAAGCTTTTAGAACAAAGTAAATGGGCTTTCTATGTCTGTATATGTTTGTTTCTAATAACTGTGGCCATTTATTTCAGATTCTCCATTTAGCTGAAATGAAATTGTCCAGTAGCCCTGTGTTCTTCTGTCTGCTCTAGTTCTTGTGAGTATTTATGGGTACGAATGTATGGCTTTCTTATTCTTTATATATAGAAGAATTTATAACAGCCAGCTCCTGGGAAATATTTCACCTACTGTTTCCTCATTCCCTCCCCGACATCTGTCTGTGTGACATAATATTCAAAATGAAGAAGAGATGTTTTTCAATGTGATTTCATGTTTTGTATCAATCTTCATAAATATACATAGACATAAAATTGTGATTTCTTTGGCCTTTTTTTCTGCTGATAAAAATTATGAGTGCTCACTGATATATTTACAATTTGATTTTTCTTCCAATTTTTTTCATTTCCTTGCCAAGCTGAAATTAAAGTGACCTTGTTATCATTATTAACAAGTGATTTGAAACAGATACATTTTACCTTAAGACATATTCACTTTGGAAACCTTAGCGTTAATGAAGGGAGATTAATGTCACCATGCAAATGAGATATTAGTTTTCAGTGCTGATGATATCAACCTATGTGTGCAGCAAAACTGTTTTATTATTTGCTCAGATGTTGAAAGGATTATATAAACATCATATTTTAGAAATGACAGGGGAACTTAATCACCAAAATAATGCATATTATCCAGAGAGTGCGCCAATAAATATATTACACATTATCAAGAGAGTGTGCCTACAAATATCTTAGGTAAATATGTTATTCAGCAAATGAAATGATGGCACTTCGCTACCATTATACTTTAGTAGAGCTTGTAACATATTTTTTTTACTTTCATCACTGATAGCAATTTATATAGGTAAGTCTATGTGAGACATTTTTGGCTTTGGGTAGAAATACAACAAAAGATAAACACGAAGACTGCTTTGGAAGGCTTCAAGTTTCTTAAGTTCAGATTTTGTTATTGTGATACTTAGATTCATTGGAGTCTCACTTGGCAAAGGCACCATGTTAAGAAAAGGGGAAAAGAAACAAATTGACTCTGCAAATAGATTTGGATACAGCCACAAAATGTACACAAGATATTTAATTGGATTTAAAAGACCTTCCCTGCTGGAAGCATTCCTAATAGACGTTAATTTCCATAAACAGCAGATCTGGGGGAGAAGAAGAACAAAGTTGGGCCTTATTGGAGGCCACCAGTAACTCTTTCCTTTGAGGTATGAAAGATTTTCATGCTGTGCAAATTGTACGTGTGCACACACGCGTTTCTTTTTATAAAAAGTGTTGAGGTTTCTCTGACTCTCCACCTATTAGAAGTAAGAAGAGAAGAGGGAAAATTCATTTGAATCCTTCCTTCCCCACATAGGCTATGTGAATTTGCATTCATTGACATGGCTATCGACACTATACGGAGTGGAAATATGATACCACGTGAGTGGAAACACCTTAGACATTGTCAGAGGAACCACATTTGATGTGTGAGTGCGTGTCTATGCACAGATACGTCTAGAAGATTATGCAAAAGTCTGGTAATATTAGTTGTCTCTGAAGAGGAAATTAGTGGTTGGGAGGACAAGAGTGGGTGAAAGGATCATTTTTTTAAATTTCGTTACCTTTCCAAGCTTTTGAATTTAATAACATGTAAAAGCATTACCTTTTCAAAAGTTCATTTACTTAAATTGTGTGGATGTCTCTGTGTATGTGACAAGCACAGCCTGTCACCAGAAAGAAAAGAACTATTATTGTAAAAACTGAGTAGCACACAATGTAAGTTTCATACTGTCATCTTAGAGGCTCCAATATTACATAATAATTCTGATATTTAAAAAATACTGGTTGGAGAATCTGTAATGCTATAATTTTACACTTTATTCTACTTATCTCTTGCTAACTCTCTTCTAATTTTCTTAAAGAGAGAAATAGCATAAATATGTTACATCACACCAAAGAGACTTATAGAAATCAATGACCCTGGAATTGCTCACTTATTTCTGGTGAAATGATAAGAGATCTGCCCATTTAGCCAATAACTTCATCTTTTTTCTCCCTGAAATGACAAACTCATCTGGAATATATAACATTATGTATAGAGAATAGTGTAGTGAATCTCACAGTGAAATGATACCTTCCGATCTTGGAAGGCACCAAGAGGTGAAAGATCGTTAGGTAGGTTTTACTTTTGTTATATATTAGAACAACGATAATAATAAAGATAATAAAGATAGATACCATATATTGAATATGTCTAGTATGGCCTCATGTACTTCTCATTTGGTTCTGAAGGAAATACTGCTTTTATCTTCATGGTACGGATGAAGAAAGTAACATACATAAATGTTTAGGAATTTCCCCCAAATCCACATGATTAATAAATGATAGAATTCTTTCCAGAGTCAATACCCTAAATCATTATGCTCTGCTTAAACTCTTATTTTCCATGTTGAAAAGCCTGCATCTAAATTATAGGTTTACTGGTTTCAATCTTACCTGAAAGGAAAAGGTTTTCTCAGATGTTAGGGAGTAGTAACCTCTGCTATATCATAAGAAAGATCAACTTGCTAGCCTAAGACTGCTGTTTGCAGATACCTGATATTCAAACATCAGTCTCACGTATTTTCAGAATGAGCAGAACTATACCTACCCATTTGTATCTCCATCTGAGACCAACTTATAGTCCAGCTGTGCCTAGATCTTAGCTGATAAAACTGGACTCAACTACACATTAAAAAGTTAAAGTAAACAGAAATTTGTGTGCCCTAAACTCTCTCACTTACTGAATTTTGTCAAACATTATGAATCCAAGCATTTTATCATTTGGAGGATGTTTTGGAAATATTGCCTCAGAAAATGAGGATAGTGGAAATCCTTGAGTATTTTTTTGGTGATTCTTCATTCAAGTAGGGAACAAAAAGGTGGTTTTGGTTATATGTCCCTAGAAGTTCATAAGACTCATGGTTTGAAACACTCTAAACCCCAAACATCATTTCTTTCTGCAAAAAGGGTAAAAAACTAAAGCATGAGATGTTTTTCAAAAATTGTGTGTTTAACGTAATAACTTTGCATATTTGTCACGTGGTGATAAGTCAGCCGATGCTATCACATATAAAAGAGAGTGGTTCACCCCATCCATCAGGGAAAAGAGAAACTAAAGTATATTCATAAAGTCTGACTGAGGATAAATCTTTTTCACCCTTCTGGTCTACCATAGAAGAAATTTGGGCATTTTAATATAATAAAAGGAAGAAGTTTTGCCAGGTGAACACTAAGAAGCCAGTGAAAATAATGTATAATTATTAATTAGTATCTATAGTCGTTAGACTTTTATAAATTTATTTTGATTGATTTCCTGGCAGTTTGACCCTTTTGTTCAATACATTATATATATATATATATAGAATCAACATAGAAGAATTTGGGGAAAAAAAGTTTTTTCTTTCCTCACCTGCCCAGAATTATATGGAAACAAGTTCAGCAACATCTGTAAAGTTTCCGAAGGAAAATTTAGGATACAAAAGCCCAATATTTAATTTTTAACATAAGTATGACTCAATCTCCACATTAGTAATCACGGAAGTTTTATTTGTCTTTTAAACAAAAGAAACATCCATAATAGGGGACCCCTAAACAGTCTGAACCTACAAGATTCTATGAGGCTCCAAATGGAATTCTAGCTATTAAAGAAAAAGTGCACATAAAAGCATTTAATAGATGTCAATTAAAATATATGGATAAATGAATAATGAGGCTGAAAATGTAAGTAGACTGTTCCAGAACAGACAGCTCATAAACTGCAGACCAAGAAGATAACCTCATGTTTTCCATTAATCTAGTGTTTCGAGGCATGATACTTACAGGAATAAACTGCCTGCTATTAAGTTCCCCTGCATTAGTGAGAGAATAAACTCATTTTACACATATGTAGTAACAATGGTGGTAGCATTTTGCCTTAAAATTACTAATGAAAAGGTAAATTCTAAGTATTTTTTCTGTCTTTTTAACAAGAACCTTTAAGTCATTCCATGTTGTCAAGAGAGAACTTTTTCATAGATTAATGATATTTAATAACACCCCCAAAATAAAAAAAATGATCGAATTAGAGAAATCAACTTTGCAAACATCACGGTAACAATTGACTGCTCATAGACAATCCATAGATGATAAAACAGTTGGCTAATGCATCAGGGGAATTTGTTTTTTAAGGGAACCGGATAATTCTCCTGTGCTAAAGTTCACTCCTGAAAATATTATTTTGCTAAAGTGGAAGGGAAAATTGATCTTTATAAAAAAAGAGATGTACTGGTCACAACCTTAAGAAAGTCCCCAAATCAACTTCATTAGCATTGGCCCCACGGCTGGTAGTGAGACCAGGTGCTGCCTCCTGGGTTTCAAGGTGAAGTACATAGTCTCATCTGTCAAGTGTTCTTGCTGAAATGTTCTAGTTTATTTAAAAAAAAAGGGGGGGGGACAAGTTTGATGACACTATGAGAAACAAATCAGACAAAACAAAAATTGGGTACATTGTATAAAATAACTAACCCAGACTATTAAAAGATTGAATGTCATAAAAATAAATAAATGGGGAACTTTTCTAGATTAAAATAAGCAAAAGAGATATATGAGTCAAGTGCAATGAATAAGCTAGAAGCTATTCTAGGTTTTCAGATAAAAATAATAGTAAAATATTTCTTGCCAGCAACTCAGGAAGTTTGAAAACAGCTAGATCTTAGAAGGTATTAGGGTGTTACTGTTACAAACAATGGAATTACATGAGAATGCTTTTGTTACTTTTGTTTTTTAGGTGACAGTGCTGGAATAATTAGGGATGCAGTTTCATGAGATAAATATGAAAAATATGAACAGTGTCTAGTCTCTGCCATTCATTCTTTTAACTTTTCTGAGGTTTTGAAATTGTTGCAATGAAAGCTGGAAACATACTTGCTGATAAGCACATGCCAATGACACATTGCTTACATTCTCATAAGCTAAGAATCTTTCAAATATCATAGTCAAATTTTATTGAGTAGTTCCTTCAATGGATAAGAAAACAACTCAAATAAAATTCATTTCAAAGGCAGAAAGACATACAGATTGCAAATAGCCCTGTGCAAAGTCATGTGTGTCTTAAAGCTGCTTTAAGCTTTAAAAGAAAACACAAAGGAAAAACTTCAGAGGACTTTTTTTCAAAAGGTAGCATAGTGTCCAGGACTAACCTCATATTTTTAGCAACAAATAATAAATAAAATTAAAGGAATAATTTAAAGAACTGATGGCAGCTGATGAAAATTGAACCTGCCACTCACCCCTCTGAGACAATGGCTTGCCATTTATTTGTGTAGGTGTGACTTGCTAGATCCCCTACCCGGCATTTCTCCTGAGAACATGCTGCATGTGGGTAGACCATGGTGAATCACAGAGTTCAGCCCTCTTTCTCTGACTGGGGCTTTAGTACTCTTGATATTTCCATCCCCATCACTAGCCTATCTCATTTAGCCTAAAATGAAGAGTCAGTCCAGTGGAAAACAACACAGGCCTTTAGAAAACCTAATCAGATCTACCTATCTATCCTGGGGTGGGGACGAGGTGTTTAATGTTCATTCAGTATAAAAGAAAGAGTATAGCCAGGTGTTGTGGCGGGCGCCTGTGGTCCCACCTACTTGGGAGGCGAAGGCAGAAGACTCGCTTGAGCCCAGGAGTTGGAGGTTGCTGTGAGCTGTAATGTGACGGCACTCTACCCAGGGGGACAGCTTGAGGCTCTGTCTCAAAAAAAAAAAGAGTAATATGACTCCCTTCCTCTTAGGACTATTTCTTAACGATTTATCATTTCACTGACACAATTGATTTAAGAAGTTTGATCAAGAGGTGTAAATTCCTAAAGGAAACATAATAACTGTTCCCCACAGATATACGAAGATTGACCACCAATCTCAGGACATAGAGCAGGTCTAAGAGATGATGCCTAACTAGATATCTGATGATCTAGTAGGGTGTGAAAAAGTCAGTAAAAGAACTAGGAAAGGCCAGGCACTGTGCCTCATTCCTGTGATCTAAGTACTCTGAGAGACTGAGACAGAAAGATTGCTTGATGACGGGAGTTTCAGACCAGCCTGGACAATATAGTGAGACCCCACTTCTACAAAAATCTAAAAAAAATTAGCCACATATGGTGGCATATGACAGTAGTTCAAACTACTCAGGAATCTGATGCAGGAGGATTGAGTGAGCCCAGGAGTTTGAGGTTGTGCTGCAATTGTACCACTGTGCCTCTGTGTGAATGCCAGAGCAAGACCTTGACTCAAAAAGCAAAACAGAATAGGGTAAGATACAACAACATGCTTAGGCAATGAAACTGAAGAGAGTGCTGAGCATTCGAAGAAGTTATTTTAAAGATGGAATGCAGAGGTTTCAAGATAACTCAGGCCCCGTGTCTCATGACACTCTGAGAGAATGAGGTGAGTGGATTGCTCGAACTCAAGAGTTGGAGACTAGCCTGAGCAGGAGTCAGATCCTGTCTCTATTAGCAAACAGACAAAACCAACCAACCAACAACCAAACAAAAACAAAACCACAATATCCAGGCATGTGGCAGGCACCTATAGTTCCAGCTACTTGAAAAGCTAAGGTAAGAGGATTGCTTGTGTCCAGGAGTTTGAAGTTACTGTGAGTTTTGAAGCCACTGCACTCTACCCAAGGTGACAAAGTAAGATCGTGTCTTAAACAACAACAACACCACAAAAAAACAAGAACTCAGGCCAAAGGTTGGATGAAAACAAGAGCTGAGGTCAGAGAAGTAAACAGGAATGATATTGCAAAGAGCCTTCTATTTCTGGGCTTTTATCTTCAGCTATGAGACAGGATGAAACATACTGCAGAGTAATTTATGTTTTAGAAAATCTAAGACTCGGTAATGTAGAAGACTGCTAGAGGCCAGGTGCAGTCTTGCCTGATTATGACCATAATCCTAGCATTTTGAGAGGCCAAGGAAGGAGGATCATTGGGCCCAGAAGATTGAGGCTGCAGTGAGCTGGGATTGCAGCATCATGGCATGTCTCCAGCCTGGGCAACAGTCTGAGATCCTGTCTTTAAAAAAAAAAAAAGACTGTTATAATAAGAGATGGGATCCAGGACTATAGATTTATTTGTATTCACAGAGCCAACTGCAGTTCATAGTAAGTGTTTAACTCTAAAATTGGTGGCAATATTTAACTGAGATATAAAATTCCATAAAATACTAGGGGGATAGTAAATATTATTGTGCAATTTGAATATAAACAGATCAGGTTTATTTATTGCTCTCCTTGGAATCCTTGCTTGCTTTCTGCTTCTCAAGGGACTGAATATGGCGTTGCCTCACTGCTCTCTGAATCCTCAATAAAATTACGAATTCAGAGATGAATTTAAGGGAAAAAAATCCCTTTATAGTACTCGTAACCTCTTGATCATTTAGGCATCTTGGGATTGGTAACATCAATGCAAGTAATCAATTACACTCTCAAAAGCAGTGAGTAAGAACTAGCTGTGGGCTTAACTGAGCACTGAACATTCTGCTACTGGGCAGAGGTAGGCGTGATTAATTCATAGAAGGATTATATTTGGGCAGTAGTTACGTTTTACCCTCAAAGGTGTATTGACATGGATCAAACATTCTCCCAAGTTGGATAGAAATCCTAAATGTTGTTATATACTTATTTCTTCATAACTGTATTATGAGTAAAATGAGATTTTTTTCTGATTATTATAAAAAAGAAGGTTTAAATAAGATTTATCAGCAGCTTTAAGAAAGTGAAGTGGATAGAGTACCATGGAACATGGATATAGAGGTGGCAAAGATTAGTCTTTACTTACACTGTCATTTCTGAGCAGCAGGACCTTAGCCCAGGAACATCTAGTCACTTGGCTAGTACTGTAACTAGAAAAGTCAGCATTAGAATCTATGTTTCCTATCTCCTAGTCCAAAGATCATACAATATATTAAACTATAAAAGATTTGGAATCTCTTGTTCATAAAAAATGTAGAAGAAGCTGGCAGGTTCAGACCGAGCCCTGGCCAAAAACTGCAAAAAAAAAAAAAAAATGTAGAAGGAGGAAAACATTAAATGAAGCAATGATTAAATTTATTTTGATGCACTAATGTGGAGACTATCAGATCAACTGATTACCTTTCTTGGTTGTAGTGCATCTTTCACTCAGAGGGTCTGAAGGAAAGCAGCTACTAGATGGAGGAGGATGAGGAAGAAGTGGAAGGAGAAAGAGAAAGAGTGGTGGAAGAAGATACAAAAGAAAGGAGGGAAAGAAGAGGAAGAAGAAGAAGAGGAAGAGGAGGAAGAGGGGGAGGAAGAGGAAGAAGGAGAATAAGGAGAGGAAGAAGAATGCTGAGGAGGCTGAACATTTAGCTGTCTAAATATTTGGTTTTACCCTTTTTTTGTTTTATCCTCTTTGATCCTCCAAGAATATGAAGGAAGTTTTTGTAGAGAAATCAAGACAGGGAATGAGCAAGTCACTTGGGCTGTCAAGACGCTTGCCCTTTAACTGGACACAGAGTGCAGGTGGCTCTTCGCTTAAGCAGCATAAGAAGGAAAGTGAGGGACATTTCAAACTCCCTGGAAAATGACATGGAGCTCCACATCATAGAATTCATGGCCAGCAAGATTATTAGAAAGATGGCGCTTCACTCCACCAGTCTATATAGATAATTCATATCATAACAAGTTCATGTCCTAAGTGCTCTGGTAACTCAGACCTAAACAATGTTTTCATGTACAAAAACTATTTCTTGGGAGAAGGCCCTAGGCAGAAAGTAATCTGAGCACTCCATATCCCCAAAACATATTTCTAAGGTCCCAAAGTAAGTAAAAAAGAAATTAGAAAATAGTGCCTGTGAGTACTATGTACAAAAAATCCACCTGTGTATCCCACTAGAATTAATATTGTGGCTCAATACGTCTTCAGGAAGCTCTGAGATTTTACACATATAATAAGCTCTCAGGTGATTCTGATGATGTTGATGTGAGATCACAGTTTGAGAAAATTCTTGATCAGTAAATGGAATTGCAGGTGTTGTATGGAGGTCTCTCCAAAAACAGATATTTTATTCTGTCATTGAGTTCTAAAGTTCACTTGAAAATATATTCCTAATTTAGGAGATCCTTTCCAAACAATTTATTGATATGAGAAAAGAAGATGAGAGAAAAAATATTTCTTAAAAACTGCTACACTTTAGTTCTCCAATTATATGCAGTTGAACAATGAAACCCATAAACTATCAAATAATACTTTAAATTGCATTTAGAAAGCAAATTGAGGAACTTATGTGTCCAGATCTACGCCAGGAATAGCAACAGATGCAAAAATTTTAAAAGGAGATTGTGGCTTGGCACCTGTGGCTCAAGTGGCTAAGGCGCCAGCCACATACACCTAAGGTGGCAGGTTCGAATTCAGCCCGGCCTGCCAAACGATAATGAAGGCTGCAACAAAAAATAGCCAGGCATTGTGGTGGGCGCCTGTGGTCCCAGCTACTTGGGAGGCGGAGGCAGGAGGCTTGCTTGAGCCCAGGAGGTTGCTGGAGGTTGCTGTGACCTGTGATGCCACGGCACTCTACCCAGGGGGATAGCTTGAGGCTCTATCTCAAAAAAAAAAAAAAAAAAAAAAGGAGATTGTTTACTCTCAAGGAATTTAAAATTCCATTGAAAATAGGGACAAGAATATAGACCTATACATGCTTATAGTCATAAACTTATTCAATAAATACTTTTATACAACTCCTTCCATTCAGACACAGTTTGAGAACACCTTGACCTTACCTTCCTAGATATTTAAGACAGCCAATTTACAACCCATGTATTTCAAATCTATTATGCAGTATGTGATAATACACATTAGTGGGTAACATATAAAATCAAATTAACCTTTACTTTTTACATTTAGCTAATTAAAGCACCTACTTTAATCAAAAGTTTACAACTTATGAAACTCTCTTTTTATACCTATAAGATTTCTTAAAACCTTATAAACTGAACTCTAATAATTAAGAAAAAATGTTAAAGTGAGTTAAATAACATGTAACTTTTTCTTTCCCTAACGAGTATAACCAATGAGATTGTGTGTGATTTGTGACAGACTTTGAATACTGTAATAACTGTGCCAGAAATGGATTAAAATATTTAAGTTATTTTCCTAGCTTACGGTAAAAAATTAAGTGTGTAGTCTAAGGGAGTTTTTCTTATTGCTAGGAAAGCTTACCAACATAAAGGCCCATGAGGTTACACAGATGACCTGTTGAGGCTCCTTTCTTCCTTAAGGAAAATGTTGTCATGTTGCTTAAGTTGAAAATATCACAGTACAATTTCTATCATAGAAATCAAGGGCAAGTTAAAATGCATATTTTGAAAGATTTAAAAGACTGTACATTATCTTATCTTGAGTCTCCCAAAGAGTCAGAACATGTTTCAGAACATTAGACTTTCCCAGGAGCATTAACTTACTAATGCCTGGATTTCAGTCTTGCAAATTCTGACTTATTGTTTAGTGAGGTGCCTAACTATTACTCTTTTAAAAAGTGATGCTGATATGATGCCTGGACTGATGATTACTGTATCACAATGGATTAAAAGGGGGAAAAGATCCTATAACATTAAATGTAGCATAATTTAATCCTGCCAGTTACAAATTTATGTAACCTTGAAAACTTAAACTCTCTGCATCTTTCAGTTTTCTCATCTGTCCAATTTGATAATCATACCTAATTTTCGCTGCTTTCAGGGATCATGTTAATTTATATATAGTGCCTTATATGTAGATTATATTAGTTAATTCTTACAGTTGTCAGTCACGTGTGGGGGGCAGGGCATTGTAAATGGTACAGAATTGGTGCTGCTGGATAGCACCAGGGTGAGGTTCATTAGGGTGAGTGAACTAAAACACGCTGAGAAGGTTGGAAATGTCATGGTAAAAAGCCTCGCAACCCTTATAGCCAAGAGAAATCACACAAAGAAACAATTAAAACTATGTTTATGGAAATGAACTTGATTAAACTAAGTTTTCAGCATTTGCTAAACACTGGAAGCTCAGCCTTTCCAAACTAATTCTTTTTTTTTCTTTTGAGACAGTCTCACTATGTCACACTTAGGAGACTGCTGTGGTGTCACAGCCCACAGCAACCTCACACTCTAGGGTTTTAGCAATTCTCTTGCCCCAGCCTTCCAGGTAGCTGGGACCATGGGCACCCACCACAACACCTGGCTGAAAAACTAAAATTTTAATTTCTTTTTTTAGATGGATATAGAATTCACATACTCAAAATTTACTTTTCTGCTTTTCAGTATAGTCACACAGATATCTATCCATAACTATTATCAAGCCCCATAATATTTTCCGCAACTCAAAAAAATCCCTAATCATAGCAGTCGTTCCGTTTCCTTTCTCCACCACACCTCCTGGCAAAGACTAACCTTTCTGTCTCTGTGGATTTGCAGATCTGGGATGTGTCATATAAATGGAGTCATACATATCATATGTTTGGGTCATACAGAGTTTGGCTTCACTTCTTTCACCCAGTATGTTTCAAAGCTCATGTATATTGCAAGATGTATTAATTATCCATTCTTCCTAATAAATAAATAATATCCTACCATATGGATATACCATATTTGGTTTACACATTCATTGTTTGTTGAATATGTGGTCTCTTTCTACTTATTGCTATTACAGACAATCCTGCTATGGGTATAAACATTTTTATACAATTTATTTGTGTAGATATATATTTTCAAATCCATGGTAAAATGAGTATATGTGTTTGTAGATGTTCAATTTTTTGCAATTCATGAATTTCCATTGCCTAAATTATCAGAAAGAGGCTATATACCTGAGCATGGAATGGCTGGATCATTGAAGTTTACATTTTGAGAAACTGACAAAGTGTTTTCCAAGGTGATTGCATTATCTTGTATTCCCACCAAAAAGGTACAAAAGTTTCAACTGGATCTGAAGACCTGTTATTGGCTGTCTTTTTTTATAGTCGCCATCATGGTGGGTTTAAAGTAACATATATATATAATTGTTCTGTTTTGTATTACTTAATGATCAATGATGTTGAATAGCCTTGTTTTGAAACATCGTTTATAATATCAAATGAAATTCATGAGGTATCTTTCTAAGTACAGATAATGTAAAAAAATTCTCCAGCGTATGTTGTAGAGTGAAAAGTAAGAACCTGCCAAATAATGTATAGAGTCGCATGCTATCTCCTGGGGAAAGGAGGGACCATATACGTGCACCTAGCGTATAGGCCTATGAAATGATCACTTGGGAGAGGGATACGGACTAAAATATACTGAGGGTATCACAATGTGATAAATGGTAGACTCCTTTTTTACTTTGTCTCACTTATTATAGTAAATCTAAACGTAACCATTATTACCCCTTTTTACATGGGTACATTATTCAAGGCTGCAGGCTACCTTTATAGAAATCAATTTCTTAGGAGAGTGTAGACAAAAAGAAAAGGTGTTTTTTACACCAATTATGATGAATATGGAAGACAAAAAAAACTTGACTTTGGAATTCACATCTGTTTAAAGAATAAGCAAAATCATTTGAAGACAGTATAATAGAAACCTGATACTCAGGATTTCTACTTCTCTATTTTGTGCCCTAAATGAACTTTAATGCATTCCCTAATGCTTAGAATCTCAGTCATGTGAGGTTTGGGGTCACTAAATTGGATAGAGTATATCAATTTATACACAGTGGCTTTTTGGATTTGCAGGGATAAGCACACAAGTCTCTAATAGATTTACTTAAATCTATATCCTGCATAATTGGCTTTTATTATTCTCAAATAGATCATTTTACCAAGTGAAGAAAGGACAGAGGCTTTAGATGACAATTCAGTTATATTTTTCCTCAGAATAAATATTTCACACACAAAGAAAAAGGGCATTTTACGAGTTAACATTTTTTTTTAATCCATGGGTATTGTACATCTTGTAGGAAAGAGGAAAATAGAAGGGCAGTTGTCAAAGTTTGCCCCCAGTGATTTCATTACGCAGTGTGGCAGCCAAACTAATTAACTCAAGTCACAAGTCAAACTACCTCCTTTTTGCTGTTTATTCAGGACAATGGGCCGCGGCATACCAAGGACCTTATCATACCTAGGTGTTACAGCCCACATCCTGACCCCTTCCCCTTCATCACACTAGCCCCCTTGTGCACTCAGCCCACATCCTGACCCCCTCCCCTTTTTGCACTCATCACTCTACTCTGCACTCAGCCCACATCCTGACCCCCCTCCCCTTTTTGCACTCATCACTCTACTCTGCACTCGCCCCACTTGCAACCCTTAGCCCTTCCTTCTTATTCGCTCACCTGAGACAAAGAAGACTCATCCCTAAGCCAATAATTCCTGAACACGACCACCCTGTACCTGTCAGTTTAGGACAGACATGGTTTACCTACCAATAAGGGGATGGGGTGGGATGGTCTAATGGGAGGGAAAAGGGAGAGGTATAAAGGAATTGTCTGAATAGTCTGTAAGGGCTATTCCCGCTTTTTCTTAAAGGACAGCCCAGGCTCTGAGCTTGAATAAAATTCCTCATGCCTTTGCAGGGATGTTCGTACTCTCAGAGTGGTGCTTAAATTGAGTCTGGGGGTTAACAGCAGCATCTGCTCATTGATTACCAAGTGTTCAAAGGCACATCGTTCCAGAATGGAGTGTAAATAATGTATTAGAAATGCACACCCCTGCATCTGCTTCTCAAAGATGTTCTCTAGTAATTATTTTTTCTTTCTATTATAGGCATAACACTAATATTCTAAGAATCTATTTAGTTTTATATATAAATTCATTCAGTGTTAATGAATTTATTCGGAGTCTTTGTGACAATAAAACTCACTATATGCTGTAATAATGAACAAATTTATTAGTCACGTTTCTGGTTAACTCTCAATGCATAATCATAAAGTTTGATAAAACTTTGATAAAACTCTTGATGCATTAATAAAAACTTAATCGATTGAATTGTTCCCAAAACTAAAGGCAAAAATTATTTAAGGGGATTATATTTGTTCATCTATTTTGACTTTCCTTCTTTTTCCCATTGTTTAAGCTCCTGAAATTTCCAACCTATTTACTATTACTGATGGAATATTGTTATTTTTGATGATAAGAAAATAATCAGTTATTGATAATAATATCCTCTTAATGTGAAGATGGGACTTATTCCAGATGAGTTGGTGCCTGGGTCCAGCCAGACAAATCTTCCGTTCCCTAAATTATGTGATTGAGGGGCTGCTACTTCCATTCACAGAAGACTTCTCAAAGCAGTACTGACTTCTAAGGAATGGACAATGTCTCTCAATTTCCCATTCCATGGGTCATTAGACCATGCACTCCTCCAGCAGAGGTCTCATACATCTCTGCATCCTCTTAGCTTAACAAATGTCCAATTTCAGAGGAAATAACAAATATTGTGTCCATGTAAATTCTTAGTACTCTATATATGTGCACTAAACTCATTGTGCTGAAACCGTTTCATTAAGTTCATGGATTCTCCAACTAGAGAGACAATGGGATTTTTTTTCCTTAGGGTTTTTCTGAAATACATTGTGTCAGCTTGGGTCCTTCGGGAGGTATAGGGAAAAACAGAAACCCCAAGAGAATGGTGAAGGGTGGTGCTTGTGAAAGATAAAGGAGAGAGAACAGGAGAAGGAAGGCGCAATTTTCAGACCTGCCATCCTAGTCTGGCACCTGTATAAGGAGAGAAGAGGGAATAAGGATTGGGTAGAAAGTGCCCTGATTATGGGGCAGCAGTGAGGTAATCTCAGACATATCAATGAAAGCACTATTGCAAAGATTGTCAGAAGTCTTGTGTTGGGCAAAAATGACTGCCTCCTAGTACTCTGCCCATGCTAAGCCATCGGCCCAGGCAGTCTTTGAAGAATATGTCCTCAGCACAAATACTGTGGCAAAGGCCATTGCAAGTGGAAGCTGTCATCTCACTTTTCCACTTGGGGCAGGTTCTTCTGAGCACGGAACTTTGAGTGGCACATCTCTATGGCTAGTATTGTACATCTACCACTCCTCAACCTCCAGATTAGAAATGCTCTTTCCCAGATTTCTGCTTGTTAAATTTTTGCTCTGGATTCAATCATATTTTCAACCTTCTCTTCATATATGCCTCTTCGCCTAACCTCACTAGCATGTTAAGATTTTTATACATATTTCTTTTCCATATGACTTTGTACTTGACTTTAATAGAACCTATAGGACTAGCACATGTATTTTAGAACATGCTGGCAACACCAGACATCATCACACATGGTCAACAACTCAGCCTAGAAAAAGTGCTACGTACCTCATTGCTAAATATCACTGTGATCATCAGATGGCCAAACAAAGTACTTCAAAGGTGATCGTGGTGACATGGTGGTATGTAGCTCTTTTTCTAGGATGAGAAATTACCCTGAGATTACCTCATGGCTGCACCATAATTGGGGCACTTTCTACCTAATTCTTCTTCTCTTTTCTCTCCTTGTACAAGTGCCAGACTAGGATGGCAGGTCTGAAGATCGCACCTTCCTTCTCCTGCTAACTTTATTGTGTGACCTTGAATTGCAGAGAATGAGTCGAAGACAAGGAAACCATTTAAAAACTTTAATGACAATAACAGAAACTATGGAGATGTTTGAAAAAAATTAAAATGGCAAATCACTAGACTGGGAACCCCGTAAGACCAACGATTGTAATCTCTTGATCTTTTTATCTTCAAGAGCATTATCTACACAGTATTTTCCACCAATGTATACTTATTAAGTATTGGTTAGATAGAAATAATAATTTAAATAATTTACCATGTTTCTGTTTACTTGGTTTTAAAGAAAGGTATTTTATGGAATGACCAGAATTTTTCAAAGTCAGTATCTGGATTGTTTGATTTCATTTTCCCTATGGCTATGAAGATCGTCAGTGATACATCATATGTGTGTGTGTGTGTGTGCATACTAGCATAATATACTATGGAAACAATTTTACATGACAATTAAATCTTATAATAAGATGTTAAAAATCATGTAATACTTTATATGAAAGCATCAGGATATATTTAATATAATATGCAAGTTCATATTAAAAAATACTTGCCTTTCCACCCAGTCTTGAACACATTCATCTGAAGTTTTAATCTCTCTAAATATTGGCTTCTTTATCTACATATATAAAACAAAAAATTGTTATAACACAGGTACTAAATTTTGAACCAAGATAGTGTGGATCTAAAAGGAAATATGGTGCAAACATTATGCTACTATATTATGTCAGAAATATGATCTGTATCTATGAAATAAGACAGAATGGTGGTAGCATGTCATTTTAATAATATCTGGGTGGAAATCTAACCAAGAACCATGTTTGGCAATGTTCTTAGTTCAACTGAGAGATTGTCATCAATAAGAAATTGCAGGAATTGAAAAGTTGTATGCGAATTCGATTTTGTCTGAAAAGATGCAAATAATTTCAATTTAGTTGAACAAATAATCTGGAAGTTTTATGGCCCTATTGCCCTTTTTTTCCCCCTTTTTATCCAATTGTCCATTAACCAGTTTTGTACTGAAGCCAGCAGTCTACCCTAACACTGTGTGAGTGTGTGTATAGCTTCTCAAAATGCTCTCCAAATGGATCCTAACATATTATTGGCTCCCTCACTAATAAATTGACTAAAAACTTTGAACACATTTGTTTTATAGATGCATGAGCGTCATGGTTTCTAACCTTTTGAAAGCTTGAACAATAAATTTGAGTCCAGATCTTTGCATTTAAAACCCCATTCTACCAGATCATAATTGGTTTATCTTCAGTGAATTACTAAGCTCTTATGAATCACTTCTCCTAATATGTAAAATGAGAACAATATTACTTTGCTCATATGGCTTTTGGAGGAATAATTAGTATAATTAATAGGACTAGGCTTGTGAAGTTCATAGAACGGTACCTGGTAAATGAGCGGTCAATAAATGTTCCTTTCTCCTGTGACTTGTTCTTTTCTTTCATCGTCTTATACAATGTTTATATAAAACCATATGAAAATGTTCCTTTAACTATATTATCTTTTGTCAGAATAATTTTTATAGATTCAGTAAATTTTTTTTTTACACAATATCTTTGTCCTACCTAGACTATTAATTATACACTTCCTCTTTATTAAATAGAATAAGATTGTTCAATATTCCGTTAGTCCTTATCTTTTGAATGTGAAGCCTGAGTTTCTACAAACACTTCATTCTCCAATGTGACCTTGGGCCCAACAAGCCATTTCTTTGACCTCAAACTGACACTATTATCGCCCATGATTAGCCCAGCAGGAAATATCATGCATATCTTCCTGATTGACTACAATTACAATCTGTGTCAGAAGCATTATCTTTTCCACATTAAATTTAATACTACCACTTTAGTACTATTGCTGCTAATAATTATAACTTACAAACACATGATACGTCACTTCTTCTATCTCACAGTCCCAGTAAGTAAGTCATTTTAACAATTTCTACCCTATAATCTCACTGAAGTGTTTTAACAGTTTGGTGAATTACATCAGATTCATTTAGTAAATGCAGAAATGAGAACCAGAAAGTTCAATTTAATTACACCAATACACAGAGCAACAAGGAGCAGAGCCAAGACTTGGCCAGGGGACTGCAATCCCTCAGCTCTTCCATTATTCCACCCCCACTTCTTCTCTATGGCCAACAGGAATGATAATTAGCTTTTTGGAAGAGATGATTCCCACAGGTTAACTATTAAGTTTAGTGGCCATTTCAAAACAGCTAAAGCAATACTATATGTTATCCAATTTTAAAAAACTAAAAGAAGTATCTAAAATACATCAAGTATTTCTTTCTCAGAAACTCTCCTTAATTAGTTGGCAATGCTTAGAGATTAGTAGGTAGAATTATGTGGTTGAAAAGCAAGTGATATTAGTGAGTATCTATGACTATATTGGCTCAGGGACATGACAACAAGGTAAATTATAAACAACACTTTACAGATAATAGTTTTACAATCTGTGAGTGCTCTAAATCTTTGTTTTGTATCACAACATCAATGTCATCTCTAAGAAAAGCATAGTTTTGCTCAGCATTTGTGAGCTTCATAGCCAGAGGGATAAACAGGCTAGACAAAAAAAGTGTGAGAGACATAAGGTTGACTTGGTTTTAAAATGGTAAATGTATTATAATAAGCAAATGATAACAATAACCAGGGGTTATAAAAATGAATGTCAAATGCTCCAAATCTGAAAAATCGTTTGCTTTAAAAATAGATTTATTTGTCCAAATTAGGACAAATGACTTACATTAATGACTTACAAAGACAAAACAAAACACAGCAGAACTTATGTAACATTCAAGGTTACACTTGTTTTACCATACACCTGTACTAATGTGAAAACGCTGCCCAAAATCAAGTTTTCATCTGTAGAAGTTAAACATTTGTCTCAAAATCTTCACATTACAGACATCGAGGCCTTTTTCTGGCAGCCACTAGGACACCGATACATTGCAGTAGCTTCATTTAATGGAGATCTTTTTAAAAACTTATTTCTTTCACAGCAGCACTTATGTATTTTTAAAACAACTGTTGAGAGGATGGACACAAGATATCAAGACCCAAAGTCAATTAATATAGTACCAATTAGGAAGTGTTTATAGAGGAAAAGAACGAATGGCCAACTGTTCTCTCAATATGGAGAGCAGCCCAGACCACCAGTAGAGTTCAGCTTATATAATGTATCTGATGCAATCTTGGGTGAGTTTGCGTGATTAGAAAATTGCAGAGGTAGGTATTGTTTATATGCTTACAGGGTATGCAATAAAAATAATCACAGACATCCAGTCACATTGGTTTTAGTCATTCCTTCTAACAATATCTTTCTAGCCACCATGTCTGGTTGGGCCTCTCAGTACGGTGGGGGTCGCGGAGGGCAAATTGGGGAAGTGCAGACCAGTTTCTGCAGCTCAGACTTTCAGCACCACTACTTCTGATTTCCCCTTTGTTTCCTTCTGACTCCTTTAACATTTCATTAAACAGTAAACAGTTTATTATGATTTCTTACACACTCATGCTATACTTAATGTCTAATGCTTTCTACCATTTATCATTTATTATTAACCTTTTTGTTATCTATTTTACCTTACTCCTAAACTATTGTTCAGCCTTACTAACTTGCCTAAACTACTGTTAAGTAGTGTTCCTCCCCTCTCCTGCTATTGATTGTGTCTTGCTGATTTATCAATAATTTAAGGGTGAAGCATAAAGGAAGGCAACAAAGGGGGGGGTCTCACAACTATCATCTGACTGAATGACATACTGATAATAAATAATATTCTAATATTTTTTTCTCATACAAAATGGACTTTAGTCACTTTCTCCACTAAGAGTAAATTTATAGAAATTGTTTTCTTCTTAAGTAAATGGTAATTTTCACTAACTGCTTAACAAAGATATTGTGTAAAAAAAAAAAAAAAGGAAATAGCTTTCTTTCTTCAGTTCATTTATGTTTCTAAAAAGAGAGAAAAGATACCCATCAAGCCAACAAATAGAAGACCCCATGATGACATTTTATCTTCAACACCCAAGCTACACCTAAAATTCTTCTATATAAGGATTCAAAGTAGATCAAAGCACATTTTTTTCCCAGTATGTTACAAAACAATTTCCCATGTTTGTAAATCTTTAGTCCAGAAAGTTAGAAATGGGAGACTCAATTACCCTTGCCATCAGACAGTCTTTAAAATTCATTCCATTTCAGATATTTAAAAATTATTAGTTAAAAACTTGCAGTCCTCAAACTGCCTTGTGAGATGGACTGGACAGATACAACAATTTATGAGGTAAAACAACTTACATCTATAGCCTAATTTGTATAGTGATAAATAAGAAATATTTGCACAAAACTATGACATTCATATGCCAAACTAGGGTTTTGCTAAAAAAATACAAATGTGGTTTTATATAATATCAATATATATAAAGAAAATAATAAAAATATATATTATTTTCTAGTAAGAAATAGGAGCAATATAATTTCAATACTGCAGCTGGGCATATTTTTACATCCCTTTAGTAAACAATGTGAGACTGAATATATTTTCTTGTGCTTTATAACAAACAACACTAAGAACAAATAAAAATAATTTTGCCACTTGCTTAAGAAAATACTTCTGAAATATAGCAGTATGAAGCAACAAGAAAGGCTTACTTACCAAGTAGATCAGCGTGTTAACATCTAACACCAAGATTAGCTTTAAAATCCTTGCTTCATTGTAACCACTAAACCAGGCCTACTGTGTCATAAACTTCACCCAGAATTAACTAGCTCTTTGCACTGAGGGACTATCATAGTTAATTTTATGTTGCTATAAAAGAATACCTGAGACTGCATAGTGTATAAAGAAAAGAGATTCATTTGGCTCATGATTCTAGTGGCTGGGAAGTTCAAGGCTGAACATTGGTAACTGTTCAGGTCCTCCAGCTGCTCTAACTCATGGTAGTCAGTGGGAAGAAAGCTGGTACATGCAAATAGATGACATGGTACAAAACAAATCAATCAATAAACAAATAAATAAGAAACCCAGACTGAAAAACTAAGGAAGACAGATTCTTTTAAACAACCTACTTTCTTATCACTAATCCATTCTTGTGCCAGTGAGAACTCACCCCCATGAAATCAGGAGGGATTTCCCCCCATAAACACTTCTCCACTAGACCTCATCTCCCCTACCACCATACTGGGGATCAAATTTCAACATGAGTTTTCTTGGAGATAAACTCAAATCATATTCAAGTGATAGCAAGGACTCACCTTAAAATCACTTAGTACAAATCTAAAATCTATAAATATTCTCCCCTAATTTTTTGCTCTGAAATACTACTAAGACTCAAAGTTAAATCCTCATTACTATATAGGACTGGTAAATATCACTCCTCTTCAACAACTAAAAAATTTTTTTCTGATGATTTTTCTTAAGCATTGACAATTGAATGTTTACTACATATTGAAATATACCAATCTGATAAAAATACATATTGCCATAAAATCTCTCCAGTAACCTAGCTAAGTAATTTGCAAAAAGCAACCATGGTTTAGGAAATTCTGGATAGAGTAAATTTTCTATTCTTTCATTCAATTATTTAGTATCTACTATGTTCTAGGGACCCTGTAAGGATTATTAAAAAATAGAAAATAAAGCTTGTACTACCCCATTCCTTGTGAAACATATAGAAAATGTGTCTTCAATTCTGTAAACAGCTACTTAAATAGCTATGAGATTTTGAGTGTTTGACAGTTTATCTAACCTTGTTTTCCTAATCTGCATAGAAGGATTAATAAGACTTTATAAGTTCTTTGTATAATTAAATGTACTGAGATATAAAAGAATTTATAACAATAACAGGCACATAGTAGGTCCTCCATAAAATGTAGTGTCTTTATAAAAGGCAAAGAACAGAAATAAATCTAAAGAAATAATAAAATAATTGTAGATTATGTTGACTAGTATGAAACAAACAAACAAACAAAGGGAAGTAGAGAACATTTTATCTGAGAATGTAAGTGTAGTTGCTGCTCAAGGAGTGAGTAGGATAAAGCCATAAAAAGAGACAGGCGAGAACACTTTAGACAGAAGAAAAACTAAGTATGTTCAAGATCCTAAAATGAGGAGCAAGGAAGAGTCTCCAAGACATTAGGCTTATGGTTGAGCCTTAGTGAACCAAGTGAGATAACTACCTACCAGAAATAAAAGCAAGCTCTATAACATTTGGAAACATTAAAATGTAAAGGGGTTGGATGCAATGTTCAGCCCAGATAGTCCTTAGTGATTAATTTTACCAAACATAATCGGTCACCAAATAGGTCTTGAACAACATCAGAAATGGATGAAGGTAGAAAGACTCCACTGGAACAAAAATATTCCATACAGTTTTGTCAACCTAAAACAGAGATGTTAGCAAACCTGAAGAAATCATAGCATTAATACAGACCTTTATCCGTATTGCTGACTATTCCAGTTCTCTGCATGAGCCAAGGTGGAGTTAGGCTTTATTGGTTGGACTTTCATAAACATCGTCTGGTTTTACCTTCTACAGTGAGAAATTGAATTCAAATTCACTAACTTGATTTAAAGTGTAAATAAATAGGTAATTTGCTGAAACTGAATCCCATTTTAAATAAATTCTTGTGACTGGAAACATGTAATAAAAGATGGCACTTGTAATAAACTCACACAGACGTTTGTATTTTATTTCTCTCGAGGAAAAACTGAACATATCAAAATTCTCAGACAAATCTATGCAATAATTTATAAAAATGCTCAATGTTTTGTTCTGTACTTTATATAACTGTTTAGCAAAGTGTCTGTATTTAGTACTTAATACAGTAGATTATTTATATGTTATATGATAATAGTCTCTGGACTAAATATTAGAATATAAGTCAATAAAATACCCCATTTAGAATATTCTTGTAACATGTCATTTTATAAATCTTGATCATATCAAGTAATGCTAGAGGAGTTTTGCTCCACAATCATGACTTAATTAAATCCCCATCATCCTGGTCAGGAAGCCTTTATAAAAACATTGCATTCTTATTGACATTGAAATAATACTGTAGAAGACTGTGGAATGTCTCTTTAGGGGAGCACTCTCCTGAAAAAAACATATTTTTTCCTGTTGAATTACATGACTCACAACATTATAACTTAATCAATCTGATATAATTTTTTATCTTCACTACTTAATTGTGCTTTATCTTGAAGGCTACTCTTTATTCAGAAATCATACACATCTTCCGTACAGTACTCAGCATGAACGCTTAGAAGCAAGATACAAATTCTTTAGTTCCTGAATTACAAAATGATATCATCTACACTATACTTTATTGTTAAGTTAAAATACTGTGCATGTAAAGCAGAAATGAGCTTATTAAAACGCATCAGGATTTCAACATGCTCGGAGAGAATAATATGTTCCAAATGCGGTCTGTGTGTATATATGTATGTGTATATAGGTTCCTAATTGAACATGAGTATCAAATATTTATTTAGAGATTATCTCCTTCTTTTCGAGACTTGGTGTCTCTCTACAGTTGTGATATTTTTTATATTAGTTTTATCTATTTCCAGGCATAGCCCCCTAGCCATTATTGTGACTACGGTGGGGAAAAAAAAGAGACTTTGCTTAAAAGCTTATGTGGCTGTCTTTTGCTCTCTCTGCCTTTCTCTGTTTCTCGCTGTCTGTCTCTCTCTCTCCCCCCACTGCCCCTCTCTCACTCCCACACACACAATGAATATCTTTAAATTTCACTACAGAAGTAGCATAGGGGAGGCTATTACAGTTATAAACAACTTCAAAATTCAGATACCTCCAAATTTCAATAATTTAAGGCAAAGAAAAGATCCATGCTCTTTTAGTTACTACAACCTTGCAAAGTCTAGTAAAGTGATATCTCCCAATTTCTTATTCCATAAGGCTGCTTTTCCTTTTCTGGTTCATTACAAAGCAGAGAACTATTTTTTCTAGACTGCAAAAAATGATTTTGATATTTTAATGGGGATTGCATTGAATGTGTAGATCACTTTGAGTAGTATAGACATTTTAACAATGTTATCCATTAGCATAATATGTTTTTCCTTCCCTTAACTTCTTCAATATCCTTCTTCAGTGTTTCATAGTTCTCCCTATATATGTTTTTCATCTCCTTAGTAAATCTATGCTAGCTAATTTACTTTTGTTATTGCTGTTGTGAAAGATATTGAGCCTTTGATTTGATTCTCAGCTTGACTGTTGTTGGTACATATGAATGCTAATGATTTGTTGGTTTTGTAACCTGAAGCTTTGTTGCATGCTTTTTTATCAATTCCAGGAGTGTCTTGATAGAATTGGGGGGGGGGGTTAGAAAAATAAGATCTTATTATCAGCCAAGAGTGATAATTTGACCTTTTCATTCTTCATTTATGTAACCCTTGATTTCCTTTCCTTATTTAATTGCTGTAGCTGGGACTTCAGCACTATGTTGAATGGAAGGGGTCTAGTGGACAACCTTATCTGGTTCCATTTCAAAACAGAGATATGTAACTATGGATCATAACATAGAATCCAGATACAAACCATCCCCATAATGCCTTTTGATCTTTGATAAAGCAGATGAAAACATACACTGGGAAAAAGAATCCCTACTCAATCAGTGGTTCTGGGAGACCATAGAAGACTGAAACAAGATCCACATATTTCAGTACTCACAAAAATTAATTCACGATGGATAACAAATTTAAACCCCAAGGCATAAAACTAAGAATTCTATAAGAACATGTTAGAAAAGTTCTTATAGATACTGGCCTAGGTGAAAAATTTATGAAGAAGACCCCCCAAGCAATGACAACACACACCAAAATAAATAAATGGGAACTGATCCAATTTAAAAGCTTCTGCAGAGCCAGAACCATGAGCAATAGAGCAAATAGACAATCTACGGGAGAAACACAGATTGAGAGAAAATATTCGTATGTTATACAACTAATAAAGGGAGCTTCTCAGAGATTCGTAAGAATTGCCATGGATTTAGGCAATCTGTGAGAACCACTCACTTTGATGATTCAGGCTGAAATCTTCAGAATTTCCTAATTGACTTCTGGAAGCATCTTCTATAAACTTTATGAACCTCCAGCTCTTCCAAAAGTCATATAGGAAACATGGAGCAGTTTCTATTTTCCTAACTGAATCTTGCTAAATCCAACAAAAGATTTAGCTTGAAGGCAAATACTTTCTCAAGAGTATTCAGAGTAGACTTTTAATGAATTCTTGAATGACTACCTCAGTATCCATACCATTCCTTGGCCTACACGTGACCCCAATAGGCTCACCCAGATAGAATTTTTTTTTTTTTTTTTTTTTTTTGCAGTTTCTGGCCAGGGCTCTGTTTGAACCTGCCACCTTGGGCATATGGGCCAGCACCCTACTCCTTTGAGCCACAGGCACCACCCTAGAATGTCTGCTTTTTGGTTTCTATAGAAATTTCCCTTAATTGGATCCTAAGAATTTGAATTCCCCATAATTCTCTTCAGCTGATGATATTCTCTCACAGTTTTGAGCTGTGTCTGATCTATACACCATGCCACCAAAATGAATGCATATTTTAAGAAAAGAAAACTGTATTAAAATTGTAATACTCAAGTCATGTTTGACTTCTGCAATTACATGACTTACAAGATACGATATGCAGGACAACAAAAGTTATCCGTATATAGTGAGTATTGTAATTTTAATACTTTTTTCCTTTCTTGATATATACATTATTTGGCACCCTCTATATATTATTTTATATTTACTACAATATTTTAATGAGATATAGAAGAGAGAAGCAATAAATACATCTATTTAACAAATCACCTGAGTCAGGAGCCAAATTTGTACACTTAAACTAATTCCACTCTATTTAGAATATCAAAGTAACTATATAAAGATAAGTTAGTCATAAGATGATTGTTTCATACTACTTCCTTTTCTCTGAAAACTCAGGATCCACCCTGGTATATTATAAACTGTAGTAAGTATTGAAATACAAAAAAATCCACAAAATCAATGACACTGTATTTAATATAGAAGTTTTCCAAACTTATTTGACCCCTTATTTGCCACCAACACAGCATGTTGTAATATAGTACACTTGTAAACATTTACTTTCAAATTAGTACAAAGTGAAGGTTATTTAGTTACTACTTTTTAATGTAGGAAGATCCTATATAATAGTATTGACACATTTTTCTGTATTAGTAATTTGGAACACTTGGAAAGAACATTGGCATAATATTTAATATATGTGATGTATATCCATGTACATGTCATTAACAACTAAACATATTTTCCTGTCATATTTCCATTCTGGTTTTCTAAAATAAAAAAAAAAAAAACTAACACCAATTCCTAATGAGGGAAAAAGTAAAGATGGAATGACACAAAGGAGTCTTAAAAATGGCAGCGTTATTAAAGCTCATCACAACATTCCGATTCTAGTAATTATGCTTTTATTGTTCTGATTGAGGATAATTGCATCTTTAGCGTTAATAATCCCAGGGCACCAGTGCAGTTCAATATTTACTAAATTATTTAGAACAAACAGCTGCCATAATTAATAAAACATCAAAAGATAACACCATGAAAATGGCAATAATATCTCAATAGTATTTTTTAAAAGGTGTATAATAACTTAACACAGAAATCATCTACCAAAGTGACAAATTAGGTTAAATTTTGGACTCCAAGATGCATACACTATATCACCATCATGTATTATGCAGCAGTACATTTCCAATTAATTCCAATATTACATTTCACACTAAAACTTATGTTTGCTTAAAATTAAATCACCAACTGTTACATCACTTACGTTTCTATCCAGCAGTGCCTTCTCTAGGTGCTGAAACTTAAGAAGAATTATTCTGTTTATCCTCTTACTTGAAGAAACAACAATTTGTATATTCTTAGTCACGATCTTCCCATAACAAGCAACAATTGTTGACTAAAAATTTTCTTCTCTCTTTTTCTGTGACAAGCATATTTTTACCATCTCTTTCAGAATTTGGTCAACAATGTCTTATATTTCCATTTTGGTGGTATTGCCCAGTTTGGGAGTTTACTTTCTCTTAGCAGAATAAATACATTTTTCATTAATATTTAATTTTCCATCCTGGCTAGAGGAATTTATTTTCCCAAAAAAAGTGTATAAAATTATTAGCTGACCTAAAAATATTTCCTTGTTTGTATTTGCTTGTAGATTATGTTTCAAAGGACTCAACATCCTTTGCAATGCTTAAAAGCTGCCACATAGCATGATGCATACTTATTTTTTTTTATTTCTTTAACAAATATTTTTGATTTCCTGCTATGGTCCAGGGACTATTACGGGTGGTTGAGATGGAGTCATATTTAAGACCGAGAAAACAAGCAATTAGGAACTGTGATGATCTTTTGATGGGTCAACTCGATTAGAGTTCCTTGTTAGTCAAACATTAATCTACATGTTGAAGTGAATATTTCTTGTAGATGGTTAAGATGGCATTAAAACACAACTGTACTTAACTTTATGTAAAGGCGATTATTCTAGCTAAAATGAGTGGGTCTGATTAAATCAGTTCAAAGACCTAGAAAAGATCTGATGTTTCCCAAATGAAGAACTACCCTTTGGCTGGCAGTTTTAGCCCTTCTGCAGAGCTTCAAGTTCCAACTGCCTTTCCTTCAGGATTGCCTGTCAACAGGCTGTTGGACTTGCCTGCCAGCCCTCCATCCTCCTAGTGAATTGTTTTCTGTATATATACATATATGTACATGTATGTGCATATGTATATGTGCATATACACACGTGTACATATGAATACATCATTGAAATTTCACTGATAAATCAAAATATCTTGATAAATAAGTAACACAATGGATAATATAATTTTTATTATGCTTAGTGCTGTAGTGAGAATGAAACACAGCAATAGAAAGTGACTGACTTGTTTATTGCTCTTATTCTCTATAAAAATTTTAATGATGATGATACCAGATGATGACTCTACCTTTAACTTTGGTTAAACAAATTTAGTTCTGATAATCTGCACAAAATTTCCTCCTGTAGCAATATTATTAATAAGAAAAACAATGCTGGCAATTTTAGCAGATGTTTCTTGTGCGATTAACACATTTCAGACACTATAATAATCACTTTACAAATACTATTCTGTCAATCTTAGCAGCAGCATTATGACGGAGGTGTTGCTATTTTGCTTATTTTTCATGCAAAATCTAAGAACACAGAGCGTATTTGAACTTACCTATTAACCAATATGACATTTGGCCCATTCGTATTCACTTGGTGATTCTATTTCAACTCTGACATCTTCTGTGAGTACCATTTTCTATAGGATTAAGGTAATATAACCTATAACCATTGTATGAAATCTCTTACTATGAGAAACATTCAAAACCCAGCCCATCTGTGAAGCCTTAACCAAACCATCAGCAACGATTTCACCTTTTTCAATAAATGACCATAGCACTCTATAATATCCCCATTTTGGCTTGAGAATAAAGTGGCATATTCATCTGTATTTATTTTGATTAGTACTATATACTCTTTAAGGAAACCTATCTGTCTTGTTTAGTTGAATATTTACTCCAGTGCTTAGAATAGTGCCTAAAGACGAACAGTCATTTAATATAAATTTTATAAAACTAAATTAAAACTCAGAATTCCTCTCATTACCCAATTATATGAAGTACACTATTTTAAAAGGAAGAGAACAAATTGTCTGATCTATTTTGACCAATGTGTATCTCCTAGGACTTGGGGCCCTATGATAATCATCACACTTCTTCTTTGTCAATTTAAATTGTTTTTATTCCATTTTTCCTATATTAACATCCATGAATTTTGGTGGAATCTCCTTAATATAAGTTTCTTTGTGTCTCATAAAATGTAACACATAGTATCGTAAATATTGTGACCAAGAAGCAAGTAGGTTTCTTCAACTTTTTTGAGTAGGAAACTATGGCATCAAATTTTGCAAAGATAGCCATACAAATATATAAATATTCTGATCCAGATGTTCCTTTTATAGAATGACATTGACATTCTTCAAAGGAGAGGCAGATTCCATGGTCAGTCCCCATAAATCTGTGTGGACCTTTGTAATTGCCTTAAGTGACACAATGGAAGTGACACCACGTGACCACATGACTTTGTGACTCCTGAGACTAGGTCATCAAAAGCAGCTCAGCTTCTGTTCTCTATTGCAGTGATTGCCTTTGGCACCCAGGCATGAGCTTGTGAAAAAACCCAGTCACACAGAGAAGCCACCCTTGGATCTTCTGGCTGATAGCCCAGACAAGATCATGAAGACATCCAAGCATCAAGAACCAGCCACAAGTGGGACTAGGTGCCAGCCCTTAAGTTTTCTAACTAACTGCAGCCACAAATATCTTGGAACAGAGATCAGCTGTGTTGCACTGGAGTTCCTGACCATGGTAATTGTGAGTGATGATAAATAATTGCTATTTGTTTAAGCTCCTAAGTTTGCATAATTTATTAAACAAAGTGGGATGGAAACTCATTAAGAAATATATTTTATATCCTGATCCAACACACACACACGGAGCAAAATGCTCTGACACAGCACTTAGTGTCATGAACACATTCATAGTGCTGTACTCTTTTACGTAATTTCTGTATACCTATTGTACTTTATTGTTATTATTTTGAATTCTTATTCAACTTAAGATATTTATTTTACAACACAACTTACAGTTTGTGAAACATGACTTTAATAAAAATAAATATTTAAAAAATTATACATCCAACAGTTCCATGAAGCTGGGAAAATGCTAATTGTTACTAGACTGCTATGTTCTTCTTAAGAAAGAAAACACATCTACACTCAAAACATAATCAAAATATCAAAATATTCCCTCATAAATATAAATTTAAGTCTTAACAGTTTTGGGTTTATTAACTCCTTGAAACTTCAAAATAAGCTTTGACAGAATGGCTTTGATGTTGGGGTCATGTATTTTAGCTTTGAAAAATTTTATGGTTAAAACAAATTATGTTATCTATTTCATTTTTAATTATCTACCCTGGTGCAAATAATGAATAGCTGATAAGAATGTTTGTAAGAATGAGACAATTATACTCTTAAGATTGACTCTATTGGTTACAGAAATCACAGCTAAAACATCACTAAATACAATCCAGCCACTAATAATATGTTTAGCTTAAGGCTATTTATAGCTCTTTGTACCAAGTAGAAAAAGGAAAGCAATTTAAAAAAAAATAATTAATTTTGCAACAAGGTCTCGTTCTGTCACCCAGACTGGAGTGCAGTGGCTTGGTCATAGCTCACTGCAGTCTCAAATCCCTAGCTCACGTGATCTTCCTGCCTCAGCTTCCTGAGTAGCTGGGGCTACTACAGGTGTGCACCACTACGCCTGACTAATTTGTCTATTCATTTTGCAGAAATGAGGTCTTATTCCTGCTCTTACTCGGGCTGCTCTCAAACTCCTGGCCTCAAATGATCCCTCTGCTTTGGACTCCAAAAAATGCTGGATTTAAAGGTATGAGCCACCAGGCCCAGCTTAAATTTTTAATCAAGGTCTTATTACACTGTTGAATAAATGCCTTGGATAAATAGAAGAAGGAGTGAATGAATGGAGAAAGGAGAAGGAAGGAACAATAAGAGAAAGGACAGGAAGGAGGAGAAGGAAAGATACCTTTGTTTTGCAAACTGAGACTTTTGAGAAGTTGAAAAATTCTATTTAATCCATCCAAGTTGTTCTTATTTTGCCTTAAAGAGGAGCTATTTCAGCTTTCTCCCCTTCTTGCAAGTGGTAATGTTTGGCAAAAATGAAGGCCGGAATCGATCAAATTGGCAGCGAAATTGCTATCTGCCGGTTGCACAAATGGGAGAAATATTTGCATCACTAATGAATGCCTAGGAATCTCATTTCTGATCAGAAACTTGTTTTTATTTCAATATTTTTCTTTAGATCTCTTAAAATTCTAAATATTTTTAACAACATTCAACTACCAAGATGGTAATCATATACTTTTGAAGATATTTTTATGTGTGCTAATGAGTAGGTCTGAGCTCTGTAACACAGCAAGCATCATTAAAAATTATATTTATTTGGCAATTTCCAAGGCGTGTGTTTAGATTTTTTATTTTATCAGTTTGGAAAATACTTTTTTGATGTTAATGAGTTTGCTTTGAGGAGCCCTGTACTTTCCTCCCCCATATACATACATAATGGCAAAACAGACGAGATTCCAGGATTCTAGGTGAAGAATAAATGAGTTTAAAATAAGAACTTAATAAGAGAACCACTGAGTTAAATTAGTACCTCAAGAAAGTATTGACTTCTTGTCACAATAAAGATTTAAGGTAACAGGTGGGGGTCATGACGGGGGACAAAGTTTCTGTGTATGTTTTAGGGAAGGAAATGGAAAAGGAATTGATTACAGGATACACTGCTTCAAAGCAGAAAACCGCAGCTTGCCAAACTAGCTAAAAAAAATGAGTAGCTATAGACCTTAGGTTCTGCAAAGAGAAGAGTGACAGTTTGATCTCTTCTTTTCCCACTTGGACCCCCTTGATTTCCTGCTCTTGCCTGAAAGCTCTGGTGAGAATGTCCCAGCACTGTGTTGAATGATAGTAGTGAAAGGCACCTTCACTTGAATGTTAATAGTGGTTCAATTCACAATTACAAACATGTGGAACAACTCAAGGGCCCACTGACACATGAATGGATTAGTAAAATGTGGTATGTGCACGTATATGAAGTACTAGTCAGCCATAAAGAAAAATGGAAAACTAGTGTTGTATGTGACACCTGGATAGAACTGGAGACCATTCTTCCATGTGAAACATCACAGGAATGGAGAAGCAAATACATGAACTCAATACCAAGTTGGAACCGATCAATCAACATTTAAGTGTGTATACAGAAATTAATGTTGATGACAATCAAAATGGGGTGGGAAATTCATGCCTGTTGGGGATGGTGCACACTTTCTGAATGGGGGCAACTTATAACTTTGACTCAATTTGTGCAGAAAACAAAGCATGTAAACAAAACAAGTGTACCCCCTAATATTCTGAAATTAAAAAATAAATAGGTAAACTTAACTTTCATGATGACATGGAATTGATAAAAAAGCTATGACAGGAAATGAGAGCATGAACTGGGGCAAACTCAGCATCAGATAAGGAGCAGGTAGAGTATAATTAATTATGGGGCATAATTATGAATGGGGCATAATTAATTATACTCGACCTGCTTCTTATCTGCCAGGACTGTTTTTATTGGGTTTTTGTTTGTTTGTTTTCCTGTTGTCTGTTTCTTCTACTCTGAATACCAGATTTAGAGTAAATCATTTTTCCTCTGAGTATTGGCTCCCTTGTAGAGCCGTTTTGCACATTACTTTGGATGCATTTCAAGTCTCAAAAACAAAAACAAAAGCATCTCTTAGTTCAAATATGGAAACAGGGTGGAAGAGGAGAAGTGGAAAGGGAGAGACAGAATTAGCCACTAGTCAGATGCCAAATCATTCTATTTGTTACACTGCAAGGCTCCTCTGGGTAAGGAGGAATCACTTATCACCAATATGACTTCCCAGGCTACCCCATCAGCAAAAACCTCTAAACATGTCTAATCCATAAATAACAATATTTGTGACTTTTTTATGGTCAAGTAGAATGGGAAGATGTTTTACATTGTCTTATATCCTTAGAATCCCAGGAAGAGAAGAAGGTATCATCCTCTAGCTTCACAGCTAACCAAGAATAGGGCCAAGATTTACTCCCAACTCTGCAATAAAGCACATTCGTGATTATTCTTTTATTATAGCCCATCATGAGAAAAGAATCACTGGATTTAGGAAGAAATATTACTAAATACATTCTAAGATAGTTTTTCACTCTGATGTTCTGTGATTCTCAAAATTCTTTTTGAATCAAAGGTTTTTGGTTTCTTTCCTCAAACCCAGTGTTTATGAAAGGTTTTATTTTCCAGAGGGTACATATCACTTGGTGAATCTATATTTCTCTGCTGAAGCATTCTATGCTCCTCATACCTCATTTTACATACCCACAACATTTATTTTACCCTACTATTATGGCTGATTCTTTCAGAAAGTTTACAGATCTCTACAAGTCCTGACTCCAGGGTCCTTTGATTGGACTCAAGAACCTCGATTATAGAAAGTTTTTGGGTGTGTTTTTGTCTTTCCATTTTCACTTCTATGGAAGACTCTTTAGTTCCTCCTTAGCACATGATTAATCACTGCCATCTTCTATACCCGAATCCTGCAGGTCTTGCTAAGCCATACTAGCTACATTTGAGTCACCAGACATTGGTACAAATACATTTTTA
Source organism: Otolemur garnettii (assembly GCF_000181295.1). Classification (NCBI taxonomy): domain Eukaryota; kingdom Metazoa; phylum Chordata; class Mammalia; order Primates; family Galagidae; genus Otolemur; species Otolemur garnettii. The sequence continues at coordinate 64,254,235 of NW_003852396.1, read as the reverse complement.
ATCAATGGGTATTCAATTATAAGGGATCTGAAAATATTTCTGTAAAGAAAAAGGTTTACTTATTTCACAAGATGGCCAAGTGCAGAAAAAAAAAATATGATGCAATATATTTCTGTTTCCTTTTCTTTAAAGAATCTCATGAGAATAAATGAAATGTAGGCTGAGAAGGCCCCATAGTTCTAGAAGGGATAATGAGTGTAAACAAAACTTGTTTATGTTTGAAAATTTCTGTGTAGAGTGATATACTGACTGCACCCAGAATTGTCCTTGAGAAGTAAACCTGGTCTAGGATTCTAGGACTGTGAGGTGGCAACAAAAAGGTTCTTACATGAAAATAATTACATATATAAAGAGAAATTGAAAGTATTCAATATGCAGGCAGGAAATGAAGAAACATTTTGGCACACTTTAGCATCCTGGGCAAGGTGTTATACCCCATCAGCTAAACACTATGCTCTAAAGTAATCTGGATTTGCCATCGCCACAGAATCACGGCCAAGCATTTAAGAAATAATATAGGATGAAATGAAATGGTCACATAAGGTGGCAATTAAAAAAAGAAATACTCTAGCGTTGGCATTAAAGGAGGGTGGATGTAGACTTTATAATGAATAAGCAGGTTCATGGGCGATTCTAGAGAGTAGTTACTGCCAACAGAAGATGATGCTGGCATGAAATATGCATCTAAGGCAAACATTAATGTTTAGAAAACTAAAAGATTTTCATTTTATTTACTTACTGTTCTGAGTTTACAGATAATCCGTAGAGAAAGCATTTTCTTTCTTTTTAAAAGTAGTGTTGTTGGTGTGTTTGTAGAAAGAGTCAGACATTGTAGCTTTATACATAAAATATTCACTACATAAACTAACTTTTTGTTTAGTGTATATTACTCTTGATATATGTGAAAATTTGTGTTTGAATTCCTAGTATTCCCTCTAGAAATAACTTGATAAAGCAAATCTAATATTTTATTTCAGTGGTGTCTATCCTTTAGTAGAACAGTGATTAGTGATTAAATAATGTTTTCTATTCTTTATATACCTTTCTATCCAATATATAGCAATTTCCATTGTATATAATTTTTTACACCTTTACTTTTAGTCATGAAAACAACTCAATTATTTTACACAGGTTTCTTTGATCTAAACCAGTAAGAGTGAAGGACACAGAATATTTTCTCTGTATCCTATCCTATTATTCTTTACTGAAATTATTTTAGTTCTATGACTTCTAGCTAGTCACATTATATAATACTGACATTCTTTTTTCACTATAATTCTCATATTTAATTAAACATTTTTTCTAAGATTAAATGATTCATTACTGATCAATAGAATCTTTTGTCTTTATTTTTATTTTATTTCTTGGTTGGCCAAATTTAGTAAAATCCTGATTGGGTTAGCATGACCATGCCTTTTTTTCATGTATTGAATGGCCCATGTGTGAGGACAATTCTGGGAAGATCTTTTAGACAAATACATACATTTTTTTTTAATTAACAACTACATAATGATAAACAAAAATAATTGGTTTTTGATTAGTTCTTTAGTTGAATAAACAAAATGAAGAAGAAGAAATTTAAATATTAAAAAAAGTATTTTAATTCAGTAAAATTTTATGCTTAACTAAAATGTTTAAACTCATTTACAATCCTATGGACATTTCATGAGCTATTTTGATAACAGTTCTTACCTGTAGACATTATATTTTCATGCATGTTAAGTAGAAGATACGATGACTATGGTTAAAAATACTGTATTTTATATTTCAAAATAAAAATGACTATTTCTAACACAAAGAAATGATAAATGCTTAGGTGTACCCATTACCCTGATCTGATCATCATGTACTTACTATTGCATGTACTCCATATATATCTACAACTATTAGGTATTCATAACTGAAAATAAAATATAAAAAGTCCCCATTTAATTTATTTTATACAATTATTAATAAGATCACAAATTATCTTAATGTGTTTGTTACTAATCTATAGTTTATTATCAATATAGCACAAAAGTAGCTCTTTAAAAGTTTGAAAATAGTTATTCGATTCATCCACTCAATATTATTTTCCCAGGGCTGGCTCTGTAATTTGAGAGCCACAAAATAGTATAAAAATATTGAGTCTCCACTGAGATAAAGAACTTCATCTCCCCTTCCCACAACAGATGGGCAACCCCAAAGAGACGTCAATCACTTTATATAGACACACTAGGCACCAGGATGGGATGGAAAATGTAGCTGGGACTTTTCACCCAGTCACCAGCCACTATGGTTTTGCCAGGCCCCAGGTAGAAACACTGGAGCCTTGGCCCACCCAAAAACAATGTGGGGAGTTCACCTGACCTCTATCCCCAGGGCACCATGCCCAGGCCTTCACTGGTGGAGACACAGAATAGCAAATGTGAGACTCCCTTCACCAATGCTACCAGGTTGCTATTGCTGTTAACTGAAGTCAACATCAGTCCCCAGTTGGAGAGACTGAATGAGTCCTGGGGTTCCAGGGGCCAAGGAGCTGAAAAATATTCTCAATGTTTTTAGCTGGACAAAGTCAAGTTAATATGAACATCACAGGAAGACTCAAAGAGGGAACAATAGCCCCATGTCAATCAATATGCCTCCAGGATGGTAGTAGAGAATGGTATGTTCGGGTAGAGTACATTCAGTTACATATTATATAAATGAACTATATTAAGTTGGAGATTTTGTTTTTGTTTGTGCTTTAGCTCCCAATTGGTAAGAATTTTTACTCTTGTTTTTTTATGTGTGTACATATGTACATACCACATCCATTTTTTAAAACTCATTTTTTAAAAATGATTGATTGCTTGACATAAAAAAACCCGCCAATATGATTTTTCTTTCCTTTTTGTTTTAATTTTTGAACTAAATTATACAGACATTATAACACCAGAGAAATCATTGCCTAAAATTTAGTACAGTGAATTCAACACCAATCCCATGGAATGAGAGTTAATTGTCGTTACTATCAATTGCACTTTTATGTCTACTGGATTTAAAGTTCCTTTCCCTAGTAGGCCCTCTTCCTTTGTCTAAAACTGGAGCTACATTAAGCATACAGTTATAACACTTTTGAATAAAATTGAAAGAAATTAGACATTTATTAAAGCCAAAGAAAATAAGACAAGAATGCATATAAATGCATCTCTGTGCATGTTTTCAGAACTGCATGTGCATTTAATATTAACTTAGCTCAAATCACAGCTTTCTAGAGTTCTATGCTTTAATTTCCCTCTCCTTACTCTCTGCTTCTCTGTTCCGACTCCCTGGTAACACCCGGCATGTTTGACTTGCTCTGTGAGGATGAGGCGGTGAAATTGATTGGGCTCCTAGATGCCAATTACTCCACTGGTTTTTTCACACAGGTCATGTTCATTTTCTCATTGAATTCCCAAATCAACATGTGAGGGTTGATGGGAATCAACCTCACATATCACTAAATCTCAGTCAAGGCAGGGACATGGTTCCAAGTCACATTACATTCATAGCAGGGCTAACATTCAACCTATGTCTATCCAAATCCAAAGTTCGATTTGTCTTGTCTCTAATTATCCACACCAAGCTTTACCACTAGACTGTAAGCTATTTAAACTCAATAATATTGACTTTTTCCTTAACACGGAATTTTCTTAACAAATTGTAAATTTTTTTTATATATTGACTAACATACTAACCCTGCTAAAATGTGTAATATGTGTTTATGATATGGAGGCTTAGATGATATTCTTCTGACATTAAAAAAAAAAAAACCTAAGTACTTTCATTCCCAAGTGATTTCAGAGAAGTGAATAAATCCTTCCATTTTCAGGGCTAAGCTGGGTGGCAAATAGTGAACTAATAAAATAAATAAATTAACAATGATAAGCACCTAAATTAAAACCATTTCCAAATATTTATGCATAAATATGATATACAACAAAAGGTAGTACTTCTTTTTTTTTTTTTTAGATATAGCCTCAAGCTCTCCCCCTGGGTAGAGTACTGTGGCATCACAGCTCATAGCAACCTCCAACTCCTGGGTTTAAGCAAGTCTCCTGCCTCAGCCTCCCAAGTAGCTGGGACCACAGGTGCCCACCACAATGCCCGGCTATTTTTTGGTTGCAGCCATCATTCTTGTTTGGCGGGCCCGGGCTGGATTCGAACCCGCCACCTTAGGTGTATGTGGCTGGTGCCTTAGCCACTTGAGACACAGGTGCCAAGCCGAGTAGTACGTCTTCTTCTATGATAGGTTTCAAGTACAATAATAAAATACATATATCAAGGAAGAATTAACCAAAACAAATTTGTGTTTTATATATGTATATACATACCACTTATAAAGGAAAAGTTAGAACCATAACCAAATACCACAAAACTATTTGTTAAGACAAAGAATATTGAAATATATTGACATATTTCAAGTTTGCTTTATGTAAGATTATGAGATCAGTAGTATGCCTGTATGTTTTTATTATAAGTACCAAAATATTTATCTGAATAATTATTTTGGTAACCTAAACAAACCACAACAAAATAACACTTTTGATCAGGGCACAGTTAGTTTCTCCTTAACTATATTTGGGAATTTTTTATAAATAAATGTATTTTATGTAACTTTTCATTTGACAGGGGAAGCCATTCAATATCTAAGTATACTAATAGAATCTCTGTAAAAACATGAAGCATATCTTTTCATTTCAAATTCTCATTTAAATTTGCCCACTAGTTTTAAATGTTTTATGTAAGCACACACAGTCGATAAAAGAGAGAAGTAGTTGAACCTCAAATTAGCGATTTACTCATAAGCTATCTCTTAATTCAACCTAACTGTAAATCTGTGAATAAAAGTAAGCCCAATTCTGGTTGATGTTAATTTAATAATCTCATCACAGTAGGGAAAACATGGGCATGGATTTGCTTTGGACCAAGATAAATATTCAAATCAAGTTTCTCCTCTCTCCTTTGCTTTACAGTTACCCTTAAGGCATTAATCTATTGAAAGGGATAAGATGTCATCTTTCAGAGGAAACATGTCATGAATATTTGGATAAAATATTTGTAATCCTCAGAAACAGATGGCCGTGCCATAAAGATTGTTAGCTGAGCAAGTTTTGCTGACAGAATCATATTAAACAACTGCAACCGAGGTTTGCATTGCACAATCAGATGCATTATTCTGTTAATCGATCACTACTGGCTGATTTTCTGACAGCTGGATCTTGCAAGACCTAATTTTCACCCTTTGCTATATTCCTGGCTAATAAAACGTAAATCAAGGGAAATAAGCTCTTGAAGGCTAAGGGGATATAATAATGGATTAACATGCAGAGAGGAGAGACATGATATTGACCTAACCTCATCAATATGGGAAAATGGAAATATTACTAAGGATCTTGGGTAGAAATATCTTCCGGAAAATTAGTGTATCAGTGGGAAAGAAAATCGGCTGTGTCAAAAATGATAATACAGTAAGGAGAATGTTTATTTCCCCAGTGGCTTCTACCTGGCCAATGACATTACATTCCTTGATTGATCCTTGCAGGGTATTGATATTTGGATGGCATATTTGGGGAGGGTGCATTACTTTAGATTATTAAAACTCTAACTGTGTTCTCTTAAGTTTAGTATCATCTTTATATAGCACTATTATAGGATCATTTGTAACATTTTTTACTGCTGAGAACATAAGGAAAAAGGTCCTTCTTCTGGGTAGATGCCTACTAATAAAGATTGCAGGATGGGAGGTCTAATTTGAGTTCTTTGAGGATTCTCCATTCTTCTTTACAAAAGACTTTATTAGTTTGTAGTCCTACTAACGGTGTAAAAGTGTTCCCTTCTCTCACATCCATGCTAGCAGCACAGATTTGAGACTGTGCGTCTCGGGCTTGTTTTGGGCTGTTCTCACTGGGGTTAAGTGATATCTCTGGGTGGTTTTGATTTGCATTTCTCTGATGATCAGAGATGATGGGAATCTCTTCCATATGTTTGTTTGCCATTCATCTGTCCTTAGAAAAGTTTCTGTTTATGTGTCTTACCCAGTGATAGATGGGAGTTTTGCTATTTGGGGTGTTTAACCATCTGTGGAATATGTATACCATGGAATACTATTCAGCCACAAAAAACATGGAGACTGTGCATTTTTTGTATTAACCTGGATGAAGTTGAAACACATTCTTCTTAGTAAAGTATCATAAGAATAGATAAGCAAGTATCCAACATACTCAGTACTCATAGGAAGCCAGCAGACAATCTAATATATGCCAACATAAGGGAAAAACATGATTCATTTCAAATTGGGAGGAGCGGAAATGAAGGATGTGGGAGAGGGAGGATTGGTGTGCTCCTACCTAATGGACACAATGTAAGTGTATATGGCACAAATCTTGAGTGTGGGACACAATTACAAGAGGGACTCTAACAAATGCAAACATCGTAACCTAGTTATTTGTACCCTTACATTGATCTTAAATTTAAAAAAAAGTAAAAAGGCCTTTTCTAATCATTTTTTCTAATCATCAAATGAGCCAAGGCACAAGAAGAATGTGGGTGACTGGATGTGATAGTCAAGGGGCAGATTTAAGGTGCTCTTCAGATGATGTGTTACGTTCCTCCAGTTTTATCATTGTCTGGAATTTTATTTTAATTTATGTTTTGGCTTGTTAATGTTTTTTTCCTCTCTTCTATAATGAAAAACTCATGTGAACATTTTACTTTGCGTTGATCATTGCTACATTATCTCCTCAGCGTAAAGGGTAGTGTCTGGTATTCAGTATGTTCTCAGTACGTATGTGTTCATAAAAACCCTACCTGGCCACTTTTACCAATCTACCTCAGAGTTCACTACCAAGAAGCCCTACCCTTTCTGCCCCAAGTCCCCTTCCCCAGGTTGTAGGGAAGTGACAAGAGTGTAGAGGGTACCTCTTCTCCTCATTACAATGATGAGATGGCCTTCCCCTCTGAAACAAAGAGAAATTTGACCATTGGCTTCTTAAATAAGGAACATATGAAAAGACGTTGAAAAATACAAAGGCCTCCCTAGCAAGTGGAAGTATTATAATGCAATATAAACTAAGTCTTACAATACATACACTGTAGTCACTCAGTCTCACACGCTCAAGGTAACCACCAGAGAAGTGATGGCTCAAGACACTTCCATCAAAAACACCACACTGTACCCCCAAAGTGCATCAATGTACACAGTTACCATTCAATAAAAAAAAAAAAAGAAAAACTGAAATATTTTTCAAAAAAAATCTAAACTAATAAAATTGAAAGATGCAGGGAAAAAACATAAAACAAACAAACAAACAAAAAAAAAGAAGAAGTGATGGCTCAGATGCTTCTGAAACAGAACAAAGGCTTTCACCCTTTCAACTAAAAAACAAACAAACAAACAAAAAAACCTATGAATTTATGGTTGAAAACTGGATACTCATTTATGTTCAATTTTAAACAAAAAGGATTTTAAAACTTGTAAAAAAAAATAACTGAATAAATAAATAAATAGATGCATGTTCAAGAAATACCATGCAAGGTACTGATGAACTTTTATTCACACTATAGGTTATGTGCTGGTTAATTTGCAAAATCATTCATTTATCAAACATAAAAATAGTACCTACTGTGTATAAAGTTTTATATTAGTTGCTTCAAAATGAATATGAGTAGGATACTACCTCTATCCAGAAGGGTTCATAGGCATGTGGAAAAGAAACAGAGAGAAACCAAACCTTACAGCAAATATATCATTTGCAGTTTTACCTTCATAAATAGAGAATTCCCAAGTGGAATCTAAGTATTTTACATGTGAAAGGAATAAGGATTGACCAATCCACCCACATTTTGCAGAGAGGAAGTTCAGGAACTTGAAGGCTAAAAGAATTGTGTAAGCTTTCTTAGTTTCTTAAAGGAGATTGTCTACATTTCAGGCTACCACTTTTTCTTTTGCTTTGTTTTGTTTTTTTAAGACAGAGTCTCACTTTCTCACCCTTCCTGGAGTGTCATGGCCTCATAGCTCACATCAACCTCAGACTCCTGGACTTAACTGATTTTCTTGCCTCAGCCTCCCAAGAAGCTGAGATTAGAGGTACCCGCCACAACACCTGGCTATTTTTATTTTAGAGACAAGGTCTCACTCTGGCCCCAGCTGGTATTGAACCTGTGACTCAGGCAATCTACCTTTCTCAGCCTCCCAAGAGCTGGGATTACAGGGGTGAGCCACTGCACCTGGCCAGGCTACCACTTTTTTAAAGAATTAATTCATTCATCCATAACTGAAATTTTTTTTCAATTTAATGTTTAAATAGTGATTTCAGATGTTCAATTACAATGAAAGACTGTAAAACCTTGAAAGTAGGGTAACACCTGTGGCTCAGTGGGTAGGGCACCAGCCCCATATACTAAAGGTGGCAGATTTGAACACGGCCCAGCCCAAACTGCAAAAATAAACATACAAACAAACAAAAAAAACCCATCAAAGTACAGTAATGACTGGAATTCTAAATTTACACTGTATAGATTTCTTCCAAAACAAAACATTCAAGTCTTCTATATGTTGCATGAATTGCCAATTCTTGACAGGCATGAAATGTCCCCCAGTATCTTCATTTCAACGTTTGATAGATTTTCCTAATATTTCCAAATTATTTGTTTTCTCTTCACTGTCAAGAGTATTATAAGTACTTTCCTACTTATAATATTTTCCAAACAGAGCTATTTGGTTTGACTTACACACTTCATTGGAGCTGTTGTTTTAAGAGAAGTCAACAGGCTTCACTACTCGTGTTTCTCCTTGACTTCCTCTGTGCAAATGCTGTCTCCCAAAGAGAGCTGCTCTCGTAGCCTAAGTCTTGGGGTGATAAGACATTTGTAATAGCTCCAGTTGCTGTAGCCTCCGATATGTAACAAAAGCAAGAAATGAATGTTAATTGTAAAAGAGATTTAATGAGACCCACAATGACTTCCCATTTCCTGGTGTCCATACCCTTGTGGAATTCCCTGCCATTGGCACCAGCTGGACCATGCTGGTGATGCACAGAATAGGGCAAAGCATGTGGGATATCAGTGTCACGATTCTGTTATGTTATGTAATATCTGTTTATTAGACATGACAAGAAATTTAATATAGTTGACCATAATGGAAAACTTCACTTAGCAAACAATCACAGGTGACCTCTGCATCTGAGGGCAGTTTTCAGTCAATAACCAACCAAAAAGAAAAAAAAAATGGACCTTTGGGCAGACGACCACAAGGAAATAAATTCTGCCAACATCCTACATAAGCATGGAATTGGACCTTTTCCCAGTTAGGCCTCCAGATGTGAATGCAGCCAGACAATGTCTTGACTGCATGCATGTGAGACCCTGATATGAGGGCCCAGATGGGCTTTGCTGAAATTCCGAATCCACAGAAATGGTGACATAGAAAAATATGTGTTACTGTGTGCGATTAGAGGGCAATGGAAACTAGAACAGTTACAGAAAAGCCAATTCCTGCCACGATCATGGACCAAACCTCAACTTCTACTTTTTTTGATGAGGCAACCAGACATGATTGCACTCACTCTGAACTTGCCCAGTATTTTATACCATGAAAGGTACATAGCACTTTTTATCTGGACCTATGTTAATTTTTACCTATTATTCTATCTTCATGGTTTTGATAATAGAGACAGTGTTTTTCGTTTTTATTTGTCCACAGTCCTACCATAGCACTTCTAAATGAATGTGTTCAAATTAAATAATTCAGTCCACTTAAAATATAATAAATATTTTGAGAATCCTAATTTTGGCCTAGGTGGTAGTAGTAAATAAATATATTGTAAGAAAGAAAAAAAAAAACCTTTTTAAAAGGATAAAATTTCACTTTTTTTTTTTTTTATCATTTTAGATGAATCTCTTTTTAGGCTACATTTTTGGGATTTTCCTGTACATGGAATGAAACTGCCTGGTTTACGCTCTTATTACTATTGAGCCAGTGATTAATTGTGTAGTTTCCTTAAGGTGATTATGTATCGATCTGTGAGTCTCGTCCTCTTGGACAATTTCTCATTATACCTATACATTCTTGTTAACTGTACTTTTTTAAAACTGTACAAATCACTATTATTGGATGTACCCCACATAGCTATGGAATAGTGGGTCAGTCAGGAGCAGTGTAAAAATAGATAACCGTGGGCATCTCTGTAGTTACCTGAATAAATAATTCATTGCTAGAATTATGGAATAATGCAGTGCTCTGAAAAGCAGATACTTGGAAAGACACAGAATTCCTTAGAGATAAATTAAATTACAGCAGGTTTGGGGGCTTGAATCAATTCAGAATAATTTGCTTAAGAATATGCTCGTAACCTGGAAGGAGTTTGTAAATATTTTGTGAAGTCCAGAGAGCATAATAGATCTGATATATATCCCATTTCTTTATGTATAATTCATCTCTCCTCCCTAGAACGTAAAGTTAGAAGATTTCATTTCACTTAGCCCCTGATATATACCACCAGGAGTTAGAAGGGTAATGAGTGATAGTTGATAGCTGATTAAATAATTACTCTCACATTACCTTGGAAATTAAAAAATAAAATTATATGAGACTAAATGATAATATTCATGTTTTCTGCAAAATATATGCCTATGTGGTTCTGATTTTTTGTCCTTTGTGCATCTGCCTTTTGCTCATCTTCTTATATCCGGGGTTGGTTTATTCACAGCCAGTACCAAGTGGTCTAATCTGTATGAATGTGGACAACATCTAAATGTGTGTACACCATCGAATAGTTATCTGTTGTTTAAATTGGTTGACATATCTTTAGGACCTTGTCTTGGTACTCTGTTCTCAGAGAATTTTCTTTTGGCACCATAATGAGGGAACTTGAGGGATGAACTGACTCTTGTCTCTGCAAAATACAAATTAGTACCTCCCTCTTTTTTCAGAGGAGGAGAGGAGAGGAGAGGAGATTTATTGACTTCCTTGCAGCTTTGCCATCATCATTGATCTGAAATACCTCAGCGGGAAATAAACTGGCCCTTTCCTATTGGTGGAAGTAGCCAGAATGCAGAGGAGTGTGGAAGAGGTACGCTTCACAAATGCCAGGAGTTTGTGACTTAAAACCAATAAAATATCATGGACGTCCCAGGCATATTTAATAATGGTAAACAGGTAGTATTTTCTCATACTTTTGCAATTATTAGAAATATAGACAGTTGCTGGAGGCTCAGAATATGTTACTTCCTTCTCATAAATAAACGATTATTTGAGAAATGAGCCCAGAAGAATGAGTGATGACTGTCACTGCTCGCTTTTCCTCATCTTGTGAGCACATCTTGAAGAAACACACACCAGGTATAGCTATCAAAGTGATGGTGCCTAATATGTACGTTAACTGCTGCAATTACCAAAGCAGATCATCCAGTTTCTTTCAAGTGACAAAACCAGAACTGTCAGGAAAAATGGGAATAACAAGAATTGTGTGAAAAAATTAAAAGAAGAATAGCAATGTAGAATACGGACAAGATTTTATGTTCCCTTTAGAGGATGTCACCACATAAAAGATATAGCTGGTCCTACAATTGTTGATATACCCCCGTATTCATTTTTATTCCAGTAAATACAATGTTTAAAAATTAAAAATTGAATATATTGGTTTCTCAATTTTTGTATTTAATTCTTCTGAAAGAAACATTCTGAATGTCATTTATCTTCATCATGTACTTATTCAACCACCGTTTTTCTGAATAAGGAAACCAATGTGAACTTCGACTGGCAGTAGCACTTCCCACGTGTATTTATCACCAATCTCTTAAGGCCTAAAGGAGTGGCCCCCCTGCATGTTTTTACGGAATGAATTGGACACTTGATGTTATGACAGCCAAGAATTAAATTGTCAGAATTAGAATGGCAAGCTGTTCTTTTTTCTAATTTTTAAGTTTTTTTTTTTAATTCAAAATTTAGGAGGATAATAAAGTTTTTATCACAAGGCATTCTTACAGGGCTATAAGAATACTCAACATCCAAAGAAGGGGCTTTGTTCACATGAGTTAGATAAGTTTCTTCCCCTCCTCTTCTTCCCCTCCATTCCCCACTTGATTTCTAGTAACTTTCCCTTCCCTCTGTGCCCATGTGTGCTCACTGATTAGTTTTAATTTCTTAGAGAGTACATGTAGTGTTAATTTTTCCCTATTGAGATACCTTGCTGAGTCTCTAGTTCCTTCCAAACAGTTGAAAAAGACATTAATTCATTCTTTTTATGGCTTAGTAGTACTCCATGGTATTCATAACCCACATTTTGTTCATCCGCTCATATATTGATGGGAACATGGGTTGACTCTGGATCTTTGCCATTCCAAATTGTGCCACAGTAAACATTTGGGTGTGTCTTTTTAATAAAATGACTTCTTTTCCTTTGAGTGTATGCCTCGTAGTAAGATTACTGAAATTTAATAAAGATAAGACTTTGAACATGTATCAATTGCCTTTTTATTTAAAATATGTCTTTATTCCTAAAATTTAAGGGAAAAAATGACCAGGAAAGATCTTAATGTAGATTATAAGCTAATAAGCTATCAAAAATACGCCAATGTTCTATAGAAAATAACATTTATTGATTGCCCTTACATAAATCAAAAATAATAATTTTTAAATGTTATGCCAAGGAATTTTGCTAAGTGCTTTTTACTTTGCTAAGTATTTACATACATAACTTCAAAAAGGAATCTATACTCATTAAAAAATTTTAATTTGATAAATTGGACTTTTAATTATTACCATGCTATAAATATACCATTTATGAAGTATGGCCGACTTCTATGAAGCAAAAAGGCTATCCCTCACATGAAATGATAATTACAATAATATATTTCTAGCCCATAAAAGTTAAGCATACTACTTGAATACAGATTATGGTCTCTAAATAGCATTTCCCATTAAGAGCTGAAGGGCTCCTTGAAGAACTAGCTCATTTTGGCAGGACTAGAAATATCCAAAGGAGTCTGAAATATCTTGTCACATGTTAAAGCAAGGATGCTTGCAAATATAAGGTTAAATCAAGAGGACTGGGGGCAAAACTTGCAGGACCTATTCTTATATAGAATAGAATTTCTTATAGGTATGACAATGACAATAATAATTATAATAATAATCACAATGGATTAATATAGATTGCATATGTTTGAATCAGGACATCAAGAGTTCTATCTCCATTGAGATGTACACATTATGCACCATTATTGAAAATTTTGCTCTTTCTGTATGCAAGTCCATAAAGTAGTCTTGAATTCTTACATTTTGCATTTGTTTATGAGTAACCATTTGGCCCAATGTGTTTTGCCTAAAATCTGAGTATTTTCTGCTAGAGTCTTGCATCTCTCTGAGATCTGGCATCCCTCTGAATAAACAGTAAATTATATCAAACTCATTTCTCTGTTTAGTCTTTCAAAATAAATAAACCTATGTCTAATTTGAGAGAGCTGAGATAAGCACATTAATACAATAAGAAAAGTGTCTAAGTCTTTTTACCTCCCACCACTAATATATAGACAAAATATTCAGAATTATAATGACAAATAATTAACTTCATAAAACAAATATCATATTTTTTCCAATATGCTGCAAATGCTATTTGTTAGCATTCCCACTGCTGTTTTATTTTATCTACCATCTCTTCTCATGAATACCTTAGAAAAACAATAGCTGCTCAAAAAAATGTTAAATTACACTTAATGCAAGAGAAAAGGCTTTTAAGACTACTAAAATGTAATCACATTCAATTAAATCTTTAGCAAAATCTAAAGGTAGTTACTTCAAAGAGAACATGAATTTGTGATAAAAATCTATCAAAATTTCCAAATATATTCTTTTCCCCTTCCATTTCTCATTATATTTAGATTGCCAAAATCATCCAAAAAATTAAAATAAGATCAGATGAATTTGCCCTTGTCCCTGTGGTGGGTACTTGAATTATCATGACTTATTTAGTTTGTTCCTTTTCTGCCTCCATCAAATCATAAATCCTGCTTTTGCTACTATTTTCTGAATTTTCCCAAGAGAAATGATCTCCTCTCCCATATTGTACATGGTCTTCTAGTGAAGCCACTTTTGATATTAGATTTCAAAAATGTAACAGTGAAAGATCTAGACTAAGGCAGTACCAAAACTGCGCACACACCCTCTGCCATAGTGACGCATTGAAAACGAATGATGAGGCTCGGTGACTGTGCCTCAAGCAGCTAAGGTTCCAGCCACATACACCTGAGCTGGCGGGTTCAAATCCTGCCTGGGCCCACCAAACAACAATGATGGCTGCAACCAAAAATAGCAGGTGTTGTGGCGGGAGCCTGGAGTCCCAGCTACTTAGGGGGCAGAGGCAGGAGAATCACTTGAGCCCAGGAGTTGGAGGTTGCTGTGAGCTATGATGCCACAGCACTCTACCCAGGGTGACAGCTTGAGGCTCTGTCTCAAAAAAAAGAAAAGAAAAGAAAAGAAAAAAAAATGATAAATATGTTCCCAAAGTTAGCACAATCCAAGACAATTCTGGAAGTTTTGTTTGTTATCTAAGTTTATAACATAAACTTTCTGTGTCCTCTTCTTAGATGACCCTAAGTCTTCAGAATTTAACAGTCACTAAAGACTAAAATTTTTACAAGCCAGACATGGAACAGGAAAACCACCTAACTCAGAAGGAAAACATAAAAATAAAAAAACTACGAGATAATAGAATCACAGTTTAGGCCTCAGATCAAGCTGTGCTTGGGACCAGGACTCCCTGGCACTTTAGAGATTATGATCTCTCAGAGAGGTCATGATTTTCTCCTGTTGTTGGGCTGCATGAGCACAGAAGGTATAGGTTGACGTCCCTTAAAACTCAGATGTTGAAGGTCTAACTCTTAGTAGATCAGAACATGACTTTATTTGGAGATATAATCCTTAAAGAGTTAATTCAATTGAATTTGTGGTCACTAGGGTGGGCCTAATTCAATATGAATGGTGTCCTTACAGAAAGAGGAAATTTGAATGCATACATGCATGGAGGAAAAACGTGAAGAGACAAGGAGAAGACAGTCATGTCCAAGTGCATCTCCCCAGCCCTCATAAGGAGTCAACCCTGCTGATACTGTGATGTTGGACTTTTAGCTTCCAATTCTATAGGGCAGTGCATTTCTGTTGTTTGGGCTACCCAGTCTGTGGAACTTTGTTACAGCAAACCTAAAAAACTAATACAAAGAGCAAAGTAAAAATCTGTCATCTACAAGTGTCACTCAAGCCTCCTATATTTTTATGCTGAAGAATCAATGGCAGATTAATAAAATAATACATACCTCCCTTAACAATATGGAGACAAAATACTCATAACTTTTAAAATGATAAAATAACTTGAAGAGATATAACATCCTCTTCTTCCAATACGTCTTATCAATAGGTATGTTCTTCAGAATAGAAGGCAATAATTATTTAAGTCATTTTGAGCCTCATTTTCCATCAATTACTGAAAGGAAAAGTTACACTGAGACACACCAGATCTGAATGTAGCATTATTGAACCACTTTGTTGCTCCGATTGTCTATACTTTCTTTTTCTGAAACACTATAAAATAAATTACTTCATATCTCAGGAATTAATCAGGAGATTCTTTATTACAACTGACAAATACCATTTTTCTCTCTCAGTAATTTCAAGAGAAATCCAAATCAATGAAGGATGCATAAATCTTGGAACGTAAATAGCTTAATCTTACACAATTGTTGTCCTTTGCTTTCAATAACTCAATTTCCACAAAGCTTGTTAATTTTTTGTGTGTGCCTAGAACCCTTATAAAATGTTCAAACTTAGCACCTGCACACATGAGAGATTTAACTCTAGTCCTTCTTTGCTCTCAACTCTTTTCTTAAATCTATTACAAAGCAAAATTGCTGCAGACTGTGGTGATAAATCACCATATTACAACCATCAAGGCATTTAATTTGCCACTAAAATCAACTGGGATTTGCTCATGCCAAAAAGTAATATATTGTCAGAGAAAAAATAAAAAAAATAAAAAAACATACAAACCCGTGGATATTACACGTCAAAACAAGATGGACGGTCAGTAACCTTGATGACAAAGCAACAATTTATAGTTTGTAAGACCCGAACAGACAAATGGTAAGAAAAATGCACTTTGACTTTACCATGCTGAGGATTTGGCTGGGGGAAAACATCAAATGGCTTTGCGGGAAAATGAACAGATATGTGGTGTTTAAACTTTACACAAGGTTGTGTGTTTGCTAGGGCTTGAGTTGGGGGCATGAGAGGATGAGGGATGTGATTATTTGCCTAAGGATCCCTAATTTGCAAATAGCATGTTACATATCAACAACTTATAGGTTACTCACTAATCATCCTAGTCACTCATCAATTTTTGTCACGTATCAATAAGGTGTAGGGGCAGAAAGACGTGACACTTTTTCTCATCTATCTTAAGGATTATGGCTGATAGTCCTACAGCAAAGGACAGATGAACAAGAGAAAAGCATAAAATATTATTTAATACAATTTTATGTTACATGGAAGACTTCATAAACAAAGACTCAAAGACCCAGGGAGAACAGTCTCTTTTTTATGTCTGGGTTTGATGAAGAATGAACAGCCATGTACAAACGAGACTGCACAGAGGGTATACTCTAGCTGAAGGGGGAAGCCCCAGAAAGCCGATCTGTTCAGTCTTCTTGGCCTGACTGTGTAGCAGTTTTTTTTTTTTTTTCCTTCCTTCAGGGTATTGGGCTGGACTCCTATGGATTGAGGGTGTTCAAAAAGGAAGGAAGAAGGGACAGAGTCATTTTTCTAGGTTTTATGGCTTGCTCTGTGGGAGAGGGGTTCCAGTTTCTGTGAATCATGTTCAGGAAGAGAAATTCTAATTCTAATTCCTATGACCCTCGTTAGGGAAGAAAGAGGGGCAGGAGACAAGAGGGAAAAAAGAAGGTCAGAGAGACTTTATTTCTAAGGACTTTCCAATTTCCTTCAGTTCCAAAAACCCAACAGCCAAGGTGCTGTATGTTGGGGTATTATGTTCTGACCTCAAACAATGGAGAATGCTTTTACTATTTTCAAATACTGCATTGTTACTACTTTCAAATGCCAGCAGACAATGCACTGCATCAACTCTTGGCACCCTTGACTGGGGTAATTGATAGAGTATTGGAGCCATGAATGTGTACTGCTGCCTAGACGGAGATATTTCTCTAAAGGATGAGAGAATTTCTAGGTCTTGGTTTCTGCCAGGGCTTATAGCCTAATAATTTTTTTGCTATAACAAATAATACCAAAAATAGTGTAAAGGGATGGAATAATAAACAATAAGATATTTATATTCCCCATGATGAGGAAGGTCTCAGGCAATTAAACATTTGTGTGTGGCTGACACTGCATAAGGCAAATCACATTTTTACATTTTCTTTTGTCTGTCCTATAAGAGAGATAACAGCTTGCATGGGTTTGACATTTTGTAAGCCCCTTGAGCTCATTGAATAATTAATCATTCAGAAAGTGTTTATTGAGATAACCCACAAATATAAAAAACACTATAGTCGTCAAGATATAGGTCTCCTGGAGTCAGGAATGTGGTGAAGTGGGCAGCTGAGGGGGGCACAATCAACATATAGATGAAAGTTATAATTTAATAATATATATAATATATGATATACGTTATATAT
>NW_003852396.1:64224193-64236515 GCF_000181295.1 Otolemur garnettii | reverse complement strand
GTTATATATAATATTATCATATATTATATATTACATTGAATATATAATTCAAATGTTAGGTGCTAAAAAATTATTACTATTATTAAATATTATGAAATGCTACAATGATAAGTTATAATTCAAATATTAAGTGCTATACAATTTTTACTATTATTAAATTTTATGCAAATAGTTAAAAAGTGAGTAGGAGAGGAGTGGGCCAGGCCATTTTAGGTAGAGTAATCCAAAAAAGCATTGCAAGAGCTGTGGTATTTGGTTGAGATCCGAACAATGAGAAAGAGCCAGAAAATAGGTTATACTGAAGACATGAGAAGCACAGAAGCTTAAGGCAGGGATAATTTTGGCACATTTCAGAAAGCTGGTGTTACCAAGGCAAAATGAAGTTGAGATTTAGTCAGAAAGTATTTGAGACCAAATCACACAGGGCTTTAAAGTCAGCACATGAAATGTGGAATTTCTTGAAGAATCAGAAGAATATTCTAATATGGTGGCAACATGATCTAATTTATTTACTTTAGTCTCTCTTTGACCTTTGTGGGAAGAAGACATTTAAACTTAGGAAAGCGTAAAATTCAAGAAAAGAGAGTAAATGTTAATTAAGTACTCTCACCACAAAAACGATAACAATGTCATATAATGCATGTGTTAATTAGCTAGCTTTAGTTTTTCCACAATGCATATATACTTTAAGCATCATGTTATACATAATAAATCCATAAAATATTATGTATCATTTTTTAAAAATTATAAAAAGCAAGGAATAAAATTTAGGAGTTGATTGTACTATTTGTAATAACAGGGGTTGGCACCCTGGTTCTATGAAGTCAGTAGTGAAAAAGGGATTACAGGGTTTGAGATACATTTGGGGAAGATCCAACAAGAATTTGGTTGTAGAATGAATGTGATTGTGAGGAAAAGAAGAATGAAAGATAATTTGCAATGTTCTTTAGAGCCACAATAACTGTGGTTTGCTGGATGTTTAACCAGGATGAGAGATATTGGGTGTGGGAGGGTTTCTTTTGGGGGGGGGGCAGTGAGTATGTTAGTCAACACTTCCATGTTGACCAAAATATCTTGAAAACACCTATGAGATATTAAAGTGGAGATGTGAGAAGGCATGTTATATTATACTCATATAATTTTAGAGCCACAAGAAGGGATACAAATCTGACATACATGAATGAGAAACTCTATCATAAAGTCATGGAACTGTGTAAAATACAGTGGGCCTTCCACATCCACAGATGCTGTATCCATGCATTCAACCAACCTTGTGTCAAAAGTATTTAAAAAAATACAAATAATACAAATAAATTATAGCATAGAGTAATCCAGAGATGATTTAAAGTTTGTGGGAGAATGTGTGTAGGTTATATCCAAATACTACACCATTTTATATAAGAAACTGGACTAGACTGGAGTATCCATAGACTTGAGTGGGTTAGTTCCAGAGGGATGACTATAACTAGGAAAATAATAAAGACAGAGAAGAGAAGATTCTTAAACACTTAGAGTGCAGATATACAAAAAAAAAAAAAAACATGCAAAGGGGAGCATGAGGTAATGCTTGGAAGTGGGAAGAAGATTAGAGGAACTTGCTGTTACTGCAGACTGCAGAGAGAGAGTGTGGAGAATGGCTACAAATGCTACTGAGAATTCAAACAAAAGGAAGGCAGGAAACTGACTATCTGTCCAGAGAGATTTTTGATGATATCAATAAACTATGAGTGATAATCTGAGACTCATGTTAAGATTAAATGAGCAAGGCTGGACATGGTGGCTCACATCTATAATCCCAGCACTCTGAGAGCCAAAGCAAAAGGGTCCTTTGAGCTCATGTGTTTGAGAACAGCCTGAACAACAGCAAGACCTAGTCCATACTAAAAGTAGAAAAGATAATCTGGGTGTGATGGCCCACACATCTGTAATCCCAGCTCCTAGAAAGGCTGAGGCAAGAGGATGGCTTGAGTCTAGGAGGTTGAGCTTGCAATTGAGTTATGATGACTCCATGACACTCTAGCCAGGGCTGCAGAATGAGACTCTGTCTCAAAAAAGAAAA
Organism: Otolemur garnettii; assembly: GCF_000181295.1. Taxonomy (NCBI): domain Eukaryota; kingdom Metazoa; phylum Chordata; class Mammalia; order Primates; family Galagidae; genus Otolemur; species Otolemur garnettii. The sequence goes on along the minus strand of NW_003852396.1, from coordinate 64,234,456 downwards.
AAAAAAAAACACAACAGAGTAATGATTAAATGAGCTGAAGTATGGAAAAAGGTTAGTTTAACTAACAGTATAAAAAATTACCCCTGAAATTAGTAGCATAGAACAAATTATTCATGATGTTTATGGATCCTATGGGTCAGAAATTCAGGAAAGGGTCAGCTGAGCAATTCTTGTCTGGTGTCTCCTCATGTGGTTATAGTCAAAGTTCTCTGAACTCGTAGTCATCTGAAAGCCTAATAAAGTGGGGGATGTACTTCCAAAGTAGTGCACACACAATTACAGCAAGAGTTTGTGTTGGCTTTGGTCAAGTCTGTAGCCTCTTTCTGTGTGAGTCTTTGAGCCTCTCTATGGGGCTGCTTAAGTGTCTCCACTGATTGTCTTTCAGAGATCAAATAGGAGACAGAGGCCTCAGAAGTCATACAGCTTTACTTCTACCATTTTCTACTTATCATAAAAGCCAGTCTTAATGCATCATAGATCAGTCCTAATTTACTCATAAAAGTGAGCCAATTATAAGGAGGTAAGGATTATTGCATGTTGTCTTGGTGGCTATCTACCATAGTAATACATTCTTTCAAATCATTAAGTACATTGTCTAAGGAAGATAGTGGACCTTTGGTATATGGTAATCCTTGGAGTCAAGGGCACAATTCTGACTGCTATGTCTGTCCAATACTTGAGATGCAAGCTACATGTTGAGGATCTCCAGAGCCACTTCCACTTCAGACTAACTGGCTACAAATCTAGGGATATCCATTACCACCTTTAGGTTTGATAAAAATCAGAACCAGTCAAAGGAGGAGCCTACAGAGCTTGAAGGTCTCAAATCTGAAGTTTCTTGTCCTTAAAAATCCATTACCCTCAACAGCATAGACAGTTATCAATACATAGAGCGGTGTCAACCTAGAAATTAGCCTGACCTTCAATGTCCAGATTTGTATCCATACCTCATTGTGGGTATAATTGGTTTAGTTATTGTTCACATGGTTGAAAATCAATCTCCAGCTTCATCCCTAATCCTGAAGATAAAGTTTATTTCACAGGACCCAAAACTTCAACCCCCTAATCGCACAGCTATTCTTCCTGTGGTGGTCAGTCCCATATTAACATAAACAATTGTTTGTGGCTCCGGGGGCATGCTATGAATGACAAACATACTATTATCACTCAGGAAATCCCAGTATTTGGAGGTTGGATCCCACCAACATGGTCAAAGGCAGGGCAATACTGAAGTTAATTCTTCCCTACACAAGTAGATATTACCTGTACTGAAGTTTCTAAATAGAATTACTAGAAAAATGACATAAGATTTCAGATTCCGTAAGATGATAGATATTAATAGTTGAAGAATTCAACATCAGTTCTTTGTGTGTGTGTGTTTTGTTTTGCTTTGCTTTATGGCTAATTCCTACTGTTTTGCTCTATGTCAATAATCATTAAGCATTGAGACCAAATACCTTTTCCCTATCAGGAAACCAGAAACAAACTAGAATCCAATTAGCTTTCCTTGTAGTCCTGTGCTTAAGTCAGGATAACCAGCATCCTGAGTGCAATGATGTTCTGAGTATCCCCAGAGCAAACATAGGAAATTAGAATCAGTATATTGGTGGAGCACAAGAATTGGACATTATAGGTTTGGCCTTAAAATGTATTTTTTTTTAATTTTCTGATCTTTTGAGACCCATAGTTCATGGCACATCCATTTTCTCACCTCATCGCTGTAATATACTGCCTCCCATCTTTTCACCATAAAATGCATATTCTATTGTGCTATATTTACCTCTATTACAATACCGTTATTATCAGGCAAGTGTGTTATTTTCAGGAAACTTTCACCTAACTTTAAATTTAAATAGAATGTCTTAGTTTAATAAACCCATTGTAGATATTTCTAGAAGAATCATAGAAGAGTATAAAATACCATGTACGGCTTATTGGTGGAAGTATGAACGAATCAATAAAATTGAGAAGTCCTGAAAATTCAAGGCTTGGTTCTCTGTCTCAATTGTCTTGTGAATTTAACCACTTGTGTCACTTCTTACCCTTTTATATTCCAAAATTTCCCATCTCTGTTCCCTAAATCTACGAAGCTTTTATTCAACACAACTATGTGTTTATGAAACAACAAGCCACACTCTATAATATAAAGATCATTGTGTACAACCCAGGCCTTGGCCAAAAAATGGCTGATAGTATGAGTTGTGTACCTGCCTTGCTCTAGGATTTTCCCTCACCCCTCCTCTCTTTGTTTTTATACTTTCCTTCAGATCAAGTATCTTTATTCTTGTTTTGTTGGCTTTAGCAAACTCAGACAGTATACTGAGTTACTAAGAGCTTAACGTACGCTGACTCTTGAGATACTTGAATTTAAAGAATGTAAATTTCAGATACTTGAGAAAGATAATTTTAAATAAAGGTTTCCAATGATGGCTGTCAAGTTAAAGCATATAGACTGTTCACCAAAATGTAAAGACTTGATCCATTCCACTACACGTGCGTGAAAGCCGCTTTGATGATATATCTGGTTAATACTGACAGCAATAGCCTTCAGTTAGGTCATTGTCAATGTTAAGTAATCCTGTGGTTGGGATGTGAGAGAAAGCTCTAAATTCTGACAACTAAGTAGAACACGTTTAGCCCAAATTTAGAAGAAAGGAGCAAATGTAACACAATCTTCCATCACATATTTTGATGTGGTGAATTTGGCCCGCTCTTGATTAGAGCTGTTACAGTAAAAGACATTTCATATTTGATTCAAAGGTTATAGCAATGTTATTTAAATAGTAGTGGATATTTTAAGAAGCCAGTCTAGTAGGAATAAGGATGAAAGTCTCTCCAGATGAGTTTATAAACATTATTCAAGAAAGTACCACTATAATTCTTAAATTCTATTTCAGAGTTAATACACTAATTTACAGAAATTAAAACATATATCCCTCTAGTAATTAACTCAGCCTCTTGATTATTTTTTATGTGTAAATAATTAGGTAAACAGCTTGCAGAAGGAAAAAAGATTTCTGTTCATAAAAATAAGATGCATCTAAGATATATCTTTTCAAAGTATATTAACATTTATATTGTAGACTTTATACAAAATCAAAATCATCATATGTCTTTGTTCACTTTTAAAATGTGGAACTAAATGTAACATCAAAAAGAAAATGTATACTGGTCTTGAATGCTTTTTGAATTCTAAAAGAAGAACCATAAACTGGAAAAAAAAATAAAGTCTTGGTAATGGCAACTACGTAGGAGTAGTTTTATTATACAGTCTGCATTCAAGTATAATTCTTGTTCTGATTGCAAATTTGCACATATCATTTATTATTATTCTGCCATCCATAATATTTTACATGTCAAATATTTGTTTCACGTCTTTTTGTGAGTTTTTGATGTTTGTGACAAATAGTAGATTCGCTTGTTTTGAATGATGGTTTTATTTCCTTTTTTTCTGTCTAATCTGAAAAAGATCTCTGTTTTTCTGGCCAATCAGCCTCCCCCAAACAGGATATAGCACCACTAAATTCATACCTCCATTATAACAGTCAAAGCATTCTATTTTAATTTTTTATGTATTTACCATCTGAACTATTAGCTGAAGCATGATGGCATAGAAAGAAGGAGATGAGTACAAGGGAAAGACATGGCTTTGGGGTTAGAGCAAGTAGATAAATTCTTGTTCTGACACTACCTATGTTATTTACAACAAGTGTTTTTGCATCGCTATTGCTCAGAAATTCCAGCTATCAAACTGAGAACATGAATAGGTACATTCTGGCTAATGCTTGTTGATATTAAATATGATATTTATGATATTTGTAATATGCTACTTATAATACTTTTATTTTTATTCAATATTCAATATGTGATAGCTTATTATTAATAGAAGGATGAAATTTCTTTTTGAGATTTCCCTATCACAGAAAGGATATCACAGGGCTGTTCATGAGCTAAAAGGGCAAAGAACAATTTCCAAAATACCAAATAGGCCCAGGGAAGGAGTATAAGCACAGGGAGGTGACATGTGTCAGGGAGCACCAGAATGCAGCTGATGGCCACAGTGATATCTGGAAGAAATAAATGGGCCAAGAGGATGTGAAACACAGTAAACAAATTTTCTGACATACTTTTAAACTACTGTACTTTCATCAGCTAAAATATGTCAAAAATATAAGAGAGTCTCAAATATTTCCTAAAAAATAAAATCACTAGATTAATCCTTCAGTCCATTAGCCAGTACACACATACATGATGGGGACCAAGTAGAGATAAAACTTAAGCCAGTTGTGGTAACTTACTAAACCAATGCATTTTTTCATCTTAAATAGCTGCCTTTCAGGTATGAAATAGATAAACAAATAGTATATACTTAATTAAAACTAAGTTTATTATCAGTGACTGTTTGATGCTTTCTTAGAGAAAGCCACACTCTCTATTACTCAAATATTACTGGGAAACTTCTAAAAGTGCCAGGTATACTGATGGTGTAAAATAAAGTCTCCGAGGAATGCATAATGATATTTCATACTTAGAATAATCAGTAGTTCTCAAACTTTTAACATATAGAAGAATAAATGAGAGGATATTTTCAAACATGTATAGTTGGTACCACATCACTCCAGAATTTCTAATTTGGAAGTTCTGAGAGGTCCCCGAGAGTCTGCATTACCAACAAGTGCCTGGTGATGCTAATGTCTGTGGCCTAGAGATCACACTTTGGGAATTACTCCTCTAAGAAATACAATTTACTCATTCTATCTGTGCTTCAGTGTGTGCAAATCATTTTTTGCTTTGAGATCTAGTTTAAGTTTCAAGTAGTAGTTGATTTTTAACCTATATAATCACATGTAAAATATTGTTTCTGTATCAGTGGTCAAAATTAAAACTTAATAATTAAACATTTTCCCTGAGTGGAACATGATCTTTGACCCTCTGATTTGTCTGAGTCATTTAGAAATTGAACCGTGGTTGGTTTTTGGTTCATATGATTTCTTTATTTTTTTTTCACTTGATATCTCTATTATTTATTTGGACTTTTTTGTTTGAATAGCTGCTTGGCATTTTATACTCACATTGTCTATTATTGCCTCTATAATAGAATCTCTCTTAAACAACTTCCAAGTAATCAACTCATACAATTAGTCTCCTTTCTTCATTCCCTCAAGAGAGCACAATGTCTCTAGTAGCAGTTCTTAACCTGTGGGTCATGATCCCTTTCTTGAAATACAAATGAAAATACATCCTGCATATCAGATATTTACATTAGGATTCATAACAGTAGCAAAATTACAGTTATGAAGTGGCGACAAAAATAATTTTATGGTTGGGAGACACTACAGCATGAGGAACTGTATTAAAGGTTTGCGGCATTAGGAGGCTTTAGGAAGGTTGAGAACCACTGCTCTACAGCCTTTTTTTTTGGTGCCTATACCGGGCAGAAATCACAAAAAGGGCAGATGCTGAGACAAATGTCAACACATGAATAGTTTATAACACAGAATGCAGTTTTCAGACAAGGGTCCTGATTGGCACTGCTTGGCATCTGCAATGCTGATCCAGGAAAGAGGGAAAGAGGGAAAGACTTCTTGTAATCCTGCTGGAGCTGCTTGAAGCATCACAGCTATCATGTGGATACTATGGGCTGAGGACAGCAAAGCCAGCAAATATTAGATGCCATTATTTTATATTTCTGAAAATGTAATAAAGCCAAGTAAGCAAGCAGTAAGTCTAATCTCCAAACTATACAATACAGTAATTGTGTAATTCCTGTTCCCCCCCCCCAGTCCCCTGACCCACCACCACTGAAAAAGAACAACTTAAATTCTTTGAATCTCAATTTACTGTTCTACAAATTAAATCATTATTCTTTTACAGTGTTAAAATGTGACCTACAATTCATTCTGCTTATCGTTAGGAGAAAAATTATGTTATATATAAATAAAATTTTATTTACCAATTCATTTATTTTTATATTCATTCATTCATCACTGGATTTTTTTTGTTTCTAATTAAAATTTAATCCCTAATTTATGATAGTTTATTTCTTTGTTTGTTTTAACTTATTTCAGAAATTATTTTACTTGTAATACAATATTCCATGATTTTGACTAATTTCATTTTTCTAGCTATTACTAGGGTGCGAATGTTTTGGTTACATTAATTACTTTTGGACAGTTTGAATCAAAGTTCTAAGTATGTCCATCACCCAGTGTACACTGACCCACTAGGCGTGAATTCATCCCTCCCCTCCTCACCTCTTCCACTTGCTTGATTTCCAAGGAGTATTATTCCCAAATGTGCACATAAGAGTTGATCAATTCATTCTAATTTAATAGTGAGTACACATGGTGTTTGTTTTCCCATTCTTGTAATATTAGCTGATTTTGACTGATTGAGATCATGTATTAATAACTAGACTAGTCTGGCAGCACATTTAAGCATAGACATTCATCAAGAAGATGAGTTTGCTCAGGGAAGGAGACTGTTGAGCTTGATTAGCGCCTGGGAAAAATTAGGGTTATTTCCCTGACGTAGATGAGTGAATGAATTGATGAGTCCATCCATTCTTCAAAGCCAAAGATGCTAACTGGTTTAGCAAAATCTGAGAAATTTTACATGGTTTCAATTCTAGCAATGTTAAAAACAAACAGGAAGAAGGATCCAGGCGCAAGAGAATAGATTGCCTTTTTTGTTGTTGTTGTTGCAATTTTTTTTCCTTTTAAGTTTTCTGCAATGAAGTTGGCAGAGATCATGTGCTTCACTTTTTACTTCCTAAACAGGACCACCTCCTGAGTCCCTGGCGGTATATTGTCTCTTATAGTTTTGAAGAATTTGATTAACATTTCTCAGTTACATAGAAAATTCTTTTCTAGCTTCTCAGGTAAATGCCACTTGATATAACATGAAAAATACGTTTTCTTGTTAGAGGCACCATTCAAATTGAAGACAGCTGTTGATCTTCCTGCTTGAAATAACTTTTCGCACATGCCTTAAGCCTTCTCATTTTTTTCCAGGTAAAACTATGTAAACTATTTTCATTGCTCTTATAGCTTCCACTTCCAGGTCTATACTTGTTTTTTAATGCCTTCTCTCTGACCCACTTTTTTTTTCTTTAGAGACAGCGTCTCACTTTGTCACACTCAGTAGAGTACTATGGCGTCACAGCTCACAGCAACCTCCAGCTCTTGGGCTTAGGCAATTCTCTCGCCTCAGCCTCCTAAGTAGTTGGGACTATAGGCACCCACCACAACACTGGCTATTTTTTGTTTGGAGTTTGGCTGGGGCTGGGTTGGAACCCGCCACCTCGGTATATGGGGCCAGCACCCTACTTGCTGAGCCACGGGCACTGCCCCTCGCTAAGCCACTTTTAATTTCCACACAATTGTATGGACATGAGAATCTCAGCCTGCTCTCATGAATCTAATAAGGTCATTAGTCACATTGAAAATAACTTGCTTATTTTGCTTAGGTTAATTCATTCTGTAACATGCTTGCATATTATATAAACACTCTATGTTAACTACTTTTCTGTTCTAGTGTGGTGCAAATTCTTTCAATGGACAACACAAAAATATCCCTTTCATTGGCCCTTACAATTTCAAAGGTTGATTAAAGTTATTTATCACCAGATTAGAAATATGTACAAAATTTCAAAGCATAAATGTCAGTCTAATTTAGAAATAAACATTACTCTTCTTTCTTTCAAGTATGTTGAATTTCTATAGTATTGTGTTTACAAAGATACTTTTACTTGATTCTCCAAATGTATGAGGAGAAGTGGCTGATATAATTTGTTTTATCATGATTTTCAGAAATCTTTAGCAATTTAACTAGGCTTATTCATGAATGATAAGAAGTGGGCTGGAGCCTATGTATTAAGATGCTAGATCTCGAATGTCTTCTATTACACATGTTTCTTTTTGCTACCTGTTTAAAAGAAGCTAGTCCATTGTGAATTTCTCTCTGGGAAGAAGACAATGACCGGCCATAGGGGAGAGGGAGAAAACACAGAGAAAAATGGAAGTAATATTTCATTTTTGTTGTTAAAACTTGGAATATGCAAGAAAAGACTTTTGAAATCCATCTCATGCTTTTCAAAATGGACTTTAAGTTTTTATTTTTCTTTCAAGTAGCCTATTAAGACTGATAAAATTCTGTCGAAGAAATTCTTTTATTAAGATAATGATGTTGGCCATTATTGCTAAGCTGGAATCAGCATTTAGTAGGACATACATTAAAAGCTAAGTATCACCCCTAACCCCATCGGAATAGCTGAATAGTCAAGGCAGCAGATGCTGGCGAGGATGTGGAGTGAACTCCATGTTAATTCTAGTTCTTTCGGTTATCTTAAGCAATAATTTGTCCTTTCTGAAGAGGTAGCTTAATTTAGAAATAAACATTACCCTTCTTTTTCTCATTTATTGACATATTACAAAATTTGATACATTTGTTATCTTTATAGTTCTTACTGATTTTTAGCAGGCCCAAGCCGGGCTCGAACCCACCAGCCCCAATAAGTTCTTCCTATAATCAAATAGAAAGAAGCATGTGTACTCCCCTGGAGTTTCTAATGTATTTCACACATCTGTCTAACAACTCACTATTCAAATAGGAAATTAAATACAGATGAGATGGAGAGGAAAATCAACTTATGTGTATTGCCAGTGGTTTACAGAGCATGGCATAGCAGCCAGACCACATTGAGATTTTATTTCCATACTTTTCTGCACAATTTCCTCAGGTCCCAAGAAAGTGATCTGTAGGGTGGAGAAACATATGGAGGAGAAAGACTGTGCGGCGGAGCATGGTGGAGAAATTTGGCCACACAGCAGAAATCAGCAGTCTCCAGGGTCCTTCCTCCTCAGCTTTTCCTTTCTACTTAAAAGGCAGCAAACTTGAACCGTAACTTTAGGCCAGGACACTTTCAACCAACATGTGGTAACTCTATTACCACTTTTGTAGCTGCCCCCCTACAAGTCTGCATGAATATAAACTTAAAGGATGTTATGGTATATTTTCAGACACAACACTTTAATTCCCTTCTTAACTGCTTAGCTAGGCCTGTTTGAGTTGTCAGAATGTATTTTTGGTCTAGTTGAGAATATGAATTGCATCATTATTTTTTGTCATAGTTTGAAGGAAACTATTTTATAAAGGCACAGTGTATTTTAAATGTTTGCATGTAACAAAATACAAGACTCATGATTTAGTACTGGATCCACCATATTTTAACTATTTGATTACCATGTTAGCTATTATTATTGCAATTTACTCTAAGATAATGCTATGGTCTTAAGGTTTATATACCTCCAAAATTCTTATGTCAAAATTGTCTCCTGATGGTGATGCTATTAGGAGGTATGGTCTTTGCTAGGTGATTAGGTCATAGCGACAGGACCATAATGAGTGATATTCATTCCTTTGTTAAAAAAGAAAGAAAGAAAGAAAGAACGAAAGGAAGGAAGGAAGGAAGGAAGGAAGGAAGGAAGGAAGGAAGGAAGGAAGGAAGGAAGGAAGGAGAAAAAAAGAAAGAGAGAGAGAGAAAGAAAGATCCCCTTTCCCTTCTGACATGTGAGGTTAGAAAAGATAGCTATTAACAAGATACTAAACTTTTTGGTAACTTTGATCTTGGACCTTCCAGCCTCCAGAACTGTGAGAAATAAGGTTCTGTTGTTCATATGCTACCCAGTCTATGGCATTTAGTTATACAGTTTGGACGGACAAAACAGATTAACATTTTTATAAGTAAAAATGTCAGCTATATTATGAAATCCTAACATTCTAATTTTTCATTTCATATTTAGAATGCAAAATGTTTTAATTACTAATGTGACACATACACTTTGTAAAAATATCAAAATGTTAATCATACCATAATATATTCTGAATAAGCTATACTGTATTAAAACATATTAACTTATCAATATTTACTCACATTTATAATTAAAAAATACAACATTTTGTAGTATATAAGTTTAATCACTTTTAAAAGATAAATTTAATGTTTATATGTTTATATATGCAAATAGATCTATATATCTGTACACATGTACTCACATATATGAAGTATATACTTAGCTTTTATGTCAGAGATATAACTGGAATTTATTTTTCAAGATATAAAGGTATTTGAGATAATTTAAATATTCTTTTAAAAGACTGAACAAAGGGAGCAGCGCCTGTGGCTCAAAGGAGTCGGGCGCCGACCCATATGCCAGAGGTGGCGGGTTCAAACCCAGCCTTGGTCAAAAACTGCAAAAAAAA
>NW_003852396.1:64198280-64223501 GCF_000181295.1 Otolemur garnettii | reverse complement strand
CTTCTGAAAGATGTAGAAGGAGGAAGACAGCGCTTTTTTTTTTTTTTTTTTTTTGCAGTTTTTGGCTGGGGCTGGATTTGAACCTGCCACCTCCGCCATATGGGGCCAACGCCCTACTCCTTTGGGCCACAGGCGACACCCAAAGACAGTGCATTTTTTAAAGACTACCTTAACTAAAAAACCAACAATAAAACCTTAGAACAGTTGTTCACTATTTATTTATAATATAAATTGTGTAACTCTCAGCTATACAAAATATTATCGAAAATTACAATACTTCAGGCCAGTAAATCCTTACCAGATTAAATTTTTGTTAGACAACAGAAATTAAGATATGAGATAGATTAAAAACCTTGTCTCTATCTTTAATTCAGATGATGGGGGAGATGAAAGTAGTTCCAAATTTTCACAAAAACAAATGCACAAAACCAAGGATAATCCACAGACCTTTGTATGGCAAAACTTAGTTTACATAAATCGCATCACATTTGAAAATAAGTCAAAATGGCTTTTATGTTTTTAAAAATGAATCACTAACCGGCTGATGCCTATAATTCTAGTATTCTGTGTCACTGAGGTGGGAGGACCATTTTAGTTTGGGAGTTCAAGACCAGTCTAAGCAAGAGCAAGACTCCATCTCTACTAAAAATAGTAAAACAAATTAGCTAGACTTTGTTGCCTGTAGTCCCAGCTATTCAGGAGGCTGACCCAGGAGGATCACTTAAACCCAGGAGTTTGAGGTTGCTGTGCTCTAGACTGATGCCACAGCGCCCTAGCCTGGTGAAACAGAGTGAGACTCTGTCTTAAAATAAAATAAAATAAAATAAAATAAAAAGAATTACTGAAACATAATAAAAGGTTCACAGTAAAAGGTAGGAAGTAATTATGGAAATAGTGTTCTAGAGGAAATAAAAAAATGAAGATTAGGAAATAACTGCTTTGTAATCTTATTATTAAAAATGTGATCTGTAAGTAATAATGTAAAATGCTAAGAGGGACTTATTTAAGAAACAAACAAAAAAACTCTCTGCCTTTTAGATTTGGTAGCAAGACAAAGCAATTCAATCCTTTCTCAAAATGAAGTGTAAAAAGGAGAAAAACTACTCAAAAACAATTTTAGGGCTCCAGAAATCAACCAGAAGCATCCAACACATTGAGAGGCATCTATTCATGAAAAACTGCCAAGAAGGTGAGTTAGATCAATGGCAGTCTGTAGACTTCTCACATGAGATTGTGACCAGTTCCCAGTACTCAACTCATTTAGCAAGATGGTAATTTTGTTAGGGCAAGTTTGCTTGTGACAACCAGAAATCGTGTTGCCAGAGGGTATAGACACAGTTTGAAGAGAGGGAAAGGGGAAGAAATATGTTTGAAAAAAATAATGACCTATAACTTCCCACATTTCATAAAAAACTAACATAAGATCAAAAAAGTTCAAGAATTATAACCACAGGAAGTTATCTACATGGATTTGTAATTCTCTGGGTACTTTGCACCATTTTTTGTCTTTGACTTTTGGTATTTTGCTTATTACAGATTGTTATTACAAGAACAGACCAACATGATGAACAGTTGACTTCTCAACAGAAACAAGGGTGGCTGGAACACAGTAATAGGACATGTTCAGACTGCTGTGAGATATTAAAAAATAAAACCAAAAGCAAACTCGTGATGAGTATTTTACATCTATCAAAAATATCCTTTGCTGAGACAAAGGATAACTGAGAGAAACCACTGTTCATACATACCTGCCCTAAGAGCAGGGGTGTCCAACCAGGGCCTGGGGGCCACCTGTGGCCCAGAATGGCTATAAACACAGCTCAATACAGAATCTTAAACTTGCTTAAAACATTAGGAGATTGTATTTTTGTGATTTTTTTTTTTTTTTTTTTTTTTTTTTTGTAGAACTCAATCTTCCAATTCTTAAGCTTGACATTTGCAATAACAATATCGGTCACAGTGTCACATAAAACAAAAACATGCAAGTTATCTATTTGCATGCACCTATGGCTTCAATATCACGTGGGTGGGGGTGGGATACAGCTTCCAGTGTGTTCTCTTTATAGCACAGACAGTCAAATTGACAACACCAGATGTGCTCGTGGAGACATGGTGAGGCAACTATTATCAATAATATTTCAATCTTCTATTCCAGTGTTAGGCATTTAATGCTAGTTAGAAATCGGGTAAACATTCTTATTTGATTACTAAGCATATTTCCAAGCCTCAGTGATGCCTCACACATTAGGACCTCTACTTCACCCTACATTAGCAGCCGACATGTAGAAGGACTCAAACTTTGCTTTCTACTAACCTGATGATTAATTTTCATAGTAAAAGTATACATAGTCCCTTATCCATTATTATATTTTAATCTCAGTATGGGTTCTACAAAAATCTCAAAGTAAAACAGAAGCCCAAACAATAAAAATTACAAATAAAGAAAAGTCGTTCAACGGCAAGTGAGCAGACAACTACTTCTTTGATGAGGCAAATAGTGAGTGAGACACTCGGATAAATTTGTAGGGAATTTGTGAAAGTTTTCAAGTACTATAAGTTGAAAGACATTATATGCAAAAAAGATGCTGCATATTCAATACATAGGAAAGATTGTATCATAAGGACAAAATAGTGAAAGTGAAAAAAAGTTTGTCTTCTCCACAAATTTTTTTTTTAAAAATAGTTACAGCAAGATGGATTCCTTTGTAAAAGCTAGTTCTATGTTGGCATATTTAATAGCACGAAAAGCTAAGCTATTTAGTGATGGTGAGTTTACTAAGCAATGTAGGGGAAGCACGGCAGATTTAGTTTGCCTTGAAAAAACAAAGGCAAATATTTCTAAAATCAGTATGTCTCCCCGAACTATAGCCAGGGGAATTGGAGAAACTAGAAAAATCTATCAAGAGATGTTTGGAGAGTGAAGCAGCGAATTTAAACTTTTATGCTTTGGTGATGGATGACAACAATGATGTTATAAACACGGCTCAATTTTCCATTTTTATTAGAGATATTAATGAAGAATATAATGTCACTGAAGAAATGGCTGCTCGAGTGCCATTAAAAGACACAACTAAATCAAGAGATTTACATGAGGCTATTAAAAATATATTAAAGCAAATTTCTTTCTTTACTGTTAACATATCTGGTATAGTTACTAATGGTGGCCAGGCAACGGTAGGCAGAGAGGGACTTGTAAAATTAATAGAAGACAATGCAATCGCCACCCCAAATTCATGTTTGATGGAATAGTATTGCATAGTATATCAAGAAATTTTATGTGGGAAAGCTTTAGAAATGGAGGATGTCAATGCTAACCTTCATCAAGACTGTGAATTTCATAAGGGCCGAGGGATTGAGTTACAGATATCTCCAAGAATTCTTAAAAGTGTTAGTGCTGACTATGGTGATGTCATTTATTTTTCAGAGTTAAGTTGGCTACATTAAGGCCAAATCTTGAAAACTGGGATATGCAACATGTTATCATTTATGGTATCAAAAACCAAATTTGTACCAGAACTTGACGATGAAAACTGGCTTACGAACGTAGCATTTTTAGTGGATTTAACCCCTCTCCTAAATGAATTAAATATTCATCTTCAAGTTGAAAAACCAACTTATCAATACAATGTTTTGAACAATAACCATGTTTCAAATGAAATTGAAATTATGGCAAACTCCTTCGTAAGGCAAACAATTATATGTATTTAAAGATGTTGGTCAAACATAGTCCTTCAAACAGCAAAATATATGCAGCCTGGCTTTTTTAATTTGATAATTCAAACAAGAATTTGAAAATAAATTTCAAGATTTCTAGGAAAATAATATTTTGGTTCATTTGTGTCTCCATTTTCAGTTGACATAAATATGTTGCTGCCTGCTAATTTTCAAATGGAATACTCAGAGCTTCCCCGATAAATAAATAAACATCTCACTTCACAATCACACCTTATTCATGTCGTTCCTCTTTTGGCAGCATCTACACATGAAAGCAACAATGTTCAAGAAAGAAGCACATGAAGAGTAAAATTAGAACCAGAATATCTGACGAGCACCTTGAGAACGCACTGAGAATTACACCTGCTTTCATCACACCTGATATCGATGCATTTGTTTTTCAAATACAATGTCAAATATCCCACTAGTTTTATGCTGACCACTTTTACTTTTATAATAAAAATATGTTTAAAAGACTAAAGATGTTTTACTATTTAGATATGTATATTTTCTATATAGTGATCACAAAGTTGGGATCTGCTTGATGATTTAAAAGAATGAATAAGCCAGTGCATAATTAGGATTATCGTGTGAGGACTTTTTTGCTTATATGTCGTGGTGGATATCATGAAAATTATGCATGGATTTTTTTTCTCACTAGCTTTTGTTAGTTTTTGTATATTTAATGTGTGGTCCATGATGACTCTTCTTCTTTCAGTGTGGCCAGAGAACCCAAAAGTTTAGACACCTTTGACCTACAGTAATCCTAAGGGTGCCCGTCATATTAAAAGAAATTGACTGAGGCTGGAAGTGTTGGCTCATGCTTGTGATTCTAGCACTCTGGGAAGCCAAGACAGAGGTGAATTGACTGAGCTCATGAGTTTGAGACCAACCTGAGTCAGAGCAAGACCTTGTCTCTAAACCAGGGTTTGTGGTGGGCACCTGTAGTCCCAGCTACTTGGGTGGCTGAGACAAGAGAATCACCTAAGCCCAAGAATTTGAAGTTGCTGTGAGCTGTGATGCCACAGCACTGTACCAGGGACAAAAAAGTGAAATTCTATCTCAAAATAATAATAAATAAATAAGTTAATTAATAAATAATAAATAAAAATAAATAATAAAAAGAAATTGACTGACACTGTAAAATAAACTTCCAGGAATAAATGAAGAGTGGTGGAAATTATAAATGTGTAGGCATAGAATTCCATATTAACATATATTTTCCCATCCCTACCCTTAATTTATTAATAAAAGCATAAGGTTGTATAAAATTAGAAGAATATAACATTATAGCATTTCGTTTTACATAGGTGTGACATATATGGCAATAATGACATAAAGGATGAAGGGAGGAATGAACTTATGTTGGAGCAAACTTCTTGTCCTTTATGGGATTTAAGTTGGTATTAACACGAAGTAGGTAAGTTATAATAAATTAGGATGTATGTTCTTATTACAGGAACAAGTGATAAAAATTTCTTAAAAAATAATGTAAACTTCAAGAGAAATAAGAAAGAGCACAATGATAAATATATACTAAACAATATAAAGAATTACACTAAATATAACTGTCCTAGACAGCACAAAGTATAGAGGACACCAAAGCTTATTTCTCTTATTTAACTGTAGTTTTGAATTTTTTGATCTATTATAGCTAATAACAATTATGAATTTCAAGATAGCTAGAAAGGATAATCTTAAAAGTTATCACTACAGAAAAATGATAATCACCATGTACTTGAGGTGATACACATGCCACCCGCCCCGATTTGAACATTATACAGTTATGCACGTATATATTACACTGTATGCCTTAAACACATGAAATCATCATCTATACTTATAAAGAAAAAATAAGAAAATGACTTATAAGGAAAAAAGAAGATCATCATACTGAACAAAAGAGTAAGATCCAACTTTATTTTGACTGTAAAGGACACACTTTAGATTCAGAGGTATGAAAAAGTGAAAAAAATAACAATGGGAAAAATATATCATGTAAATGATAACCATAAAGGTATAGTGAAAATGATACTAACTCATATATATTGCTCAGCCCCTGTAGTATATTTTAAAAAAAAGTTTTTTCCAGTTTTTGGCTGGGGCTGGGTTTGAACCCACCACCTCCAGCATATGGGGCCAGCACCCTACTCCTTTGAGCCACAGGCGCCACGCTATTTGTTAAATTTTATTAATCCTACTTTCTAATGTAGAATTTCCATTTTTTAAATGTCTATTTTTAATTGATATTTTCTGTTTGATGAATCATGTAGTCATACTTTCCTTTAATATTTAAACATTTTAGATCTTTGAACATATTTATAAAATGTGTTTTGAAATTTATTTATGCTGCCATGCTTCAAAATTTATTCAATTTGTGTATTTAATAAAACTCAGTTTTCTCTGCTGTGAAATGGACACAACTGGCCTTTCTTACATGGTTGTCATAAGAATTTATTGAGTTAAATATAAAAGGTTTGGTGTGTAATATTCTCAGTAAAATATTAGCTATGCATATTAGCTATTACTCTTTAGTCGAACATCTAAACACCGCTGGTACTTGTCAATAATTCTATATGGCATTTATTTCTCTAAAGAGTCTTTAAATTGTCAAATGAAATCTTAAAACAGGTGAAATAAAAATCCTGTTTCTTCTCACGTAACTTTCAGCATATGTGTCTGCCCCACTCTACTTACTGAAAAAGGAACACTGATAAAATTACTGTTCAGAAACCTTTTATATCAAGTATTCAAAAAAAGAAAGAAATTACTGTGTGGGAAGCCTGTTATTATCTCTACTAAGAAAACCACTTGAAATCTCTCTAGCTGAAATTTTATTGCCTAATGTCAGCATTAAATAAGTAGATGAAGAATTCTCATTTATTGGCAATATAACCCAATTAAGATATAGCACTCATAATTAAGAAAGATGATCATAATTCGAACCTTTCCTGCCTAAATTAGAAAGAACTTCCTGAAATGTGTCATTTCATTTCCAGTACGTAACTTAGTGAAAAGTGAATGCTTTTAAAACCTCCAGTGCTCTGCCTGAAATAGCAAGCATTAACAAATGAGAGGGAACTAGAGAAATAGTGAAATCACCAAAAGCAACTTATATGAATCAGATAAGTCTGTTGATGCTGCATCGAGCCTGGGGTCTATTTCCAACAGACTCTAAGAAAGTAGGGATGGTATCAGACATTACAGAGATCTCCTTCCAGGGACATAGGACTCCTGTATGCAAAGGACATAAAGGGACATTTCCTTTTCCAAAAGGGCGTTTCATTTCCAAAAAGAATGGCATATTTTGCTATCCTCCCATCCAAATGAAAAATATAAAAGATGGTAAGATAAAGAAAAGTAAAAATAAAATCAAGATGCATCTTGCTTTTCATTTCTGATATGACCGATGTCAAAAATACCATATTAGCACTTAATCTTTCTGCCAAATATTCATTGCTGTTTTAGGGCAGGCTTTGTGTGTTTATCTTTCTTTGCTATTGTTTTATAGATAGAAAATTGAAAGTGCAAATGCAATGTTTTAATGAAATATTTTTGGGATACACATATAGCTTTGGTAGGAATGAGAAAGGGGTGATTGGGTAGAACACAGAGGGTTTTGAGGGCAACAAAACTATTGTGCATGATACAATAATGGTAGATACAGGCTACTGTGCATGTGTCGACGCCCACCCAATTCACAACACAAGGAGTGAAGCCTAATGTAATCTGGGGTGATAATGGTTTGTCAATGAAGGCTCATCACTCTGATGGACAATATTAATAATAGAGGAGGCTGTACACACATGGGGCAGGGGGTATGTGGGACCACTGTACTTACCACTCAATTTCCCCATAAACTTCTCTAAAAAGTAAAGTCTATTAAAATGTAAAAAAAGTTAAATGTAAAAATGAAGGCAGAGATCACGATAAATGCTGGCACAAAAATACTCTACAAGCAAAACATCCTAGAAAATATTTGTGGGATACACATTAAGAGGAAGGCATAAAGAACACAATTTGACATAATAAAGCCTGACAGAAGAGACCCTGTTTAAAATTATTCATATTCTTTCAATTTGTGTCTATATGATTATCACAATATCGTAAAACTACATTGCAATATGATGAGGACCAGAAACGAAAAGAGAAGATGTTAAACAACCACGTGTTTAGCGTAGTGGACTTGAAGTATGAAGTTCCAGTTTTTTGCTACCAATATGCTCTTATGTCCTTAGGGAAGATAACTTGGTTTCTTTTGGGTTCAATTTCCTCATCTTTAGGGTGGCGCCCTTAGCTCAGTGGGAAGGGCATTGGCCACATACACCAAGGCTGGTCAGTTCCAACCCGGCCCCGGCCTGCTAAACAGCAACAACAACAAAAAATATAGCCAGGAATTGTGGCTGGCGCCTATAGTCCCAGCTACTCGGGAGGCTGAGGCAAGAGAATCATTTGAGCCCAAGAGTTTGAGGTTGCTGTGAGCTGTGACTCTATGGCACTCTACCCAGGGTGGCATAGTGAGACTCTATCTCAAAAAAAAAAAAAAAAAAAATCCTCATCTTTAAAATAAGGTAGCAGAAAGCCTGAGCTAAATTTATAATTTATGCCCCATTAATTAGTTTCTATTAAAATGGTAAATAAGCGTAACACCAGACCCAAACGGGGGAGTATTTTGAAGCACCCAATGCAAGTCAAATCTTTTTGAAGTATCATATTTTGTCTTAAAAGTTCATATTCTGCTGTGTAACTTATATCTCAACAAAACTATTTTTAAAAATTTAACTGGTAACACCACTCAGAAGCTTGTTTTTCACTCTGCTGTGACTCTTGAAGTAGATCATTAAATGTTCAATGCCTTAGTTTTTCCATCAGTGAGCTTTTAAAAAATGGCAGTATACCCCATGGGGTGTTAATTAGGAATTAAAACAGAATTAAAGATAATTTAAGAATTTAAAATAATTATGAATTAAAAACAGTAGCTATTATTGTTGATTGTTATTAATGCCAACAATAGAATATCATATTCCAGCTATTTCTACAAATATTCTTATTTTCTCCTGGTGTTATCAAGCCTCTTCCTCAAAAATAATTATACTACTGTTCCCTCAAAAGATATTTAATAAAATTCTAAATTAATATTTGCAGACAGTTGTGTATGTTTAGATTTTTTAATTATAATGCCTGCAAATGATTTGCATACTGTAATGATTTATTTGCCTGCAAAATAGAGACGAGGTTAAATGTGCTCTGAAAATAAAAGAAAATAATTTTTACAGCATCAAGAGCGAGTAACTCATGTGACATTAGAAGATCTAAATGACAATTGATTACAATATTAAATCTTGGTATTTCCTAATTTACATATTAGTTTGTCAAAGGTTTTATATTTAATCATTAAACATTAATGTTTCTGGGTTTCTTTCACATATATAGTCAACAAATACTGTAAAAATATCCTATTTACTATGTATTAGTGGGAAGAATTATAGGCATTATATAAATTATCAGAATGATAGAAAAAATATAAATTATATACAAATATAAATTTCATGAAATTGATGTTTTGAATAGTGAATTAAAGTAATTAATACTAATTAATGTTTTGAAATACTACTTTTGCTGTAGCGTTTCTCTTTTTATTTTAAACTTATCTTACCCACCATTTCAATTAGTACCTTTACCAATATAAAAACTAAAACTAGAAAGCAGAGTCTCTAGAAAGCAGAGCCTTAGAGAGGAAAACATTTTTTAAATGTCTCTATTTTAATTTCCTCTATTACATTTTTTAAAAATGACTCTTATTTACCTAAATATTTGGAACATTGATCAAGAGTGGATAATTTAAACAGATGAAAACCATGAAAAACAAGCAGGTTTAGTTTAAATCTATATTAAGAATTGTTAAAGAAAAATATCAAAGGCTTACAGTAAAATTCAAGAATTACACTTTCTTTAAAAATTTCTTTTTTTTAAAAGAAGTGAGATGTAAAGTAAGAAAGAAAATGCATAGCTTGGCATCATAATTTAGGCAAATGGAAAAAGATTATAGTTACATACATGTCCATTTTCTTTGAATACATTATCATTATGCATTACCCCTATCTAGCCTTAACATTTAAACTTTTCTTAAATTAATTAAATCTGAAGATTTCCACCTAAGTTCAAATTGGCATGCTAGGAAAATATAACACTATGAAGACTCTGAGAAGGAGAAAAATATGAGCCTTACCATAACCCCAGTCTTACAGTTAGAGGGTTTCCAGGGCCCAGGGTGAGGTGGGAAAATGCAGGCAGAGCCTAGGGATGTTCCAAAGTTAGAGAGACGCAACTAGGAAATTGGATGCTCAGGCTAGATGCCAGTTACAGTTTTTAGGGCATGGTAAAAAGGGGGAGATATTAACACAGAGCAAAAACAGAAACAGAGAATTCCCCCTGCTTTTCTAGATATTCACCACACACATGATTACACACATGAGATCATTATGCACATGAAAGAAAACCGTGTAAAAAACTTACACTGGGGGCAGTGCCTGTGGCTTAAAGGAATAGGACGATGATCCCATATGCCAGAGATGGCAGGTTCAAACCCAGGCCCAGCCAAAAACTGCAAAAAAAAAAAAAAAAAGCTTACACAGGGCCACGCCAAAATTACTAGGGACACAAAAAAGTAAGGAAACAGAACCAAAACATAGAATAAAATCCAGTCAAAAGTTGACCTGAAATAGCACATGATAGAATTAATGGAAAGGACTTTGAAAAGGAGTTGTTACAACAATTTTTATATGTACAAGGAGGTGTGTATGAGCATGTTAAGTAGAGCTACAGAGACTATAAAGAAAACAGCAATTAAAATAACTAAAGATAAAAGATATTATCATGACTATAATTAAAAATACGATGGGTGGTACTAACAGTATATTAGACAATGATGTTCTATTGTCTAATTGGAAAATAGTAGTGACTACTTGCAGGCCTAACAATAATTGACCAAAATTAAACACAGGAAGACAAAGATAGAAAAAGAAAAAGATAAAGAAGTGGTGGGAAATTCGACGTTGCCTAATGTACATGTAAAGGGAGTCCCCTATGGAGAAGAAATTCTGCCAGAAAAGCATACAAATTTAGTAAAATCTATAAATACATGTATAGTTCAATAGAACTAATAACATAAAAACTGCCAACCACAACGTGCACAAAGCTACGTCAAAGTCTATTATGATCAAGTGGCTAAAAACCAGTGATAAGGTAATCTCTAAAAGGAGACAGAGGGGAAAAAAAGATAAATTATGTGCAATGAACAAAGATACTTTAAACAAGAGAGTTCTTATCAGAAAGAATGCCCTAGAAGAGAGTAGAACATCTTGAAGATACTTAAAAAAAATCAATGTAAATCTAAACTCAATGAAAGTAAAGTAAAAGCTTTTGAAGAAATACAAAAACTGAAATAATTTACTACAATCAGATGCTGTACTACAAGCAATCAAGCAATAATAATGGAAGCCTTCAGTCTGTGAGAAAATAATACAAGACAAAAATATGGTGGCTCAAGCCTGTATGCCTGTAATCCTAGCACTTGGAGGACTGAGGCAGGTGAATTGACTGAACCAGAGTGAGACGTTGTCTCTAAAAAATAGCTGGGCATTGTGGCAGGCGCCAGTATGCCCAGCTACTTGGAAGGCTGAGGCAAGAGAATTGCTTAAGCCCAAGAGTTTGAGGTTGCTGTGAGCTGTAATGCCACAACGCTCTACAGAGGGTGAAAAAGTGAGACTCTGTCAAAAAAAAATTGTTTTTTATATGGGTCTATTTTGGTAGCTACTTCAGGGATAAATATAAGAAAATTTTGATTAATTTCTAGATTTCTTGAAAAAAACTCTACTTCTTAATATGTGATTTCCTTTCTAAGGATTCAATATGTGTGTGGTAGGGGAAAGGGTGTAAAGAGAATTTTATAATGGAGAAATCTGACAAGCACTACTTCAGCCAAATTCAAGTTCAACAGTCATGAGGCATGTTCATTGTCACGGGTGCCCAATCTGCGGACCGCAGAATAAATGCTAATTTTGTGAGGACTTCTTTTTTTTGCTTCTCTGTGCTGTCAGATATCACAAAAAGCATACATGGACCTTTTTTGCTAATAATCTTTTGTTAGTATTTGCATACTTAGTTGGTGACTTGAGACAACTCTAATTCTTCCAATGTCAGGCAGAGGAGAAAAAAAAGACACACTCCAGGTACTCTTGATATGATGGGATGAAAATAGTCATTTATATCTGTGGTCTTCTTTCCAGTATCTTGTAGCCCTAGTCTAATCATGAGAAAAAAAAATCAGACAAATTCCAAGTGAGAGGAATACCAAGATATATATGAAAGTCTGTCATACAGCTGTAAATGTCATCAAAACAGGAAAATCAGAGAGAATATTACAGCCACAAAGAAACACTCCAACTAAACACAGTGTGACATCCTGGATGAGATGCTGGAACAGAAAAAGGTCATTAGGTAAAAACTAAGAAAATCTAAAGTATTGACTTCAGTTAATAATAATACTTCAATATTCGTTCATCAGTTGTAGCAAATCTACCATACCAATGCAAACTGTTTATAAGAGGGAAAGCTGTGTGCATGGGGTTGAAAAGCATACAAGAATTTTCATTAACATTTGTTCAATTTTCTTGAAATTTACTGTTGTTATAAAAATAAGGTCTGTACATTTGCACTAGAATGTTTATCGCAGTTCAATTCACAATTGGCAAGACGTGGAAGCAGCCCAATGGTCCATCAACCCATTAATGGATTACCAAATTGTGGCATATGTATACCATGGAGTACTATTCAGCAATATGAAAAGATAGAGACTTTACATCTTTTGTGTTTACTTGGATGGATTTGAAACATGTTCTTTTTAGTAAAGTACCATAAGAATGGTGGGGAGAAGTGTCCAATCTACTCAATACCAAGATGAAGCCAACATATAAACAACTGCACAACCACACAAGAGAAAAACATAAGGACAGTCCAGTGAGGCAGAGGGAAGAGGGGAGAGAAGGGAGGAGCTGGAGGGAGGTGATTGACGGGGTCCTGTGCACAATGTGAGGGTGTTCAGCACACCCCCTGGGTGAAGGGCTCTACTGCAACCTGAACTTGACCTTAGAAATGAAAACAGTGTAACCTAAACATTTGTCCTCTCATATTAATCTGAAATGAAAAAATAAGGTCTGTAAATTTCTTTAAAAATGTAATTTATTGTCTAAAATAGAAACAACAAGGAATAATTCAGGGTATATATATAAAAATAAAATGTAAAGTTGTAGCGAGTAGAACAAAGACTAGGATCAAAAACCTAGAGGTATACTATCAAAAATTTTTATAATGATGTGTAAATGGCCTAATGTTGCTTGAAGGTAGACTGAGAAGAATCACAGTCATATATCATCATATATAAAGTAACCATTAGATACAGTTGTAATGAAGAGTAGCTAATAATCCAACAAAGGAGATAGAACTGACCATAAAATGTATTCAGATCCAAAGGAAGGCAGGAAAAAAACAGAAAACCAATAGTAATATAGGAGTTTTAAACACAAAACTCTAAATCATCACATCAAATGTCAGTGCTCTTCACGTTCCAATTAAAAGTTACAGATTATCATAACAGGTAAAAAGGAAGATTCAACTAAATGGAGCCTAAACTAGATGCACCCACTTTAAAAAATAAGTGCAAATTGCTTAAATGCAAAATAATGAAAAGATGTGCCTTTTCAAAGTAATCAAAGAAATTTGGGACAACCACCATCATTATCGTAAGAGGCAAAGTCATTTTCTGACCGAAGAATATGTATGATAAAACATCGTTTTGTCATCATGAAACAGTTAATTCATCAACAAATTGTAATTATAAACTTTTATGCACCCAGGAACAGAGCATCCAATAAATGTAGCAAAAATTGCTAAAACTATGATATCCAGAAAACTTCAAACACATATGGAAGCTAAATAACACGATCACCCATGGATTGCAGAAGAAATCTAAATGTAATTTAGAATAGTTTTTAGTATTTTGGAGTAAAAGAAAGTGAAACAGAAACTGAAGAGATGTGGGTTTTAATTAACATAGTACTTAAGGGAAAATGTATAGCACTTAACACTTGTAATAAAAAAGAATTAGGGCCTTATGTTAATGACCTCACTTTCAACTTTAATAAACTAGAAAACAAAGAATGAATTACAGAGGAAAGGATGGAATACAAATCAGAGCACAAAATAACAGTTACAGCATAAAACTTGTGGAAATGACTGGTATTTTCATTACCTTAATGGCAGCGATTATTTCAAGGGTGTTTACACGTGTCAAAACTTATTTAATTGTTCACTTAAAGTATTGTATGTTCATTTTATTTTATGTTGATTATGCATCAGTAAAGCTTTACAAAGAATATGATTTTCTGTGTTCAAAGTTTTTTCTCTTCAATATTTTAGTATCTACTTTAATATTCCATTGTATTATAACATCTAATTTTCCTAGGAAGAAGCCTGGAAATGATTCAATTTTTGTTTATTTTTAGATGATATTCTTTTGCTAGGAGTGTTTTAGTATGTTAAGGAATCATGCTTCACTAGCCTCTCACAATTCCACATGCACTGTTATTGCTTCTACTCTTTTCAAAGATGTTTATAGAGTGAATACTTTTGGAGGACAGATAGGCAGCCCAGGGCAGTCGTGCTTCCTCCAAGTAACAGCCCAGCATATTTGAAAGAGCAGAGATCAGGAGGAGAGTGAAAGCAGGGAATGAAAAAGTAATATTAAGGTAACCATTCAAGTAATGATAGATTTTTGTAGAATCCTCCTTAGTATAAGAAGGGGAACAGTTCTGGGTACCTGGTGTATACTAGAATCTTTGCATGCTCAAGTTCTGCAGTCAGCCCTGCAAGAAAATTTGGCCCTTCATCTCTGTGGTTTTCTTTCCCAAGAATACTATATTTTTCATCTACATTTTGTTGGAAAAAGAAATCCATGTATAAGTGGTCCTGAGCAGCTCAAAACTGTGCTTCTTCATGGTCAACTCTTGAAGCCTAAGACCAATCAATACATAAGGCTTTTTGGATTTATTTCTGGATCCAGATACATAAGCTTGAGCCAGAATTAAATTTTACAATGATGTGAAACTTCTTTCAAAATGTTATCAAATGACTCCTGTACGTTATAGTTTTATGGAGCGAGCATGCAATAGCACGTAGGCTACATAGCAGAATTTAAAAGAATACTGTTAGTAAGGTATACATATTATTTAGTGCTAATGTTTCCTCATACCAGAGATTTCTTTCAGAACTCAGGTTTACACATACCTTGCTAAAGACTTGCTTTTCACACTATTATTTTTTTTGGTAACAAAGAGAGATTTATGCGTTGAAAGAATAATTGGTGTAGAGGATCCATGTACCGTTGGGGATTGATAGTTTAGTGGCTATCATTTTCTGGCTTGGATCAGAAGGGTGTGTGTGTGTGCACCCAGGTATGTATGTGTGAGATCGCCCATTTTGTCATGGTTGCTGTTGTCGATACTGCTGTTTCATCCTCCTTCCTTTGATTCTCAGAACAGAAAACACACGCAGGTGCCAATGTTCTTTGTCTGTAACAGATATATTGGTGTCCATTTATCATTGCATTGCAGCTCTATGCTGGTAGCATAAGATAAATGGAGCTATTTGGTCTTTTTCTTTTCTGTAGTTGCTTGTCTGCTCCTCAGAGTGGAAGGAATCCTATTGGCGATATTAAGCGATGGAAACATAATACAGAACGCCCTTCCAGATGAAGTTCAAGTTGCAATAACTTTATCATCAGAGAATTTCTTCCCGTACATTGTTGTAAGGGAACTTTAAATCAGAGATCGAAGAGCTAACTGTAAATCTCAACAGGCCAACACAGAGCTGAGTGAGCCTTGGATGTTCATGCCTCGGATTAGAATCAATTTAAGATTTCTCATGTGTCTCTCATGAAGTGACTGTAACGTGCATAACCTAAAATATTTTTTTTGGATAAGAATACCCTTGACAGCTTAGTTACCTAATATTCTATTGTGTGCTCTTTAAAAAATGATCATACTAAGTAGATGATAATTTGTTTCAGAAATGAAATGTTGGGTGGCTAGGGAAAGGAAGCCTTTGGGAAGAGAGAACTCTGGTGAATTGTGTCGAATTTTCCCAGCTGGGGAGATTTTAATATTAGTCATTATCTATGAAGTTTGATGCAGACGCATAATAGCAATAAGCTTTTGTATTTTTGCTAACCTCGTATGTATTATATTGCTACTATGGATGTTATCATCTATTGAGTTATTACGTTACAGAGCTTATATTCCTGTATGGTAACATGTGGCAGAATGTGAGGATGAGCAAGCTTGGCACGGGACTCGCCCTAAGCCAGTCACTGAGTGAATAATTAAAATATGAAGAATCAAGAGAAATGCCCAGGTTTCCCCAGCAGTCGTTATAGGGAGATTTAACTTACAATAAAAAAATCTATTACATAAATTAAATTAAGCAGCGGTCTGTTGGATAAGTTACAGACCTCTCAATAAGGAAAGTGAAGTATCCAGAGGCAACGTGTTTGATGTGGAAGGTCATAAAAGGTACTCAAGGCAGCTTTCCAACAATAATAAAACAGCGTTTGTTCAAGGAGATGAATATCCTAACTATTCTGATTTGATCATGACACATCTACGCTTGTATTAAACTATCACATGCACCCAAACTGTACAAATATTATTCAGCTATGAACAAATAAAAATAATTTTTTAAGAATTAGATTAGGCTCAGTGGCTCATGCCTGCTGTCCTAGTACTTTGGGAAGTTGAGGTGAGAGGCTGCCTTGATGCCAGACCACTCTGAACACGTGTGTTATGGGAGAGAATTTTAAATTCTCTTTTAAATCTCTACATTGGTATTAATCTATGCACATACATTTTAGAGAAGTGGGTTTTTTTGTTGTCATTGCTAGGTTTGTGTGTGTGTGTGTGTATTGAAAAGCATTTTTTTTAAAGTTTAAACTACAAAATCTTTATGGTTTTCCAGATAGTTTTCTGTGCACTTTGATTTTTCTTTTGTTGTTATGTTCTTATTCTACAGAGGAAATAGCCTGCTGAGTATCTAAGAGGATAAATTATCAAAACTATTTTTTAAAACCTTATTTCTGATAGGACAAAGAGAAATAATGAGGATATTCTTTATGTGACAACATTTATAGAGATTTCACAAAACTGATTAATTAAATTCTTCTTGTTAGAAAGAACAATATTTTCCTAGGTACTTTAAGCCAGGTGTAGAGGAACGATTATCCCAAGGAGTCACAGTGACAGGATCTGGGGGCACTGGGAAGCAGGAGAATGTAAATGGAATTCTTTCCATTTTACCTTCCTGTTTGCTGGGTCTTTCTCCAAGAGCATCTCTCTTCCTCTTTGACTGTGTGCTCCTTCTTCTCTCTTTCAATAAGCTTCATCATTTCATGGTCGTAACTTCACCTTATTCATGTTAATCATGTCCTTACTGTTCTTTGACTTATTTTCATGACTGTTAAACTTGAATTCCTACTCATTGTGTCAAGTGTCCCAGGTCCTGTTTACTAGAGTAAAACTATCATCAGCCCATCAGGTTCTTTTCAGGAGACCACCTACAAGTAACTTGGCCACCTGATAGCCTACCCTTCTGTGAGGCGCCCACTCCGGGCAGAATCAGCTGTAGCCAGTAAAATGAGGTCTTGTTACATAACCCCTGCTCCAGAACTTTGGTGAAATGGAATAGCAGGTGCTAGAGGCTGAGGAATGGGGGGTGGGGTGGGGAAATATTCATTAAAAGACATAAAACTAAAGCTCGATAAGAAAATAAGTTTTAGTGGTCTATACCCCTGTAGGATGACTGTAGTTACCAGTAATATATTACACAGTTCAAACAGCTAGTGGGAAAATACTGAATGCTCCCAACAGAAACAAATGATACACATTTGAGACCATGGTTATGTTAATTACCTTGATTTGATTTTATTATATATACAGCTACAGAACTATTTAGGATGTAAATATTATGTGTGTATAATTATTATGTGGCAATTATTAAAAAATATAAAAACATGAGGTGGAAGAAAATGTTCCTATAGGTAATGTGGCAAAAAGCAAGGGCAAAGTGATGGACAGAGATTCGCTGAAATCAAAAATAAAAGTATTAGTCCAATAAAGGAATCATACTCTCTAGTATTCCTCCACATTCTTAGGAGGTTTTGAGCAATTTTACTAAGTTTCCTGAGTGTAACAAAAAGTCCTATGCACGTTTATTCACCCTGTCCTCTTTGCCTCAATTCTATCCACCTAGCACATTGCTTGGCGCAGAGTTTATACTGGAGGAACAGTTGTTCAATGACTGCTTTTCCATTAGAGCTATTGAATGAGCACAGTTCCTTGTTTCATTTCTAAATGATGAAACTTTAAAGCTCCATTTATTTTCCTACTTAGTTGATAAACATCACGGTTAAAGCCTGACGAAGGACCTAAGAAAATATTTCATGTAATTATTTAACATTCTCTTCCAGAATTCTTTAATCTGCAAAACCTAGAAAATGTGACAACTAGCCTAAGTACCAAAAAGAGTTCTTGGGATTACAAACCTAAACAAAACAAGAAGGAGAAGAAGGACGAGGAGGAGGAGAGGGAAAAGAGGAAGAAAGAAGATGAAAAAAATACCACCCCCTGAACCAACCATCCTCACCAGCAGAAGATGCCTTGGGTGAAGACACTCAGGAGAGAGCAGTAAGGGGCGTTCTGGATCTCAGTTGTCCACAGTTGCTATTTTCCTACATGCCCTAACGCCCAACTCCTGAGGATTGGAAAAGAGAGTTCTGCTAATGCAACATTTCCTCTTTAACATATTTAGATGCAAGTTGGCCAACTTTAATTCTTTATGTAAACTTGTTTTTTTCTCAATTGTAGTATGTTTCTGAAAGAAATTTTTGGTTTCTAGAAGAATTTTTCATGAGATCAGTTTTTTTAGAATTCTTTCCTAAAAGCATCTAAGCCTTTTCAGCATCTCTAGCTCAAAAATCCCTGGATCATATAAGACTTTCTTCACATGCCAACAATGTCAATATTTTCTGAAGGATTTTTATCAGTTGGGCCTGGAAGCCAACTAAAGTGTTAATGTCATAATAAGTCATAATCAATTTATATACCTGCCATTGAACTTTCAAGTACTACATGCTGTTTAACTTCCTTGAACAAAAATAATTTTCACCTGGATTTGCAATATTAAAATCTATGCAAAATTTAATAAATCTAGGAAAAAATGAAGATAAAATTATTAATAAGATTAAAAAAACTTTTCATCACTTAGCTATTCCAAAATTTGCTGCTATTTTTAAAAGAGATTTTGAACTCTAGGTCTATTTAAAGTTGACTCAATATATTAATTGAGTAAAATGTAAATTGAGAGAAAATTTCATATATGGCTAAAACAATCAATACACTGCATTATCCAATAATAGAATTACCATTTATGAACTCTAGGTCTACTTAAAGTTGACTCAATATATTAACCAAGTAAAATGTAAATTAAGAGAAAACTTCATATATGGCTAAAACAATACACTGCATTATCCAATAATAGAATTACCATATATGAACTGTAACATGGTATTGGAAGTTTATGATTGGATATCAATAGCCACCATTTGCTGGTGCCCAAGATATGTGGCAATTTTACTAAATCTTCCATATTAATATCAGGTTTTGCATGTCCTAAAAACTAGCTCTGTTGGTCATCTAAGTTGAAAAATATAGAATCCATTCCATCTACAGTACCAGGATGATTCATTAAAGGATATTAGAAGGCTCACAGGATCACTATAAAGGCTGAGCTTTCAGGGAAGTCCAAAGCTCTGTGGGACCCACTTAATAAGTGAACTCCTGCTATTGATGCTAGAAACAGGCTGTCTCCACCACCTTCCCTGACAGCACAATGAATGCATGTTCCATCCATAGTTCTCTCCCACATCAATGTCCTGCATGACTGAATCTGCTCAGTAGAATTTGCCTTACCTGAGCTACAAGGAAAGCTAAATGATGTTTCTTAAATGTTACTTTATTTTTTTTTTATTTTACCTGAGAATTATAAGAATCTCAAAGTCAAATAACACTGAAATTGTAAGATGATGCTCAAAAGATTTTGATAATTTAGTCATCACAAGTGCCCACTGAAACAGACATTGCAGTTTCCATTCTATAAACAAGTAAATAGATTCAGAGGTTAAGTAAGTTGATCAAATTGTTCACAGTTTATTTTAGTGAAATAACCATTTTGTTTGGCTATGATTTTTAACTTATCACGTCACTACCCATTTAAGAATTTTTTTTTTTTTTTTTTTTTTTTGTGACAAAGTCTCAAACTGTCATCCTGGGTAGAGTACTGTGGTGTCACAACTCACAGCAACCTCAAACTCTTGGGCTTAAGCAATTCACTTTCCTCCCAAGTAGCTGGGACTACAGGCACCCACCACAACACCAGCTATTCTTGTTGTTGTTGTTGCAGTTGTCAGTGTTGTTTCAGCTGGTCTGGGCCTGGTTCGAACCCGCCAGCCTCACTGTCTGTGGCCAGTACCCTACACACTGAGCTAAGAGCGCCACCCCCATTTAAGAATCTTGAATGAATAATTTAATGAAAAACTGAAGTCAACTTGGTATTAACATAATTTAAATAAAACATTTTTCAGAATTAAATAATTGATTAGTATTTTCAAAATCTAAACAAATAGGAGTATGACATTCAATACAAGACAGAAAAAGAATGAAAAATGGTGTAAATATTTAAGAATTGAACTACACTGCCTGGGTTTTGTTCTCTTTTTGCTTTTATTTGATGTGTTAATGTGGAAGAAACCTACTTTATCATTTTTTTTCTTAGTTTATCTGTAAAAAATAGGAACAAAATAGTAATGACACAAGAGATTTTTAAAATTAAGTATCTCATTTATGAAATCATTTATAGACATTTCTGACATGTAGTAAGTTTTTAGCAAATGCTACATATTATGGGTAGGGTACCAAACACAGCAGGATGGGGGTGGAATTTGAGGTAGGCCAAATTGCCTTCAGTATAGAACATAAGGATGCTTTTCTAATGAGAATTTAAAAGTATTACTAAAACCAACCAAAAGTCAATTTGCATTTGAAAATTATTCAACCTTATTCTTGGCTCTTGGTGTATCTAGGTTTCTTATATTTCCGAGGTTCATTTCAAGTGTTACCTTCCTCTGTTAAGTCTACCTTGGGAAGACATGGTCTTTTCTTTCTCTGTTCTACCATATATCTTATAAACATACCTGTAAAGTATTTAGTTATTACATTTAAGTTGGCCCACTATTTATCTTCATCTCAGTGAAACAACACTCAAGGTAATCTTTAGTAATATGCTTTTATTCTTAGCATAGCACCAAGCACTTGGTAAATGCTGAGCAATTGTTGTTTGAGGAATGAATGAATCATTTAATAAACTCAATCAACAATGGATCATCTGAAACTATAACTTGAGGTTAATCTCTTATATAAAATAGGTAACAACAGTAACAACATGTAGTAATGGAACAAACAGTCAAAATTCTGATGTTGACTTCCTGTCCAGGTGATCTTGAACAAATTATTTAAATTATGAATTATAATTAAATTTATTATTTAAATTATTTATTTATTTATTTTTATTGTTAGTTTCTTCACCTATGAATAATAAAACAAAGAAGTCTCATCTCACAGACTTTTGAGAATTAAATTAAATTAAATATAGTATTCAATGAATTGATAACTTGTAAAGTACTGTGCAAATATTAATTCTTATGTTAAAATTGAATTAAGTTACAGAAGAATACATCTATGTGGGTTATAGCTATGGATGGTCAATGGTATATTCATGTCATGCACCTCTGAGGTAAATTCAGAAAAATTAGGGGTTAAAAATAGCTAAAATCAAGGAATCATTAGTTATAGGATGGGAAATGTTCACCAAGAATTTGACTGTAATTGAAACTTACCAAAATGGTAAACACATTTTTGATTGTCTCCCATGTGAGAATTTAAGGCTACTGAAGTGACTCTTATTACAAATATTAAAGAATGAAATTAATCAAGTCTACCATCCAATCCCATAGTAGTCCCACTTTCATTACCAGCAACAAAATCTTCTCTATATTGAGAAGCTTACCATGGATTATGAATTATGATTTTAGTTAATGTTTTGTTGTTAAGAGAAAGTACAACAAGCAATTTATGATGTAAAGAATATTTTTAACATATACTAAGTGAGACATTTTATCAAAGAGAAAAAAATTTAAAAAGTAAATACTCTTCCTTAAGTGTGAATGATCTGTATATAGTTCACTAATACTTTCTTTTTCATATCAAACATGTGTGTGTGTATACAGATTCATGATACCATTTATTTCTAGTGAACAATTACTTTTGCAGTTGAATTTATCTTATTCTTAAAAGCAGTTTATTTTCGTTAAAAAGAGCATGAAAACTTAAAGAGATACTTGAGACTAATAAGATCATCTAATTTCTCTTGTTTCTCTAATTTTTAATATGTACTGACTAAACATCCTCAGAGGATTTGGAAAAAAAATTTGAAATATATTTAGCATCTCCCAACTTTTGTCAACAGTTGTTCACATATGTGGTTGTAATTTAAGCTATTTTATTTTACATGAGTCTATTATGTCTGAGCCTAGGTATTTGACTAATAATTTATATATAGATGTAAAATATACATTATATACATATATATATGTTTAATCCCAGTCTTTACCTTCAGAGGAATTTAGGAGAAGGCTGTCATTCTTTTATCTACTTTTTTCAAACACACAGCCGATATTTGAAAAATTATCTAATGTTCACTAATAATTTATTCAGCAGAGCCGATAGAAAAATGCAGGTAAGTAGGCTATCCCATCCTTCTATTACCAGTCTCTCAACGAAAATAGAACTGTCAGTGTCTAGGCTTCTCCCTAATAAAATGTGCACTCTGTAGCTTCATGAAATGAGGGAAACATTAACTAAATAAATGAAATGTATTTGTTACTTGTAGAGAACAGAATAGTAAAAAAATAGTGTTCC
The DNA here is from genome assembly GCF_000181295.1 of Otolemur garnettii. Lineage (NCBI taxonomy): Eukaryota > Metazoa > Chordata > Mammalia > Primates > Galagidae > Otolemur > Otolemur garnettii. The sequence goes on along the minus strand of NW_003852396.1, from coordinate 64,200,648 downwards.
TATAAATAACTCAGATTTTGTGGCTGGATCATGATGAACTTCTTTATAAAGATCCCTATTCACAGGTTGGCTGGTAACTGCACCACAATAAACAGAATGCAGCAGAGAACATCTTGATATATAATAATGTCTTCTGATCCTAAATTTCTCAAAATGTACTCATTAAGTGGCTCAGCTTACAGTGGTGGACCAAGGTAAGGAGGTGACACCTGTTGTGGCCAAGCATCCCCAAGACCTGAATTTGAAGCCAAAAGGCAGCTAGAGATGCCGGCTACTGACGTTCCTGAGAGGGCCATTTTAGCCACACAGAAACTGACCATGGCTGAGAAACCAGGAGAGACTCTGCTGTAGGAATTCTGAGGCCACTTCCCTTCTCCTGCCCTTGCTGGAAGCCCTTCTGGGAAGTAATGCTGTCCCTCAGTCAGGTGGCATTTGAGCATTTGAGGAAAGCAGAACCTGCTAGATCATTAGTCAGCATGAGTTGCTGTGGTTCATTTCCCCCTCTCTCATATTGCTGGCTCTGTATGTTGAGTGCATTTGCATGACTGTTGATGTGTGAAAGCCTCATGATAATCTGTGAATTTGTATGAATTTCACTGGCCACTAAGTAATGGTGAAGCCTCCTGGAGACCACCATCAGAGTTAGCAAATATAGGCTGACTCATGAATATTTCAAGCTACATGCTAGAAGGTTTCTCTCCTCATATCCTGTCCCCTATCTTCACCTTAATTCAGAAAGAAGTAGCCAGAGTGCTCTGGGTCATTATATATGTCAGGACTAACGAGTGACATAAAGACAGGTGGGACGGAGACAGAGCCACATTTGTATGGCCCCCTGTCTGTCCAACCATCCTGTTAGCTTGAGGGATAATATTAGTCAGTGATGAAATTACACATACGTTTATTTTTCTAGTAGAGACTGATAAGGATTGAACACACTAGTCTTACTATTCACTATTATTTTCTAAAATATTAGACTTTGAATATTACATTTCATTGCCATTACACTCAGGACTAACTTACTGTCTATGGATTGATGAGGGTTGTTTGGCACTTTTTGTACCAAGTGTGTTTTTATGAAATTTTCAGAACTGTCTTTTTAATTTATAGTATACTTAGTGCTTAACAATAAAATCTTCATTTGACATATAATTGTGATATTTTGGTATTTCTGCTCCCTATTTAAGTTAAATTATAATTTCATTAAATTAGGAGCACAAGTATCATTAGACATTTCCTAATTCTACCCTGCTTTATAAATAAAAAGCATCCTGGGATGTTAGTTGACTTGTAGGGATGATGTAGCTCATTAGTGAAAATTCAACATTCTTATTATTTATTCACAGTTAATGAGAGATCCTAGTTTATTTTTAGCTTTAGGTCCTTGATTTTCTTTGCCTGTATATGTGTGTAATCTCTACATGTTTTAATGTGGATTTTAAATTGCAGAGTTCAGTTTTCAACCTGAATACAGATAGACGTGTTGAAAGCCACCATGTAGTTGGAATATGAGGTAATCAAAACTTTTCATTTTAAATTGACTCCAATTCTAACTACAATCTAAAATTACAAAACACACTCAAGCAGCAATCTTTGTCACTCACATCACAGATCCAAATGGCCCTGCAGATGTGAAACTGTCTGTTGCTATGGAAGAACAGCTGGAACCAGTTAATGATTCAAGTTAGCATGAGCCGAAGCAACACTAGAGACTAGAAAGTTTTTTCGCCATGGTTGAGAATTCTAGGAAAGGAAGCAGAGATCCAGATTGCTGCAGGTAAGGCCCCATGAGTGACACAGCTGTGAGCATAATTAGGCTTGTCTCCTACTGGCAAGGGGAAGTGTTGTCTACTCTTGTGTATATGAAGCTGAGGTGTCAATCGACCTGTCTTCAGTCCTGTCCCCAGTGTGACAGAGAACCAATCCATTAGGTCAGGTATCATGAAGAGACTGATTAAAAATGGCCTTTGTGTACAAGGACTTCAAGAAGCAAGTATGTTGAGACTTGAGAGAAATACAGTTTTCCTGATGATCTTCATTCTTCTTTTTTTAAAAAATATTATCAGTAGTTATCTAAGGTTTGACAGATGAAGAATGAGAGATATTTATGATTTTACACCAGTTTAGGTTTAAACAAACCAACCAAAGTGCTAAACATAATGCTACATTAACTATAATATAATTATTAAATAACATGACAAAAATAAGACAACAAACTTAGGTAGAGTAGAAGTTTAATAGTGAGAGTTTAAACTCTTTTTTCTTAAATACAGAAGTATCATCTAACTGCTATAAGATATAGGAAATTGAAAATAAAATTCACTATTAGAATTGTTTAAAATTTTTTTTTTCTTTTTTTTTTTTTTTT
>NW_003852396.1:64165231-64197673 GCF_000181295.1 Otolemur garnettii | reverse complement strand
GATGTCTTTCCAAAAGGAACATACTAGTTTACATTCCCACCAGCAGTGTAGGAGTGTTCCCTTTTCTCCACATCCACGCCAGCATCTCTGGTTTAAATTTTTATAATGATACCTGCTAGGAATCATTTTGCTAGGGTAGGATTTATATTGTTAGGGTAAAAGAAAAGCAAGCCTAACACCATTTTGATATAATTTCTTTTCCTGGGAATCAGTGGGAAAGCAATATGAATCTGATTCCATTCTGCTGTTTTGTTACATTTTATTGCATTTTTAAAAAAAATGGGCAGTGCTATGGCTCAAAGGAATACGGAACCAGCCCCATATGCTGGACGTGGTGGGTCCAAACCCAGCCCTGGCCAAAAAAAAACAAAAACAAAAACGGTTCCACTTGCCCCCACACCCATTGCATTGCATGGTATTTTAAGTGTACCTGGTTAGAACTGCTAGAATTATTAGTATTGTGTTGAATTATGATTATGTTAAGGTGATCGTCATACCATCTGTATATGATATAAGAATGTTAACAGAGCAAATTTGACTCCACTTTATTCCTTTTCTGTTATATTCCATTACCTTCAAAACTGGTTCTTGTTTGCCCTCTCATTGTATAACTGTGAATGCTTTTAACTAGGATTCTTAGTGATGTAGATTACTGACTGCACTTGTGATTATAACCTTGGTGATTATCTCTTTTTATGATCGTGTTGTTTAGACCCACACCTGAGTCCCCTCCATATACCACCTTAGGACACCGTAGATTGTATTTGTTTTGTAAAAAGAACTACTATGTACTCTCATGATTTCCCCTAACTGCTGTTTTCATTTCTGTGACTATGTTTACTTGCTCCTGGAAGAATTTTGCCTTATAAAAGTCAGAGCCTCAGATAACTCAGGGCTGCACTCAGAAACTCCATGCTGGGCTCAGTGCCTGTGGCTCAAGCGGCTAAGGCGCCAGCCACATACACCTAAGGTGGCAGGTTCGAATCCCCAACCCGGGCCCGCCAAACAACAATGATGGCTGCAACCAAAACATGGCCAGGTTTTGTGGCGGGTGCCTGTAGTCCCAGCTACTTGGGAGGCTGAGGCAGGAGACTCGCTTGAGCCCAGGAGTTGAAGGTTGCTGTGAGCATGATGCTATGGCACTCTATCCAGGGGGATAGCTTGAGGCTCCGTCTCAAAAAAAAAAAAAAAAAAAAAAGAAACTCCATGCTGGGACACTGAGGCAGTCAGCTGGATCTTCAATAAAAGGACTCCTCTTTAATTCAACTTGTCTGGTGGTGTGGTCTTTGGGGGGACTCCTGGGCATAACAATATCTTTCATGTTAAAGTACTGAGTGGAATTAATTTACTTTGTTCAGTTGAAATGGCAACTCATATTGTTCAATATGTTTAGAAAGTATATCACTTCAGTGTTTTTTTTGGTTTTATTTTTGGTCTCAATTTCAATGAAGGTAAGGCCAAAGTGGACACTGGGCAGATGTCTCACAATCAATCTACCTGAGCTAAAATTCAACCAGATTCATTGTAGGAAGGAAAAAGTGATTAAGTACTTGCAAAAGTAAGATGACAGGTCTATACTAATGTAGGGAATCAGTTAAAAATCAACACCACCAACATTTTACACAGCAACATAAATTTTTCCATTCATCAAAATAATTTAAGATGCAAGAGAAGCTCATTAGTGAATATTTGGCTGATTGCAGCCCCTTTAGAATTCTGGGTATCATATCACTTTTTTCTGTAACACCTTAAAGCGCATTACAGAAAATAAAGCTGGGATCTGGGACCTCTTCCCTATCACGAATTTCCATCATGAGATGCAAAATTACCGTCATCCATAATTTTTATGCTATTCATAAATTCTGCATAGATTGCAGCTACACGTCACTTTGCACCTTTGTTATTTCTGTCTGCATGACTACTGCTTGTTCTTTGTCAGGAGTTTGGTTTGCCTTTGTTCTGTAAAGGACGATACATACATATGCAAATTTTATGTCTTACACTACAATATTTGGTGATAGAGCATTATCCTTAAAATACTTGATTGGGTGGAAGGAATAAAGAAGATAACTGACAATTACATTGCATATCCAAGAACTGAACAGAAAATAACAGTACATGTTGTTTCAAAATAATTTACAGGAAAGAAATAGCTGAATAATTCTTGGTCTATCTGAATTGAAAATTTCTATGTCTTCAGTGACTTCCATTTTTTTCCCATTTCATTTATAACTCACTGGATAAATTATTTTAATGAAACAAGTGTTATAATTCATTATTCCCATAATTATCAACACTTTCATATTTTTTACAAATAATTGTTGATTACTCCCAGGCATAAAACGAATAATTTCTATCCTGGTAAAAATATTTTTTATTCTGGTAAATGAGCAGAAAAGGAAACATAGAAAGATTTGTACAGTAGAAAAACACGATACATAGAAATCTAAATATACCAAGGCAGTTAACCAGCACATAAAATAATTCATTTTTCTTAAGAAATGAAAAATAAGTGCAGTGGCTCATGCCTGTAGTCCTAGCACTCTGGGAGGCCAAAGCAGATGGATTTCTTGAGCTCAGGCATTTGAGATTGGTCTGAGCAAGAGCAAGACTCCATCTCTAATGACAATTTTGTGAAAATTTTGTATATTTGCAAAATAATCCCACATATATTAGTTCACATGATGCTAAAAATAAATTTTTTAGGTAGCCCGGAAAATCGCTATTCTTATGTTACCAATGAGGAAAATACAGTTTAGGGAAGTTATAACTTGCCAGAAGCAAGCAAGAATCAGTGGTGGAGTTAAAACTTGAATTTGGATTATCTGACCTATGGCCAATGTAATGTATGCTTTTCTTTTTTTCAGCTGCCAACTCTGATTGATTGGCAGTGACTCTGGAATGCTGCGTGCAAAGGATTTTGAGATCCTCACCGTAGCAATTGAGAAATGGTGCTGTGATTAATATAGATGTGGCCGTAAGCATCTCACATTTTCTATTGCTTTTCCATATGTTTCCTCAGTTCACCATGACAACTGCTACAGTGAAATCTCTCTGAAGCAGCATTGTCTATCCATACATGTGCATTTTCACACCATTTTCTCATATTTGCCTTAATAATAATCAGGCCGATAAGCTCGATTTGCCATCAATCTGCTATCTCACCACTCTTAGCCTCCTTGTCACTTCTAACTCAAATAGACCAGCCCCTTTCTGGACACTCGTTTTGTATCCTACCTCTCTATGAAGCCCTTTCCTTTTTCCCATTATGCATTTAATTATCTCTCCTCCCTCTTTCTTTTCCTCTCTTGGATATTCTTAGCATTATTATTCTCTTATGCTATACTTTGTACATGGAACTTTGAATCTCCAATTTTGCAAGTTAAGGGCAATTTTGTATTTCTGTATTTTCTGAAATAAGCAGAAAAAATGGTAAGATTATCATTGCTGACAAAGAACTAACTACTTGGGATCATTTCAGAGAGATTGATTTTACAATCTCAGTAGTTAGCTACTTAACAATTAAAGTTCCTTCTTGCTTACATGAATATCCAGTCATGTCCAAGCAAGAGTCTTGTTCTATGCAGCTGTTAAGAAACTAGGTTCTTTACAAAAAATAGCTTTGGCTTCTTTAAATGCTCTGGAGTCCTACACTAAATTTTCTACACATATGTTTTGCTGATTCACAAACATGCCATCAAGTGTGCTATTTGTTTTTTGTTTGTTTGTTTAAATTGAAACTCGCCCTCTGAACATGTCTCCCCATATTCTGTATTTCAAGTGGGATTTTGATCACAGTAATTGGGATTTTTTTTTCCCCAGCCCTGAATGGAGATGGCTTCCTCAGAAGTTCCTGTCTTTTGAGCAAAGTGATTAGTTTGGAATGGTAAGATTTCTCCCAAACACAATTATTTTTCCCCAGTCCCAAACAAATATCAATTGTGGGATTCTTAACTCCACTATGCCTTACAGCATGATAAAGTTGCCAGTGGTAGGAGATGGTGAACCCGAATGCAAAAATAAGGTAGAGTTTCCCAGATAGAAAGATAGGCAAAGAAAATGATTCCTGGAAACACAGAAAGATCTCTGACAACACTGTTTGATTCTCTGGGTTTAGTCAAAGTCACAGTCACCTCTAGCTTTTTATCAAGTAAATTTATTGACTTCATTTAAAAAAAAATGGCTCTCAGCATCAGTGATATAGATCTTTCCTAAATTGTCTCCTTCTGTATTAGTTCTGGGTCTTCTGTGATCTTTACTTACATGATGGACTTTTATTTATTCATTTATTCATATTTTTTTTGAAGACAGAGGTTCACTTTGTCAACCTTAAGTGCTGTGGCATCACAGCTCATAGCAACCTCAAACTCTTGGGCTCAAGAGATCCTCTTGCCTCAGCCTCCACAGTAGCTGGTACTACAAGTGCTCACCACAACACCTGGCTATTATTTAGAGACAGAATCTCTGTCTTTCTGAGGCTGATCTCAAACTCGTGAGCTCAAGCAATCCACCCACCTTGACCTCTCAGTATGCTAGGATTACAGGTGTGAGCCACCCCTCCTTGTCATGATGGACTTTTAAGAGCAACCTAAATCCTACAGATGTATCCGAAACCTGATACAGCCATACACAATGTAAAGATAAATTCTGACAACTTGAAGTCACCTATTTAAATTTCTTTTAAAGCTCTAAATGGTCTGTCAGGCAATTAATAAGGAGATAAAATAAATATGCAAAAGAATAATTATTTAATTTTCTCATTAATGGTGTATTTCAGACAACTATAAAATGTATAAAATAAGGTTTTTGATAAATTCTTTCTTATTTTATGATTCAGTGCAGCTTGTGTGTACATAGGAAGTTGAAAAATGTCATATTTTCTATTTCTTAAAATTTACGACAAAGAAGAAGGGAGGAAAAGAGGAGAGGAAAGGAAGGGGGAGGGAAGAAGGAGGGGGGGAGGGAAGAAGGAGGAGGGGAGGGGGAGGAAAGGGGAGGAGATAAGAGAAAACTCATTGAAGTTCTAGATTTTCAGACAAATGCCGTTTCCTTCTATTTAGACACAACATGAGTTGCAGCATATTTTTAATGCTGGTTCTACTGAATAGAAAATGTCAAACACTGCACTGCAAAAAGACATGGAGAAATTTACAAACCAGCAGAATGTTATTATTTTGCCAGTTCTCACTTAATTTTAATTGCTATTTGAAATGAAGGCACTAAGCTCATTTGTGTAGAAAATTATCCAGGCTTCAAATCTAATAGAATTTGCCCTACTATATTTCAGATGAGCTTGGTACCCATGACCCCTTTCTTCTTTCACATTTCTCCTTTACAAAATTGAAATGTCTATCCTAATCTACTCCCACCATTGTATTTTGAAAGCAGATAATTTTTTTGTTGTTGTTTCACAGGTTCCTGGCTAAAGAAGAATTTTGTCTCAGAGTGAATCATATCTTGAGTCTCAGTTTTATCTGATTTACATGTGATTTGGGGCTTAGGGATGATACTGAAATGGGTTAAAGTCTGTGGGACTGTGAAGATGGCTGAATATATTTTGCAGGTAAGAAGGGCCACATTTCTGGAAGTAAAAGGGAGACTGAATTTTGTTCCTTCCAAAATTCATATGTTAAAGTTTTGACTCCCAGTACCTCAGAGTGTAACCATTTTTGGTGGTAATGTCTTGCCTTTACAGAGGTCATTAAATGAAAATAAGGTCATTAAATTCAGCTCTAATACAATATGATAGTTTTCTTTATAAGAAAAGGAAAGTTTGGACAGAGATATGTACAAAGAGAAGATAATGTGAAAACAGAGAGAGAAGCCTGGAACAGACCCTTCAGTCACATCCCATAGAAGGAGCCGACTCCAGTGTCACATTGATCTCAGACTTCTAGTCTCCAGAACTGTGAAAAACTAAATTTCTAAAGTGTAAGCTGTTCAGTCTGCAGTACTTTCTTAAGACATCTCTAACACATCAATGTAAATCAATGAATGCTGTTTTTATCCTAAAAAGTAAAGAATACAATCAGTATATCCAAGGAACAATACAGACAGACATGACCTCCATCCTCATAGGACATATAGTGTGGGTTGACTGAAAAACAATGGATCCTGTTGAGTGTTAAGATGGCAAAAGGGAACAAGACAATAGGCCTAATCCCCTCCAGAACAGAGACATCATTGCCAGGACCCAGAGGTTGAGTATAGTTTTAGTCATCTGAGAAACAGAAAATCCTATTTAACTTCTGTAGTAGATTAAAAAATGTTCATTATAATCCTTCCATCAAGAGATGGTATTCACCCATCTCTCGAATTGTGGCTGGCATTGTGGCTTGTTCTGACAACCAGATGTGGAGAAATTGATATTATGTGACTGTAAGTTAGGTCCCTTGAAGTTGTGAAGTGTCAAGGCTTACTTAGAATAAGCCATGTAACCCAACATGAACAGAGATAGCCAACTGAAGGAAGAGAGACCATATTGGGGGGCTGTGGGGGAGAAGAGGTGTTTCACTGAGAGTCAACCAAACAAACCTCAGAAAGCTGATAATTGAACTCCAGACTCAGATGTGAGCTCAACTTGGGCAAGCAGACTTGCTGAGTTCATCCCAAATCACTGATATGCCTCATTGATATGAACTAAGTAAGTAGCTATGTCTTTGAGTCCCTAATTTTAGGGTAGTCTATTATGCGGCCAAAGTTGGCTGATAATAGTTTTCAAGAATAATATAGAAAATTATGAAAGGTATAGGATGGTGATTTTTTGTTAATCTCGGGGTAGGGGGATTAACAACGGAAGACAAAGCAGCAAGGAGTTTAGGAGGGCCTAAAAGAGACATGTTAAACATTTGAGTACTATCCTTGAAAAAATAAAAAACCATTGATAAGGTTGGTGTTAAAAGAAAACAAAAAAGGAACTTTCTCATTTAGCACTGAGGCAGAGGTGTCCAACCTGAATGCTGATTTTGTGAGGACTTTTTTCTTATCTGCAATGTCAGATATCACAAAAAAAGTATGCATGGATTTTTTTTTTTTTTTTTTTTTTTGCTAATCAGCTTTCATTATTGGTTGTGTATGTGGCCCACAACAACTCTTATTCTAATGTGCAACAAAGAAAAAAAGGTTGGACTATAATAACAGGTAGTGAGGATTAGAAGACTTATGTGGTAGTGCAAACAAGATTATACTGATTGATGATGGAGGTGTGAGGCAGAGGAACAGACTGTAACTTCCAGGTTTTCTTATAACTACCATTACTGTAAGAAAGAATACTGTATGGTAAAGAGGTATGGATATGTGTGGATCACAGGGTGTCTTTTTTGAGTATATTGACCTTGATATGCCTACAAAACAGGACAGTGCCACTAGGCAACTGCATGGACATGTGTCAAACTTAGAAGAGTATCAGAGTTAGGGAAAGATTTTCATTAATTGGAAAATATTTATGGCAATAGAAATTAATAGTATCATTTAGCAAGTGTATATGTAAAAAGAGTTTTTAACCTTCTAAAATTTATTTTTCTTAATTATGTAGATTTTGCCAGCCTCATAATGCCTAAAGATTCTTGTCATATTCATGCTTTAATTAAAATAAATAAGATTCATTAGATTACAAAACAAGCCAACTATACTGCCATGTGTACTATTTTCAAAACAAATATGAAATATAGTCAATATATATATTTCTTAATTAAAACATTTATATCAAGATGTTCTGATGTTTAATAACTACCCTGACTTCCAATTTGGATGAATATAAATAATATTTGGAGATTCTTGGAACAATTATAATGAGATATGAAATTATCACTTATTTCTACTCATAATAAAGTCTTAGGCATCACTGTTACTAATGCATTTTCTAGCCTATATTTAAAATTTAAGAAAAAGAATCATTAGTTAGAGCAGGGGTTCTCAACCTTCCTAATGCAGCAACCCTTTAATACAGTTCCTCATGTTGTGGTGACCCCCAATCATAAAATTATTTTAGTTATGCAGGATGATCTTAGGCGACCCCTGCGAAAGGGTCATTCAACCCCCAAAGGGGTCATGACTTACAGGTTGAAAACTGCTGAGTTAGAGACTAGTGGAAATAAATTAAATGAGGTGGTTCCCCATCCAAGGTCATGGGGCTCTTATACACAAATTGTTCAAGGTTATATATGAATCTCAGGATAGAGTGCGTAAAAAAAGAAGTCTGTAGCAGAGTTCAGAATTTTTCTCTACTTAGTATAACAATTTAGGACTAGCTAAAGAGAAAGAATCAGTGAGAGAAAGAATCACTAGTCATTAGAGTAAACAGTAAAGCCAGAGAAGATGTCTTATGAATGACAAGAGAAAAAAGTAATTTTTATGGGGAGAAAAAAGGTCAAAATACGTTGAATCACACTTTAGAATCAGACAATCCTTAGATACAATTCTAATTCTGCAAAGCATTAGGTATGTAAATTTAAATAATATATTTAAATCTTTAAGCCTTGAATTCTTCTTGTGAGAGGATGGATTAATTTCATTAAAATTTCCAACTCTCTTGAAGGTCATAACATATATCAAAAAAAAACCTCTTTATTTTTCCTATAATCATGCCATTGACATTTGATTTTGAAATTCTGCCCACTAAAGAAGTAAAGTCTAAGCCTTTACATCTTGAATCCAGGCTTGTTCATGTGCCTTGCTTTGGCTAAAAAAGAAGTTTCAAATTCAAGCCTTAAGAAGCATCACATGGTTCTACTTCCACTGTTCCATTCTGTTATCACCATAATAATATACTGAAACTAACCTGATGAAAATAATGGAAGTATAGTCAGAGCCAATTAATTGGTTTCCCAGTCAAGGTGAGTTTGGATGTTCCAATAGTTTGGGCTCTCCTGGACATGAAAAAATCCAGCAAAGTTCACTTCATACTGGTCAAGGGAATAATACAAGAGGACATTTCAATTATAAATATTTAGGCACCCAACATAAATGCTCCCAGATGTGTGAAACAGACCTTGATCAGTCTGAGCAATATGATATACTATAAGACAATAATACCGAGGACTTTAACACCCCTCTTACAGAGCTGGACAGATCTTTAAATGGAAAGTAAACAAAGATACAAAGGACTTAAATGCAACACTAGAACAGCTGTGCTTAATAGACATATACAGAACATTCCATCCCAAAGCTAAGGAATATATATTCTTCTCATCAGCCCATGGAACATTCTCCAATATATATCACATCCTAGGACACAAATCAAACCCCAACAAAATCAAAATAATTGAAATTACAGCTGTACCTTTTCAGACCACAGGCAATAAAGGTGGAACTGAACTCCAACTAAAATTTTTTATCCCACACAAAGGCATGGAATCAAATAACCCAATGATGAATGAAGGTTGTGTCAAGAGATAAAAAGGAAATCATCAACTCCCTCAAACATAACAGCAATGAAGATACAAGACACCTAAGCCTATGGGACACAGCAGAAGTAGTCCTAAGAGAGAAATGAATTACATTAGATGCTACATAAACAGAAAGAAAGCACTTTGACTCATCAACCTAATGACTCATCTTAAAGAAATGGAAAAGAAAAAGCAACCTAATCTCAAACCTAGCAGAAACAAAGAAATAACCAAAATTAAAGCAGAAGTAATGAAACTGGAAAAAAAAGAATTATTCAGAAAATTAATGAAACAAAAAGTTGGTTCTTCAAAGAGATAAAATTGATAAACCATTGGCAAGATTAACTAGAAACAGAAAAGTAACTTTTTAAAATGACCTCAATGAAAAACAAAAAGGGTGAAATAACAACTGATACCACAGAGATACAAGAAATTATTTTTGACTACTACAAAACTATGCCCAGAAATTTGGCAATGTGGAGGAAATAGACCAATACCTGGAATGATGCCATCTTCCTATACTTAATCAGGAAGAAATAGGTCTCTTAAACAGACCAATATCAAGCACTGAGATTGCAGAAACAATAAAAAATCATCCAACAACAACACAACAAAAAAAGCCCGGGAACAGATGGCTTCATATCAGAATTCTATCAAAACTTCAAAGATGAGCTTGTACCTACCTTGAAGAACCAATTACAAAATATTGAGAATGAAGGAAACATCCCTAACACATTCTGTGAAGCAAATATCACCTTGATTCCAAAACCAAGAAAGAACCCAACTAAAAAGGAGAACTATAGAACTATTACAATAATGGATACTAATGCAAAAATACTCAATAAAATCTTAGACGATAAATTGCAGCTACACATTAAAAAATTATATATCCCAATCAAGTAGACTTTATCCAAGAGATGAAAGGCTGGTTTAACATATTCAGTCCATAAATGTAATTCACCATATAAATAGAAACAAAAACAAAGACCATATGATCATTTCAATAGATCCCCAAAAAGCATTTGATAAATATCAGTATCATTTTCTACCAAGATAACTTAAGAAAATAGATATAGTTGGCACATTTCTTAAGTTAACTGAAGCCATCTATGACAAACTCACAGCTAACATCATACAGAATGGAGTAAAAATGAAAGCTTTTCACTTAAAATTGAAACCAGAGAAGGATGTCCACTATCACCACCAGTATTTAACATAGGGCTAGAAGTTCTAGCCAATGCAATCAGGTAAGAGAAGGATAGAAAGGGCATCCAAATGGGGCAGAGGAGATCAAACTCTCCCTCTTTGCTGATGATATGATCTTATACTTAGAAAACCACCAGAAACTCAACTACAAATCTCCTGGAAGTGATCAAGAAATACAGTGACATCTCTGTGTATAAGATCAATGTCCCCAAACCAGTAGCCTTTGTATGCACCAGTAACAGCCAAGTTGAGAAGCAAATCAAAGACACAATTCCCTTCACAGTAACTTCAAAGAAAATGAAATACTTAGGAATATTCCTAACAAAAGAGGTGAAGGATCTCTACAAAGAGAATTATGAAACCTCAGAAATAGCAGAAGAAATTAACAAATCAACAACAATAAAAAGAGAGAGCAAGCAACCCCAATATAAGGGGGCAAGAGACTTGAACAGAAACTTCTCTAAAGCCAAAAATACATGAAAAAAAATGCTCATCATCAGAGAAATGCAAATCAAAACCACCTTGAGATATCACCAGTGAGAATGGTCCACATCACAAAGTCCCAATGCTGCAGAGGCTGGCATAGATGTGGAGAGAAGGGAACACTTTCACAGTGTGGGTGGAACTGCAAACTAATACCTTTTTGGAAGAAAGTATGGAGAATCCAAAAAGAACTCAAATTAGATCTCCCATTTGATCCTGCAATCCCATTACTATGCATCTTTTGCTTACTTTATTGTAAGAGTACAGTATGTAATACATTTATAAAATATGTGTTAATTACCACTTGTGTTACTGGTAAGGCTTCTGATCAACAGTAATACTTATGTTTTGGGAGAATCAAAAGCTTTACATATATTTTTTGACTGCATGGGGAGTGATCACCCCAACTTCTATGTTGTTCAAGGTTCAAATGTGCATTTTAGTAGAGATTGAGAAATTGTGCAGAGTGAAAAAAGAAAAAGTCAAGAGGTGATTGTAATAAAGGCTGATCAGCAAAAGAACTCTTGTTATCAATTGGTGATCCTACTACTCTTCCAACAGGTTCAATGAAGTAGTGATAGCGAATCAGGAAACAAAAGAAAACTGTTTAGAGGAGTTGAGGAATCTAAAGAAGATGAAAAGAAGGCAGAATGCTAACAATAATCATGCTTATCATTTCTGTAGTTCAGGCACTATACTAAGTATTTTATATATGCATTTTTAATTTAATTGTTTAAAAAATCTTCATAACTTTTTCAACCTTCTTTATAGATAGTACAGGAAAAATGCAGGTTATGAATTATCACTTGCCAATTTCTGTAACTTTCAAGAAAACACTTGGTTTGACCCATTCTGACAAGGTAAGAGTGGCTCAGTTTATATTCCTCAAAAGGTAATTTTTATGTAGCTATGACCCCATCTAACGGATTTTGTATTATTGCCTTGCAATATTCTTCAAAAAGAGGTTGCACAGCATTGCATTGTTTTTGCGACACTGATATAAAGCAGTACAAATCTCCAAATGTTTATGTAGTTGTCTACATCTATACTTTAGCTACTTGGCGGAGAACCTAAGGAAGCCCGAAACAGGAACCAAAGCTGGTAAAGAAGACAAAAGATTAAGCTCCAGGCAAAAGGAGCTGTGTTAGAATCCCTGTATCAGTTATAGATGGGTCTTCAGAAATGTAGCCAATTTCTTATGCCTCGGTATCCTCATCTTTAAATTCAAACATTAATTTTATTTCTACATGAGATTCTTATGAACATTAAACGAGATGGTACATGTGAAGTGTCTGGCACACTGATAATTATTTACTAAGAGTAATCTGGTACCAGTGAGGAATAATACCATGCTAAATAGAAAAACAAGATTAATATCTGAATTTAGTAATAGTGTGTGTTTAGACAATACTGACAACAATTTAATACAAGAAGTAGATGCAGATGCACTAGTTCTATAGTAAAGCATAATTCTTTATTTCTAATAAGGAATGACTTAGGAGCATGAATATAGTATGAAGACTCTGGAACAGAGGTTTCTATTTCCAGACTTCCTGGTGTCCTTGGGAGCTTGGACGTTTTCTCTTCTACATGAAGTAGGTGGACTCTAAATTTCTTTTGGAGAAAATATTCTGTCAACTTGGCCAAATTAAAAATTTGAATTTAATATTCAGAGAAAATATGACTCATCCCCGGGTGTATTCAGCAGAGAAGATAAGCGTGAACGCCTGGTTTAATGGACTTAAGGTACCTTGCTCTGACTTTGTCAGCCCATTGGCTCCAGTTTGGTTCAGATGTTGCTTTATGTATAGCCAAGGCAATAAAAGAACTCTATGAAAGAAACTGGGGATTTTCCAAAGACTGTTGCTGAGTGTCCCAGTTATTTTGAAATCTATTATCATAAGAGAAATAAAGCATTAAAATGGATAACTTCTCCAGTGGCTCTCAAAGATGAAAATGTGGACGCTGCAGAAAGGCCTCAGGATCTTCTGTTCCACAGATTAAACTTGGCAAATTAATGTGGAGCCAACACAATGAGAGAGCAGTGGCACTGGGGAAGCTTAAGGGTGGTGCCAGAAGTATCCCTGTAATGTGCTGCCAGGAGATCAGCCCGAGGGATCTTCTTCCAGCTCTGGGCAGTTTCTGGACTGAAATCCTGTCTAAACGGAAAAAAAGACAACGCTGATAGAAATAGAAGGACTAAGCTATATGAATTCAGAAAGCAACCTTCTGCGACCTTGTTTGTTCTTGACTGTGCTCTCATATATGGCATATGCACCATCAGCCTCCTGGTGTTTTCCTTGATGATCCGAGAACTAATTCAAAACTCTAAGTCTTCTTTAATTATTGTGTACGTGTGTGTACTTTAAAGCTGAATAGTCCACTCATTTCCTATTCAATGCATTACTTAGGCATCTTACTGGTAACATTTAATTTTTTAGTACCTTGGTAAGACAAACTCACTCTTTTTTTGAGACAGAGTCTCACTACATGGCCCTCAGTAGAGTGTCATGGCATCACACCTCACAGCAACCTCAAACTCTTGGGCTTAAGTGATTTTCTTGCCTTGGCCTCCCAAGTAGCTGGGACTACAGGTTCCCACCACAATGCCCGGCTATGTTTTGGTTGCAGTTGACATTGTTTAGCAGGCCCCAACCGGGCTTGAACCCACCAGCTTCCGTGTATGTGGCTAGGGCCCTACTCACTGAGCTACGGGCACTGAGCCCAAAGGCACTCTTATTACTAAAAATTTACCAAGTCTTGCAGTTTAGGTTTTATCACAGGTTCTAACTTCATAGGAAGGTTGGATGGTACACGCACAGAGGCAAGTGTGTGGAAATCATCTGATGCTCAAGAGGAAAGGGGCTTTAAAATTAGCACAAGTATCATGTCATCTGTTTCATAGTCATTGGTATGTTTGCTGTGGTTCCTCTTCTTTTGGTTAATTTAAACAGCAGAATCTCTGTAAGTTGACCACCCATGGGACTGCAACACATTGGTCAACATACAGAGGTGGGCAACATAAGGAACCATGCCTACCGTGCTGACATGTACAGGAGGTGCATGTCTGGTCTATGAAAATTCTGGCATTTAAGGAGGTAATCAGTGCAGGGAGGTGTCAAATATGGGGGTTGTACTGTATTTTTTTAGGTAATCTCTTCTCATTTTTTTAATTTAATTTTTTATTAAAGCATAACTGTATACATTTATGAGGCTCAATGTGATAATTTGATACACAATGTGGACTGTTTAAATCAAACTGATTAACATAAATATCACATCACTTATTTTTTATGGTAAAACATTTATAATTTATTCTTAGTTATTTTGAAATGTACCCTTGCATTGTGCATATTATGCAAGATCCCAAGTGCCCTCCCTCCTCCCACCAATCGCCCTCCCCCTCCTCTACCCTCTTCCTCCACTGCCCTCTTTCTTATTAGACTACATTTGTGTTTTATCATTCATATGGATGTGTAAGCATTTATATACTGGTTTCATAATAGTACTGAGTACATTGGATACCTTTTTCCCCTATTCTTGAGATACTTTTTGAAGAAGGATATATTCTAACTCCATCCATGAAAATATAAATGATGTAAGGTCTCCATTTTTTATGGCTGAATAGTATTCCATGTTATACATATACCACAATTTGTTAAGCCATTCAATCTCCTAACCCCAGTAAGAATAGCCCACATCACAAAGTCCCAAAACTATGGATGGTAGTGTGGATGTAGAGAGAAGGGAACACTTCTAGAAAGCTGGTGGGACTGCAAATTAATACAACCTTTATGGTAAAAAGTATGGAGAACCCTTAAAGAATTAAAAGTTGACCGATCCTGCAATTCCATTGCTAGGTATTTACCCAGAAGAACAAAAATCATTTTACCATAAAGACATTTGCACCAGAATCTTCATAGTAGCCCCATTAATGATTGCCAAGTCATAGAAGCATCCCAAATGCCCTAGTATATTTTTTAAATACTTTCCAGATTGCTTTTTTTGTGACTTGTGTGGTTATTATTGTTATTTTGTTCTGTATGCTTGTTATCTCACACTTTCTTTTCCTTGAAAGTAAAAAACTTTTGTTAGGCAAGCTGTGGAGTCTCTTGGCTCACTTAAGTGGTTCTAAATATTCTTGGATTTCATAATCCCACAACGTTGGAGCAATCTTCATATGCCCAGGGCCTTTCCAAGCCAGATTTACTTGTTTTTCAAGATGCCACTGGGAGAAAATATCTTCCTGAAGCCCCACTGGGATCCTTCTTGATGTGTGACTATGATGCCGTTGTGTTGCAGGGCTCTTCAGGTTGGTGGTTTTGGTTGTTTGCTGCAAAACAAGGCACCTAAACTCAAAGGCAAAAACAATAATCATTTTGTTATGCTCAGTGCTCCTGTAGATCCAGATGACAGAAAGGACCCATGTACAGCAAGGACGATGTCATTCATTACAATGTCTGTAGCCCGACTGGGAAAACCTGAAATCTGGGGGTAACTTGACCCCAGAAAACAACAAAATTATCTCCTTTGATCACAAGTCTGCTAGATTGTGCTGGATGCTTTAACCTCTAAGCGTCATTTTTCACTTTATTAATCTGCAGGTAATTTTGGTGTCTAACTCATGGGTTTCATGTGAAATGTATACTTTTTTATATATAAGCATAAGTAGACCAGCAGGACTGTATGTGTATATGTCCGCCTGTGAAATTATTTGAACCAAGTAGATAAGCTTTGTATTTTATTCACATATGAGGCCATAAAGTATCATAGCACAAAGAAAGTGCTCTTTGAATATTCCACATGAAAGACTGTAGAAAAGGTTTTTATTGTGGAGTCTACTGCAAAGTAAAAGCTCAGAAATATGTTTTTGCGTGAAAAAAAATAACGTATTTCTTAGACTCCATCCCTAGAGCATATGGTTTTGAGGACAGCCACTGAAAACATACTATCTAAATCCTTTCTTTTTTTCCAGAGAAGGAAAATGGAGCCCCTCCTACCACAAATTATGCAGTTGAGTTTGATGATGTCACAAATTTCAGTGCATGTGATCCAGAATGCAATGGATAAGTTTCACCGTGGAAAAAGCACCTTTATGATTAGAATATCGCCCCTCTCAACTAAGCATACTAAGTTCTAACACGAGCTCCACTATTTACAAGCAGTGGACCAGGCCTGTTTTCTTATATGTACAATAACAATGATTAAAAAAAAAACAAAAAGTTCCTATTTCTTGGGGTTCTTGTGCAATGTGTTGGCATTTTTGGAATGCCACACAAGATATGGAACCACTTAGAGACACCTTATAAACTGCTCTGGTATCATTGATCAGATATTAGAAAATGGGTTCCTATGTTAAAGCACTGAATTCTGAGGACTCCAGAAGCCAGCACAGATAATGCTGTATTATAACCCTGTAGATTATATGCCAAATGTTTACAATATGTCTCTTCACTATTTCAACATATTTATCTTAAATTCTCTCTTATTACTTTATTTACAAATATTTTTGAAGACATGAATATCTTAGTTCTGCTCTCAAAAATAAAGGAGATTTTTCAGATATTAAAAAGAAAGATGCCCCCAACCCTCCCTCTTGGTATTCTGTTTGTATTAAGCAGGTTGTGATAATCAAAAGAACCCCAAGAAGTGAAAACCCAAGCAGAACAGAAGTAGAAGTAAATAGTGCTGCTACTGTTCTCAATTTGAACATTCTTTTTTTCGATGCTAACCTTGAAAATTGTGAGCTCAGTCCTTTTATGCTAGATGAGATTTCTTTCCAGCTCTGTTCACTGAAGTCATCTGTATCACCTTCCCACCATTGCTATAAAAACCGCTTTCCATGATGTAGTCGATTTTGGAGGTTGAGTGTAGATGGGAGGCATAAAGTAATCTAATTAAACTAATTGAAAACAAGATATAAAAGTCTTAACCTTCCCAGAGACATTTCAATTTCAAATGAGGTAGTTTATTAAAAGCAATGAATCTTTAGTTGATGAAATGTCAGGCTGTATAATAAAACTAGAGAAACTTAGCATTTATTGAGAGTCCAGTATGTACTAGGATTTTGCATACAACCATTCTTAAAATAGACATATGTATTAATGCTCTATATAACTTCAAAAGTATATATTTTTGGGTGAAAATTAAGTATAATTGGATATGTCTAAATTTTTATATAAGAATATATTTTGAATGACAAAGGCATATAAACTTCACAAATATAATGAGATATGTAGAATTTTTAGTAATCTGAATACACCAAACAAATAGAAAATAGAGCCATTTTTCTTGATTCACAGAATGAAGTCCACTTTATAGGTCATCTTGTTATAAGTATATCTCTTTCTGTTTCCTTTTTAAAATTATTTTTTTGAGGTAAATACAAGTTGAGAACTTTCTTTTTTAAATTAAATCAATGCAATCATAGGGTACAATGTGCTGGTTTTATATACAATTTGAAATATTTTCATCAATCTGGTTAACATAGCCTTCATGGCATTTTCTTAGTTATTGTGTTAAGACATTTATATTCTACATTTAGTAAATTTCATATGTACTCTTGTAAGATGCACCATAAGTGTGGTCCTAGTAGATATATCTTCTTAACTGGAAACCTGTTGCCATCCAAATATTCCATAAATACATTACAAACATGAAAGCAAGTATGGTATGTTCATTCTCAGAATTTTTTTGAAAATAAGTTTGCATTATTGCCCTTGTTGTTCTGGTAATAATTTCTTGAGTTATTAACATTTTTCTTTGTGCTCCATGGAACTCAGATGTATTTTGTAGTGACAGCCCCCTTCAGCATCAACATGTGATTTCTGCAATTTCTTTTTCTTTTTCTTTTTGCAATTTTTGGCTGGGGCTAGGTTTGAACCCACCACCTCCAGCATATGGGGCTGGTGTCCTACTCCTTTCAGCCACAGGAGACACCCATCTGCAATTTCAATATGGGCAGATCAAATACCTGAACACACACAATTATACAGCTACTGTGGACAGTTCAACTTCATGTCACCTGATAGATATTGATCTTCTGGTGTCAGAGAGTTTCATTTTTATTCTAAACATTGTGCCATTCAATGTAGTAGCAAAAAAAAAAAAAGTTTGTTACTCAAACATGATTTTTGATAAAGAATATCCTTCAGAAAGCTCCTGGAGAAGTAAAGAAAGATCAGTAGCATATTGAACAGACAAAGGGATTTTGTCAAAGCAGACACTGCATAATGATCATCAGTATTAAAATAGCAAATTGAATATTTTCACACATCTGTTAATCAATATACTAAAAAATCTCCTTAAACATTTTTGTTCCCTAGTTTCCAAAGTTTTTAAGAAAAGGCATAACCCTTTGAAGGGTATAGAACTTCACAAGTAATATTGTCTATTTCTGGTATACTTAGTACTGATTTAAAATGAAAACTTATTGGCATTTATCAAATCTTTTGTGATATTGTATCTACATGATAGACTCTTATCTATTTTATGCGTATAACTGTTCCACTTCAACATCATTTTATTCATCTTTGGCATCAATTCCTTGAAAGTCCATAGCATGAGGACGCTTCACTAAGAAAATGGCAAGGGCTGGATTAGATGTAGCTTAGCACCATTAGATGTGATACTTCTCATAAATTTACAGAAAATATGGTAAAATATACTATGTTAATTCAGGAGGTCTCTCTGATTCATTGTAAGTGTTAATATTATTCCAACATTCAATGAATAAGATATATTTTACCTCCAGAATAACTTACATGATTGTATACATATATTATTTTGTATTTATGGAGAGACTTTGCCTATTTATAAATCTGAGGCTACTTTTCTACTTTTCCTGGGCTTCAAACCTTTAAATGCAACAACTAATTCTTCAGTAGCATCCACATTTTGGTATCTGTGTTTATCATCTGAAATCTGTGCTTTCTATTCCATCCTACCCACTTTCTCCAATGTCCATCTCATTTTTGTGATTTTATAGAGCCCAGGGTAGAAATCAGGTATTGTTTTTGGTGCTTCTACAAGAAATGAACTCATGGCATTGCTTGGAGCAAAGAGACCTAGGCAGCTGAATTTTTCAATTTAGTTTTATTTATTGTCAGTTTCATCTTTTTAAAACTTTTCCATAGAAGCAAGGATTTTTTTTTTTCAGTAAGCTATCTGACTTGCCTGAAGAAATTTCAAATCCCAAGTGTAGTTATTTGTTCTTTATCTATTGTCAATACATTAGGGCCATTCTTTCTGTCTGATTGTGGAATTAAGTCAGATGACAAAAAGTCCCAACTTTGGGGGATGAATTACCTACCACACTGACTGATCTATTTGATCAATTCTATTCAAACTCTCCAACCACGAAAATGTCAAAAATATAAAGACATCACATAATTCTCAACCTTGAAGACCTGTAATAATCTCCTGCTGCATTAGAAAGTTAAACTTAAGCATAAAAGGAACAGTATGTTTTCAAGGTAAGAACATCAATTACCTAACAAGTTGCATGTGCTGAAATAGACATTTTCCTTTAGATCATCTGAATCATACATCCAACAATGGCAAGTGATAAACCACAGTAAGGTCAGCTCATTTGATGATAGCTGTCTAACAGGATTAACTGAGATGGTACTGTGCATTATTGCATTAACACTGAGTCAGATAGGGGGATTTGGTATATTTCTGGTAGTTAAGCCATTAATTTAAGAAATCATCTTTGACCAGCAGCACTCAAAGTGTACTTTCTAGTTTTCTTAAGCATTTGTTGAAAATATTATCCTATAACATTATTGATACATTCTTTAGAATGTGGAATCTTATTAAGTTTTCATCTAGCAAAGAATTTATAACTAAGACCTCAAAAACAATGATTACAAAAGTCAATGAGAAGGAAATAATTAAATTAAATAATTTCTGAACAAAAAATAATCAACAGAGTAAACATACAACCTGTAATGGTACAAAATATTTACAGACTATGTATCCAATAAAAAACTAACATCCAGAATCTAAAAGGAACTCAAACAAATCATCAAGAAAATAAGAACCCCATTAAAAAGTAGGCAAAGTATATGAACAGATTTTTTTTAGCAAAAGAAGATATATAAATGGTGCAGATACAGTGAAAATGAAATTCAAGTATCTGTTGGTGTACTATTCAGAACAATTTCACAATTAAATGTCCTCCAATTAATAAGTGGATAAAGAAAATGTTATATATATACACATGCACCCACCCACAGACACACAATGGAATAATAGTCATCCATAAAAAGAAGTTAAATAATGTGTTTTGCAGCAATTTGAATGGAACAAGAGAGAATTACCCTAAGTGTCTCAGGGATGAAAAAACAGTGCATGTTCTCACTTATAAGTGGAAGTTAACTATTCAGTTTTAATGGTCAAAGTGGTGTAATGAAAATTGTAAAATAAGAAGGGGGATAGTGGGACAGGGTAAAGGAAGAAAAATAAATAAAATTTTTGTTATTTTTTTACAATTGATTGGAATACAAAAATTTAAAATAATGCATGGAAATTACTCTTTTTTTTTGTATTAAGTTTTTCAAGGTCAAGTGTAGGGGATGCCAAAAGCAAGATGACATCTGAGCAAGATGATCTGCTGCTGAGGGATGGACCCTCAGGCTATTTGTCCACATGTGCTCCTTGTGGAGAAAGAGCCCAAGCCTTTAGCACGTAGTCATTTGTTAATTATTCCCCTCACCTGTATTATTCTGTCTCAATAAAAGGCTAATGGGGGGTTGCTCAGGGCTACCCAGAAAGTAAGGGCTAGCCCGAGTCCCACAAGCTTGCGCTTCTAAGCCGTGCCATGCCTGGTTCCTTCTTGCAGGGATTGAGGCCAGGGCCATAGGGGCCTGACAGGTCGCAACAGTCAGGTACTGTGTCTCATGCCTATATTCCCATTACTGTGGGTATCCAAGGAACAAGGAACACTTGAGGCCAAGAAATGGAGACTAGCGTGGGCAACAAAGTCAGACCCCATCTTGACACAATTTTTTAAAAAACATCAGCTGGAGGTGATGGTATTTACCTGTAGTCCTAGCTACCCAGAGGCAGAGGTGGAAGGATTACTATAGATCAGGAGTTTGAAGTTTCAGTGAGACATCCTCATGCCACTATAATCCAGCCTGGACAACAGAGTTCTTATTTATTTATTTATTTAACAAAACTTTTTTTTTATTGTTAAATGATAGCTGTTTACATTAATGCAATCATGGGGTACAGTGTGGTGTTTTCACATACAATTTGAAATATTTTTTATCAAACTGGTTAACGTAGCCTTCATGTCATTTTCTTAGTTATTGTGTTAAGATGTTTGTATTCTACTTTTAGAAAGATTCCTTAAGTCAATAGATGAATCCAGGAAAACTTACTGAAAATATTACATTCATGACATATAGTGATATAATTAAAAGGAAAATATAAACTTTAGAAAACAATGTAATCTTTACCTCAAAAAAAGAATGATTCCAATATTGTTTTCTATGATCTTCCTGTCCTGAAAAATATTCTGTGTGGTTTATTCAAAATTGCATTTCATTTGAATCGACTTTTATTTTAAGGCCACCTAAATACACTGTTTTACATCAATGAAAACATCAGATAATGCATGTCTATTAATTCAAATGCACTTTTCCTGCTTACTCCTTTACGATTTTATTTAACCACTTTTGTATATGCAACACTGAACAATGAAGTGACCTAAGTGCACAATAACTATGGGAAGAATAATTTATTTTCATTGCTTTGTCCAGTTCTTTTACCTGGGCAGAGTAGAATGGGACCTATGAATAACAGCTAAACAGTGAATTATGAATTTGCTTTTATTTCTTTGAATAAACAATAGTTAATATTTTTGAGCACTATCTCTGTGCCATGCACTTTTTGAAGCACTCTTAGTATTCATAACTATACTATATATAGAAATAGCATTCTGTTCATCGTGTAACTACAGGCACAGAACTGCATGTCAGACCTGTGTGTTTTTGTATTCATTAATGGAGTTTACCTTCAACAGCACAGAGTGCTCAAAGGTGGAGAGGTTTCCACAAGGCTGTTTTCAAAATCACTTACAAAATTATTTTAAGTTAGTGGCAAGCTTTTGATTCTTTTAAGAATAGAGAAGGAGATTATCTATAGAAAAAGGCAGCATATTTTCAATTGAGTTTGTTTATGCAACTCATTTCCAGAAAACATTATAATTACAGCATGTCAAGATAAAATATTTAAAATTTAAATGTAAATATTGACTTCAGACTAAGGCACTAGTGTGTCATACTGGATATAGAAATAAAGTCAGATATAAAGCAAAAGATTGCATGTATAATATACATATTACAATATGTATACACATAGATCTCTAATACAATTGGTCTAAAATTTACTATTGCAAATGTCATAAAAATTTGCATTTGTACATTTATATTATACAAAATAATTACTTAGATCTATAAGCTGTGAATTTTCATATTTATGTATATCTGACACTAAATAGAATATAGACTCCATATTATAGGACATTTAAAATAAGGAATAATAAATATATACAATGAATTAAATCTCCACACAAAATATATGCATATAATAAATTGAAGGCATGCATTCTAATATATAGTAAATATATATATATATATTCAACCTTACATTTAAAACATTGCCATGATATTGTTACATATTAAGAAAATTGTATATATATATATTTCCATAGATTATTGTTAACCATATCTTTTTATTAATTTCCAAATCTTGGTCAGAGATTCAAAGCTTCAATGTATTCTTGGAAAAAAAAAATGTCTTATGGCAATCTATTTGATGGCATGCAATCTAAAAGTAAATTGTATCAAAATGTCTGGAAATCTTCAATAATTAGTTGGAGCAATTTTAAAGATTTTTTAATCTCAAAGCAGTCATAGTTGAGCATGTATGTATATGTGCATATGCATGACTGTGTATATAGAATTAGAACATGGAATAATTGTGCAATGCATTGAAACAGGGCCAAAGAGGGTCCTAAACTCCTCTAATGATATAAGACATTGCAGTAGTCTTTCTAGTAAATTTAAAAGATATGGTCTCCACTAACTAGGTGTTTGTGTATTAAAAGAAGCAATACTGATTTTTGCTCAATATGTAAAAAGAAGGTGGAAACATTTTATAGACTTCTGTCTCATCTTTAATTGTGAGTGTAAATGTGTTGTGAACAGAGGTGGCCTTACCCTGCTGGTGTCACTCCATAGACAGCATCTCTGTGGCATAGGTAGACATTCCGATTGTCAGTCACATACCAAGGAGATGGACATTCAGACACCAAAGCATTCAAAATTTTTACAACAGACCCAAATAAAATGTCCTTTTCTTTCTTTTTTTCCTTTTTTGAGCCTATTTTTAAATATATTTTAATAATCTTTAAAAGAGATTTTTCCTAAATGGAAAGATATTGTTGGGGTCTGACAATTGGCTGCTAGAAAAGAGTTGAGATGGGAGGTAACCCCTGAGATTCCACGCTCATGATGAGGCAAACTCTACCCGCCCATCAGGCTGTCTCATATACGCTCACTTTATTGTTTTATATTCATCAATGTTTTAGTTTAGGCTTGTTTAGCTATTTCAACCCGATCTGTGTTATCTAAGCTTTAGGATATGTAGGAAAGTCAGTAAGTTCATACTTAAGCTAAAACAGCAAGAAAAAGATGCACCCACTGAGGTTAGTCTGGTAGCAGATGTTAGCATTTCATAGAAACCTGCCAGGAAATTCTCAGAAAAATGAGGCAGATTTCTAAGGCCTGACCTTAATTCTCATAGTCAACTTGAAGGACTGGTATTTTTTCTTCTGTTTTCTTACTCTCCACATCTTTTTAGCATTCCTTTTTAAATGAACTGGTAGATTTATTTATGAAAACATACACACAACTAAAACTATTTTGTGTATGTTTTGTGTTTTATGCATATGTGTATGTGAAAACTATAGTAAGCCAGTGATTGTCATCACAGTGATCGTACTCATTCTGTCTCTGTATAGGCTACTCTGCAGACAAACATAAATGTTTTCTTTCCCCAGGAAAGAAAAACATATGGCTCTATCTTTGTGTCAGCACTATCATTACACCAATATTTCATCAGCCACACTCTACCTACATTTTGTGAAGGGCCAATGAAGTGAATTTGTAATCCAGGTGGAAGAAATGGCACTAACGTGGAAGGAGGTTAAAAATATATATATATATTCTGAAAGGTAGAGAAATCTTCCTCTTTAAATGTTAAATACTTGCTTATAAGGTGGGTGTGAGCTTTGACAAATCAACAAAGAGATGTATACTTCTTTGCTGGATTTTTAGAGAATAATTCTATGTATCTAATAAAGTGAAATCTTAGATGTCTTTTAAAAAATAAAATAATGGACTTGCATTTTTGAGAAGATGAAGTTGACAAGACTTTTTCACCTTTTTCCCCATAAATAAAAGAAAACTCACCAAATATTATATGTAAAATTACAATAAGAAGTCTCAAGGGTGGAGAGAATAAGACAGACTTCCTTTCTGATTCACCAGTTCTGGGCTTACAAGAAGCTAACAATGGACACTGTTAACAGGCAAGTTCCCAGCCTGTCCCCTAGTGTCCCCCAGAGTTGCTGAGAAACTTACCCAAACTGTAACCATTGCTGCTGGAGCTAAACTGTAACCATTGCTACCCAAGCTATAACCACTAATACCCAAATTGTAACCCTGCCCCCAACTAACTGCAACATTCCGCTTCTATACTGGCTTGCTTGCTTAGCTACACAAAAAATGGTATAAAATATAACCTGCCCTCCACTTCGGCCGACTGTCTCTCAGGGCAACGGTTCCCTGCA
The DNA here is from genome assembly GCF_000181295.1 of Otolemur garnettii. Lineage (NCBI taxonomy): Eukaryota > Metazoa > Chordata > Mammalia > Primates > Galagidae > Otolemur > Otolemur garnettii. The sequence goes on along the minus strand of NW_003852396.1, from coordinate 64,172,734 downwards.
CAGGTGTAATAAATCACCAATTGATTGCACCTGAATGGTGTCCAAGTCTATCTTTTCAGGTCTAGCCGGTTACTACAAACATAAATGCAAAGAGCCACAACAGAAGCCTCTTTTCTCAGCAAAAAAGAGGCAGAGATGGGACATTCTAGCAAGAGAGAAAAACTTTATGGTAACTGCTGTATTCTAGTCAAACTCTATGGTTAGTAAAAAATAAACAGACAAAAAAAGGAAAACCTGTGGCCTCACCAACCTGTGCTAGTGAAGGCTGAGTAGAGATCCAAACCTCCAGGTTACTAGGCTGTAAATGTACAGAGGTGCCCCAGCCATCCCACTGAGATGGTGGCTCAGAAAACCAGGTAGGGAGTCAGGGCTTTCATCCTGTAAGTGCTAGAAGCAAGCCTCCTCTACCTGGTTATACAGAGACTACACAGTCTACATTCACCACTCATATAAGTTACACAGAAGTAACAGTCCCTTGTCCTGACAAGGGATTAGCAGAGAGTCAGGACTTTCAATCTCACCTGGCACTGATGACATCAGCCAACTAGTCACATAATGAGCAACACCCAGGACACTCTCATCCAGGGGAGAGGGACATAGTAGAAAGCCAGAAACCCCACTACCACTTAGAGATAATAAAAAGCTCCTTCCCTCCCATGTGTCACCTGCAGCCAAATGAGGAATTGGGACTTTGACGTACATTGGCAGTAACGAGACAGCACCCTTGTTTTTGTGCCACAGATGTATCAGAAGAAGTCAGCTAAAATAATAGGCTTGAATACGAGCCAGAGTCTGATAACATAGTAGCCCCCAAATTAACAGCAACAACAACAAACAACCTTAATTATAGCTCAAAAGAAGAACGGAGATGACTTAAAGAACAATTCTCAAACACTGACACAACTGAGGCAGACAACTGCAGAGGTCATGGCATAGAGAGCTTCATCAAATCAGAATATTCGAATCTTGGTGAATTCATACACCACAGTTAAAATATAAAGCTACTTGGGAGTCTGAGGCAAGAGAATCACCTGGTCCCTGGAGCTGGAGGTTGCCCTGAGCTGTGAGGCTACAGTACTCTACAGAGGGTGATGGAGTGAAACTCTGTCTCAAAAAAAAAAAAAAATTAAAATATAAAGCTAAACATCAAAGGAAAGACAGTAAGTAACTCCTTTAGGATAGTTTTCTGGAGAGATAGAGGGAGCATAGTAGCTAAATCCACGATTATGCAATATTCATGTCCTATCTTTTTCTCTTTCCTCCATCAGGCTTCCTTTCTGATAGTGTATGTTCAAAAATAGGATCTAACTGTAATAAAGTGGTTTGGCTGTACCTAGAAAGACAGGTTAGCCTAGCTGCAGCTATAAATCACTGATAAGCTATTGAGAACTAGGACGTTTGTCTGTGTATGTTTGGCACAGTATTACAAAAAGTGGGTCAAATAGTATGGCTGACTTGAGAATGTTGTGGTGATTGGGAATGATTGATGTGTATTTGTTTCTTTTATCTCTAAGTAACATTTGTTTCATTCTTTAGACTCTGTTCGTTGCAATTATTCTCCATTTATTCCACATGTATCTACTTTGTCTAACAGGTTTGTGGGAAAACAAATAAAAATTAAAAATAAGAATCTTAATTATCTACTATGAAACTAATAGTTAACTATCATAGGAAAGCTATAACCCAATTTGAGCCGAAGAATATGGAGAAAAGGGAGAGGGAGGGGAGGAGAGGAGGGAGTATGGGTGAAGGGAGGGGGATTGTTGGGATCATACCTATGATCTATCCTATAAGGGTACAGGTGAATCTTTCTAAATGTGGAATATAAATGTCTTAACACAACAACTATGAGAATGACATAAAGGCTATGTTGGCCAATTGGATGAGAATATTTCAAATTGTATATGGAAACAACTCTCTGTACCCCATGATAGCATTAATGTACACAACTATGATTTAATTAAAAAAAGAATCTTAATTATCCCTGATTAATTTAAGGGAAGAGATTTCCCTTCCCTCCTTTTTCTTAGAGCATTTACTTTAGAAAACTTGTATGCACTTTGGCCTCTCTGTGAAATGTACATTCTTGTGAAAAACTAGATAAGCCACTTGCCAGCTTAGTGACCCAGGGATGTCTTTCTCAAGGACCTGGGAGCAATTGTTTTGAAATGTAAACATCCAGAGAGTGAGCACCCCTGTCTCACTCTCTATGTGCAAGGATAGGTTTCTAACTACAGTAGGCAACTTGCTTCCAGTCGCAAAACACGTCATAAACAGGAAAAGTCTTTCTCCTCTAGATAAAGCCAATGAGCTAAACTGATGGTGACGCCAATGACCAGGTAAGTTTAGGATGATACTGGAGGACTAGTTATTATTTATCTTGAAAACATGCATATAATTGGTCAGTTTGGTTCTTATGAAAGTATGAGATGTTTTTCTATCTTTGCAACATCTTAGTGGATTGTGTGTGATTCACATCACTTATTTGATAATAATACTGGTTTCTTTTTCTTATAATACCTTTGTGTAGAGAATTTCTGGACTGGCAGATGATTTTGTTTTCCGTTACAGTTTCCCACCATTCATGACTTACTATCTGTGCTTAACATGTCTTATAAATTTTGCTCATTTATCATAAAATACCTATTTAATTACTATTCTTATTAAATGCATAAGTTTTTCCAGTTGTTCCATTTATTTGATTTTTTTGTTCTCATAAATGGTTCACATGTTCTTAAACAATATAACAAACACAGTTTACCTCTTTCTCTTCTACAAAGTCTGTGATGACAGCCACAAGCCAGACTAAGAACATGGCAATTCCAAAAAAACAAAAACACGGCAATTCCACCTCTTTAGTTCAGCTAACTTTGAGACAAGGATAAGGAACATTTAAGCTCAAGAGGCACCTCTGTGTTCCATTTGGATAAAATAGTTTAGTTAAGGCTGAAAATATCAAAATAAATAGATCCTCTTGAGTATTTCCAGACACATATGCAGAGCAGACCCTGGAAAAAAGACTGAATGTCCTTCAAGGTGCCAAAGAGAATTTGTAGACATTATAATATTGTCCTAAATGTTAATGTCATTTAATTTGTATGCTAATGGAGTAACCCATGAAATAAAGGTAAGTGTTTCCTTTTGAAAGTGTTAACAGAATGAAAAAGTACTGGCTGTCACTGCAACTGTCCTATCTAAATCTAGCTTGATATGGAACCACTTTAATTCCATGAGTTTTTAGACATTCCAACACGTAACTGCTAATATGAACATTTTGGTATCAATTTTAATTGATGCTATTAAAATGACTTATCACACCCTCACGTAATCTATACCCCTTGCATGGTATACTTTTTGTGACCTGAAAAAAAAAAAAAAATCAAGGCAGAATTATTTATGGTATGCCACTCTCCTCAGCACACCAAATAAAGAACTGTGCTAGTTAACCCTATCTTCATTTCTATTTCTTTGCCTACAGAATCTCTGATAGCAAGTCTCCTTTAATGATGCAGAAGGACAAATTGATCAGAAATGTTTAGCATCTCAGAGGAGGCAGAGAACCAGAATGCTATTTTAACAAGAGGTATTAAGTCAGTCTACATGATAAGGGGATGGGATAATTAGGAAAGTGGGAAGTAACTCTGCGAAGGAGCTACCTGTGATAGGAAGTAGAGAGGTTGAGTAAGGGGCAGTGATAAGGATGATTAAATGAAGATCTCTAGAAAAGAAAAGGCTTAAGAAAATTTTAAATGAGGGAAAGTGTATTGGGATTATTTCTGCAATTCCACCTTTAATGTTATTTGAGGAATATATACAAAGAATAGAAATCTGTTTAGAATTAGTTTTTTGAAATGTCTTGTGAATGTGCCATCATTTAAATCACATAGGGCTAGCTCTGATCTGTTCACCAGGGTGGAGGAAGAGGCCAGACAGCTTCTTTGAGACAGGTAATGGTCAGGTTCATCTCAGGATAATACCCTCCCCTGCTACACAAAGCCTGGGTCAAATCCTCAAACCACGGGGCACGGAATTGGATCTTTAATTATAAGTCATGGTGATTATTGGAATAACTCTTCCATATCTTAACAGTATTTGGGGGGAAAATGATAAATGATAAGTTGCAACTTATGGGATGTATGCTGTTTGCAAATGGATGCTCCAAGGTAGATAACAAATTGAGTGTATTTAGTAATGCGAAAATTCATTAGATTTAGGAAGAAAATATTACTTAGGAAGAGGCAAACCTGAAAATAATTTTCAAGTCTTGTTTACTATTTATTAGCAAATTGAAGTCCATTTGTATAACTACACAACTGTGAGGCCAAATTTATTTCAGTTATTTCAAATCTAATGCTAGATTCCATTATTGCAAAGACATTCCTCTGGGGGATAAGAGCAATGTTAGTAGAGCTCTGTTTTTAAAAGCTTTGGAGCTGCTGGCATAAGAACCAGCAATAGAAAAATTTAAGACAGTGGACATAACTAGAGGTAACTAATGAATTGTGATCCAAATGAAGCAACTTTGAATTATGGTTGGAATATGCCTCACAAATCACACATGGAGAGACAGGCTCAGAGGCAGAAGATACTGCCAGCTGAGAGTTTATGATGACTCCCATAAAGGTCATTTTTGACCAAAATCCTTATGGGATGACATTTATGTATAGGACTAGAGCAAGTGCTTGACAGAATGGACAGTGACTGGAATTCAGATTCTGAATTCAATAGAGCATGCTGGTGACCCAGGGAAAATGGGTCTGCGTTTGTGTTCCAAGTGGAAGAACTACACTAGTGGGCTGTCTGCCAGCAAGTCACAGAATGAAGCACTTAAGCTAAAATTACATGGGGACAACCTACAGATAGAAATAATATAATAAACAATGATTTCTGCTCTGAAGGGCAACTGAATTTCCACGGATGGTAAATTTAAACATGGATAGGAGAAAATAGTAAACAGGTCAACAAAGGAACAGAAGCAAACAATAAAATGAAAACCACAGACAACTGTGGGATTTAGGAAGTTGGAAGTTCATAAATATGGCCCCGGATGTAGGATATGGCTACTCCTTCAAGATGAGAAATAATGGCAACAAAAATCTGTATACAGATTTCCTAAACTAAGTTACATGATCACAAGACCCTTCCAGAAACAACTTTTATGGTTTAAGCTGACAATTATCCTCCTATTTGTCTCTCATTACAAGTTTGGGAAACAATGTCCTCTGTAGTCATTCAGCAATTCATCTCCTAACATCTTATATGGGTAGGTGAAACTTTAAAATTTTGGACGTTGGTCCCAGACTTACTTTGACTGTAAGAAATATTCTTTTAAAAATAGATTCTCCTTGTACCTCATTTCTTATCCAAAAATATTAGTAGATATTAAATATTCTCAGATTAATGCTTTTGCTAAAAATGTCACTTATTCATTGATCCTCTCATGTGTTAAAGGAGATTACAGTGGAATAAGCTGATTTCTACCTCAGAGCATGAGCAGGATGGGGGAGAGAAAGAAGAAGAAACAAATCTGAAGAAAAAGATTAAATAAAAAAAAGGAAGAAGAGAAGAAAGAATAAAATGCCTGTTGGAATGTGTTTTGATAGTGATAGTTGGAGGGTGTGTGTGTGTGTGTGTGTGTGTGTGTATTTGTGTATGAGTGCACTTGTGCATAGACTGTGATAATAAAAGTGGAACTGTGTAATGACATGTAGTTTATTATTGGACATATTAAGAGACATGATTGATTTCACCCTAGAAATCTATTCCTACTCAATACTTCCAGAAGATGGATCTGTGAAAAAATTTGTCTCCATTCAAAATGAAGAAATAAAAGAAAAGGGACATGAAAAGTCAGACAATCTGTTATCTGTTGAGGGAAGAGAGATTCGTTTTTAAGAGTAAACAGGAGGCACTAGAGAATATAGGTTGCGAGAACAATGACAAAAGAATAAAGTGACTAAAAAAAGGGACAGGGACTATAAAAATAGGAGCTTCTAAATCAAATTGACTTTAACGCCATTTGAGAGAGAGAAAAAAATTGTGCTTAGTTCTGTTGCTTTCTATTGTATCTTAACAAAAACATTGCACAAGCATGACTCAGGTCTTGATAAACATGAGACTTCACTGTTTCTGTTAAACTTTGTTCAGTGGGAAAAGGTTTTCTCTTGACATCAGAATGAAACTTAGAGAAGTCTGCAAACTATATGTAAGAAAATAACAGTATAATAGTCACCTTGTCACACATGTGGTATATAGAATGTGTAGAAGAATATATGCATCATAAATTAGAAATTGTTGGACATCTAATACCAAGTGGAAACGTATAGTGAGAAAATGACATGTTGCCAAAAAGTTGGATCCTTCCTTATTCCTCTGCCTCTGCTTTCTCCTCCTCCCTTCTGTCTTACTCTGGTCACTGCTGGATTAGATACGTATGTAAGAAGGAAGAAGCATGAAGAGTATCAGAAGAGTTTTCCCCTATTGTTTCATCCCTAAGAATGACACACAGGTGTGACACTGTCTCACTGGGCTGCACCATGGTGTCCTCTTCCCAGGGCAGTAGAATGAACTCAGTTCCAAAATGACAGCTGTTTTCTTGTAGCCCCAAGGAATCAAATGTTCATTCCCAGCTTTTCAAGTTTGGGTTTCCTCACCTCTCTAGGTAGCTCCTTTATAAAGAAAATGTCTATAGGCTGACTTTTTGTACAGTATGACCACATTCTCATTCATCCTTATGCTAAACACCATCTGGATGAAGTGCAAGTTTACATTATTACGAGTCTCTCTTTTCTGTAGTTATATCGTTTTGTCAGGATGGATCAGTGACCAGTCCTGTCATTTTCAGCTGTAGGAAACAGGAACTAAATGAAAGCTTCCATCCCCGGGGCAGAAAGAAGCAATAAAGTTAGCCTTCTGACAGCAAGGAGAAAGATGAGGACTTAGAGCTCCAATCCATTTTTATAGCCTTGTTTTGTCAGAGGTTCCAATAGTTGTGAAATTAATTTTGATTAATTTTCTTGGTAAATTTTGCATACATACACCACAATTTATTAATGCATTCATGGGTCATTTGGCACTTGGGCTTCTTCCACGACTTAGCTATTATGAATTGAGCTCCAATGAATAATCTGGTGTTAATATCTTTGTTATAAAGTGGTTTTTGGTCTTTTGGATATATTCCTAGTAGAGGAATTGCAGGATCGAATGACAGGTCTACTTTTAGACCCCTGAGTATTCCCCACACTTCTTTCCAAAAGGGACATATTAGCTTGTACTCCCACCAGCAGTGCAGAAGTGTTCCCTTTTCTCCACATCCACACCAACATCTGTAGTTCTGAGATTTTGTTATGTGAGCCACTCTTACTGGAGTTAGATGATATATCAAAGTGGTTTTGATTTGCATTTCTCTGATGATTAAAGATGATGAGCATTTTAGGGTGGTGCCTGTGGCTTGAAGGAGTAGGGCACTGGCCCCATATGCAGGAAGTGGCAGGTTCAAACCCA
>NW_003852396.1:64023032-64165161 GCF_000181295.1 Otolemur garnettii | reverse complement strand
AGAGAAGTTTCTGTTCAAGTCCCTTGCCCACAATGAAATGGAATTACTTATTCTTTTCTTCTTAATAAGTTTGAGTTCTCTGTGGATTCTGGTTATCAAGTCTTTCTCAGAAGCATAGCCTAAAAATGTCCTCTCCCATGCTGAGGGATGTCTCCTTGCTCTAATTACTGTATTCTTGCTGTGCAGAAGCTTTTTAGTATGATCAGATCCCAATAATGTGTTTTTGGTGTGTCTTCAATTGCCTGGGGGTGTCCTCCTCATAAAGTATTCTCCCAGGCCAATTTCTTCAAGTGTTTCCCCTGTACTCTCTCCAAGAATCTTCATAGTTTCATGTCTTAAGCTTAGATCTTTTATTCAGTGAGTCACTTTTTGTTAATGATGAAAGGTTTGCATCCAGTTTAGTCTTCTACAAGTCAACAGCCAGTTCTCTCAGCACCATTTGTTAAATAGAGAATCTTTCTCTCAATTTATATTTTTGATGGGCTTATCAAAGATCAAATGATGATAAGTGTCTGGGTTTATCTCTCGGTTCTCAATTCTGTTCCATACATCTACCTCTCTATTTTTGGGCCAGTACCATACTGTTTTGATCACTATAGATTTATATTATAGTTTGAAGTCTGATAGCATGATTCCTACTGATTTTTTTTTTTATTTCTGAGTAATGTCTTGGCTATTTGACGATTTTTTCTGGTTCCATATAAAACAAAATACAGTTTTTTCCAGATCTTTAAAATATGATGATGGTGCTTTGATAGAGATTGCCTTCAATTTGTAAATTGCTTTGGGTAGTATGGACATTTTTACAATATTGATTATTCCCAGTCATGAGCATGATATCTTTTTCCATTTGGTAACATTTTCAGCTATTTCTTTTCTCAGAGTTTCATAATTTTCTTTATGGACATCTTTCACGTCCTTTGTTAGATAAGATCCCAAATATTTTATCTTCTTTAGCACACTGTAAAGGGAATAGAGTCCTTGACTTTTTTCAGCTTAACTATTATTGGTATATATAAAAAGCTACTGATTTGTGAGTATTGATTTTGTATCCTGAGATGCTACAATACTCCTTGATCACTTCTAAGAATTTTGTGGTTTTATACCTGGAGTTTTCCAGGTATAAAATCATATTATCTGTGAAGAGTGAAAGTTTGTTCCTATTTGGATGCCTTTTATCACCTTCTCTTGATTGTGATGGCAAAGACTTACATTACAATGTTAAAAAGCAGTAGAGACAATGGGCAACCTTGCTTGGTTCCTGATTTGAGTGGAAATGTTTTCAATTTTACTTCATTAAACATGATATTGACTGTTGGTTTCCTGTAGATTGCCTCTGTTAGTTTAAGAAAAGTCCCTTCTACACCTATTTTCTTACGTGTTCTGATCATTAAAGGATGCTGGATATCGTCAAAAGCTTTTTCTGCATCTATAGAATCATATGCTGTTTGTTTTTTAGCTTTTTTATGTGATGCATTATATTTATAGATTTATGTATGCTGAACCAACCTTCAGACCCTGGGATAAAACCCATTTGGTCATGGTGTGTAATTTGTTTGATATGTTGCTGAATTCTGTTTTCTAAGATCTTATTGAATATTTTACATCTATGTCCATTAAATACATTTTTCTATAATTTTCTGTTCTTGCTGGGTCTTTTTCTAGTTTGGGGATCAGGCTCATGTGCTTCACAGAATATGTTGGGAAGTATTCCTTCTTTTTTGATGCTTTGAAAAAGGTTAAATAATATAGGTACTAGTTCCTCTTTAAAGGTTTGGTAGAGTTCTGATGTGAAGCCATCTGGTCTGGGACTCTTCTTTTTTGTGAGATTTCATATAGTTGATTCTATTTAAGTACTTGATATAGGTCTGTTCAGCATTTCCAATTCTTTCTGATTAAGTCTAGAAAGTTGGTGTGCTTCTAAGTATTGGTCAATTTCTTTCAGATTTTCTTATTTCTGAGAATAAAGTTTTGTAGTATTAAGGATTCTTTGAATTTCTGAGGTGTTATGTTGTTATTTTACCTTTGTCATTTATGATTGATAATATTGGGGACTTTAATTTTCTATTTTTGATAAGGTTGGCCAAAGGTTTATCAATTTTGTTGAATTGTTCAAAAAATAACTTTTTGATTCATTTATCTTTTGAATAATTCTTTTATTTTTGATTTCATTTAATTCTGCTCTAATTTTGGTTATTTCTTTTCTTCTGAAAAGAATGACCAAGGAGACACAACAGAAGATCCAATTCATAAACAAATGGCTGGGATGTAGAAATCAAATTCAGAATTTGAATTGCAAACAAGATTAACAGAATGGAGGTAAAGGAAGTAGAAATTCAAGGAGCAATTCAAAAATTGTCTCAAGAATTCAATGAATTCAAAGACAAAATCACCAAAGACTTTGACATATTGAGGCAAGAATTTGCAGCCCTCAAAGATCTGAGAAATACAGTAGAATCCCTCAGTAACAGAATGGAGCAGGCAGAAGAAAGCATCTCTAACATTGAAGACAAAGCTCCCAAATGCTCAAAGAGGAAGAGAAGTGGAGAGCAAAAATGGATTAGTCCCTGAGAGAATGTAGGACCACTCCAAAAGAGCAAACATTCACCTCATAGAAATCTCTGAAGGAGACGAGGATGGTCCGAAAGACCCAGATACTTTACTCCGAGAGATTATTGAGGAGAAGTTGCCAAGCATGGCAATAGATACTGAAATTCAGATAGCAGACATGATTCAACCCAAATAAATCATCTTCTAGACACATAACTTTGCCAAAGTTAATATGAAGGAGAAAATCCTGCAAGCAGTCAAATGTAAAAGAAATCATAACTTACAAGGGGAAGAATATTAGAATGACTGCATATCTCTCTGCTGAAACTTTTCAAGCCAGAAGAGGATGGTCATCCACCTTTAATCTCCTAAAAAACCCAACTTTCAGCCCAAGATCCTGTATCCAGCTAAACTGAGTTTTATTTATGATAGAGAAGTTAAATATTTTAATGACATACACACATTGAAGAAATTTGGCATAACTATACCGGCTCTTCAGGATATTCTCAGACCCATCCTCCATAATGACCAGCACAAGGCTCTACCACCAAAGTAAACTCACTCTGAAATTCTTGATCAAAACCCAGTTTCTACAGTGGTGAAAAGATTTAAAATGTTCACTGGACTTTAGAAAAACTTGACACCCCAAATATTACCAGGCTTATCAATTCTCTCAGTTAATGTGAACGGCTTAAATTGTCCTCTTAAAAGGCACTGGTTGGCTGACTGGATACAAAATCTCAGTCCAGATATCTGCTGCATACAATAATTTCATCTTACCTTAAAGGATAAATATAGACTCAGGGTGAAGGGAGGGGCATCTGTAGAAAATCAGAAAAAAGCAAGGGTGGCAATTTTATTTACCACCAAATAGAACAATAAAAGTAAGTAAAGACAAAGATGGCCACTTCATATTTGTAAGGGAAACACTCACATGATGAGATGTCAATTATTAACATTTATGCACCTGACCAGAATGCTCCCCAATTCATAAGGGAGACCCTAATAGATATGAACAATTTAATATCTTCCAGCACCATAATAGTTGGAGATTTTAACACCCCTTTGTCAGTATTGGATAGATCCTCCAATAAGATAGTAAGCAAAGAAATTTTGGACTTAAACTTCACCATAAAACAATTGAATTTAACAGACATCTACAGAACACTTCCTCTTAAAAAAAAACTGAATACACATTCTTCTCATCAGCCCATGGAACATCTTCCAAAATGGATCACATCTTAGGTCACAAATCTCACCTCAGTAAATTTAAAAGTATAGAAATTATTCCTTGTATTTTCTCAGATCATCATGCAATAAAGTTGAACTCACCAATAGCCGGAATCTGCATACAAATACAAAGACATGGAAACTAAATAACCTTATGCTGAATGATAGCTGGGTCATAGATGAGATTAAGAAGGAAATTGCCAAATTTTTGGAACAAAACAATAATGAAGACATGAATTATCAGAACCTGTGGAACACTGCAAAGGCAGTCCTAAGAGGGAAATTTATAGCATTGCAAGCCTTCTTAAGAGAATGGAAAGAGGCTCGGCGCCTGTGGCTCAATCAGCTAAGGCGCCAGCCACATACACCTAAGGTGGCGGGTTTGAATCCCCAGCCCGGGTCGCCAAACAACAATGATGGCTGCAACCAAAAAATGGCCAGGCGCTGTGGCGGGTGCCTGTAGTCCCAGCTACTTGGGAGGCTGAGGCAGGAGACTCACTTGAGCCCAGGAGTTGGAGGTTGCTGTGAGCTGTGATGCCATGGCACTCTACCAGGGGGGGATAGCTTGAGGCTCCATCTCAAAAAAAAAAAAAAAAAAAAAAGAGAATGGAAAGAGAGGAAGTCAATAACTTAATGGGACATCTTAAGCAACTAGAAAAGGAAGAACATTATTTTATTTCTTGTCTATAAATCATTTAAACCATGTGGAGTAGAGCTTTCACAGAGCTATACTTATGAAAGCAAGTTATACTTCATGGAGCAAACTTCATTTGCTCTTTAAATTCTATAAAGTGAAATAGAGAAATATTACTATATCTTTTAAAATAGTTAAATAAACTAAGGCCAGAGAAATAAAATGGCTTGAACAAAGTCAAATACGTAGTTCAGTTTTAGGTACAAAATTCAGCCATGCAAAATACTGACTCCTAGAAAGGTAAAATTTTTCTTATACCACACCAAAATGTGGACAAGTTGCAGCAATAAGTTAGTTGACTTCTGTGAAGAACTGGTCAGTGTTACAGACACATTTTAGAAAGAGATATAATGAGTAGAGTCTTGGACATCATACAGCTTTACCAAGTATATGCACTTTTCTTTCTTTCTTTTTTTTTTTTTTTGACAGAATTGTACTTCATCACCCTTGGTAGGCTGCAGTGGTGTTATAGCTCACGGCAACCTCAAAATCATGGGCTCAAGTGATTCTCTTGTCTCAGCCTTCCAAGTAGCTGAGACTATAGGCACCCAGCACAACCAAGGCTAGTTTTTCTATTTTTAGTAGAGACAAGGTCTTGCTCTTTCTCAGGCTGGACTCCAACTCCTAAGCTCAGATAATCCACCCTCAGCCTCCCAAAGTGCTAGGATGACAAAAGTGAGCTACTGTGCCCAGACTATCCACCTTTGTTTTTATAATTGATCAGGATTTTTTTCCCAGTTAAATGTTTATATTAATATTAAGGGGGACTTTTCACTCTATGCAGCAATGTTCTCAGTAGGACCATAGGATTCTCTAATACATAATGAAGTATTCAGCAATTGCACTAAATTGTTCAGTGGCCTCCCAGAGAAAGGGTTAGATAGTGTGATCTTTACAATTTTTTAAGTTTTCATGATTGGTATAAATAGCCAAAATGATATCAATAAAGCAATAAATCTGTTCCATAGTATTTTATTTTGTTTTACTTCATTTTATGGTATTGTTCTCATATTCCTTCATGGACTGGGAGCAAAGAAACAAAAACACAAAGGAGAAAAGCAAATGCTTAATTTTAAAATATAATTTTTCAAGTAGACATATCTTTTCCTCTCACTACCTTTTAAAATTAAATGATTTGGAGGAAGAGTTGCAGTAGAATGTCAACTCTTGTTCAATATAAATAATATATTTCCACCAGAGACTAAACAAGAATTTGAAGGATTCACAGGAATGTATATGAAAGAAACCAAACAAATTAAAAAGTTGTCAGCATTCCCCCAAGTCAGAAATTCTTTTACATATTTATTAAGAATAAATAAAAAAAATCGGGACCTTGCCATTCTAACAAGCTGAATGAAAAAATAGAAGAAATAGAGTTAGTGAGCCTGCAAAGGATCTCCCTATAGAGTCATATTTCTATTCATCCTTTATTCTTCTAAGTAAACGAGTCCAGAGAATTTAATCTCAGTGGACAGTAGATTGTCAAAAAGATGAATTTAATAGCAAAGTGAAAAGGAAGAAGTGATGTGAAACATCTTTGGAGATGCCTTAGCGAGACAGTAGGACCTTGTTGCACAAACTTTGATTTCAAGTAGTGGCTAAGATTAGTTTAAATAAAATAGCTTCATGTATCTTAAAATCATCTTCGATTAAAAGGGAGACTAGAATAGAAAATAAAGTTATTCATATATTTTTATAAAAAGTGATGGCATTTTATTATGAATCACTGTAAACCATGTTCAGATACTCAACGTGCCTCTATTACTTGACCACATATTATGTGGTGGTTGACGAAAGATTTCTCCATATTGTGTAATACCTGATTTCCTAAGGAACAAAGGAACACAGGGAAATACTTTCTATATGGCCCTGTGTTATAAAGGCAGTGAGTTTTCATTGTTTCTTTTTTGTCTTCAATAGTTTTGGATTGTGTATTTTAGGGAATAGGTAGGTGTCTGCAGATTTCAGAGAAATACATGTGTCACATAGGTAAGGTACAACACGTCATAAGCGCATACAGAGTTAATCATCATTATTTGTCAGTTCTCTATTTTCAAATTGTCCGAGTATCTAAAATTTATTTGTCATCTCAAATCAGTCCTCACGATGCTTTCAAGGCCATTCACAGGCATGTGCCTTCCCATGAATGCATTCCCAGTTGATGTCAAACTGATTTCCTACTGAAAATAAGTGTCTCTTTTGTGTTCATTTCGTACTATGTTTTGTTTATACTTGTGTGATTTTTGTTAGTGATTTTGCTATGTAAAATAGTTTCTAACTGTAGTACTATAGCATTCTCTGGTGTTTCTAAAAATGAGAAGATACAGTGTGCCAGGGAAGAACCTTTTTGTGTTAGACATGCTTCACTCAGGCAAGAGTTGCAGTGCCATTGTCTGTGAGTTCGACGTTAATGAATTAACGATATATATTAAATACCATGTCTTTAAATAGAAATGCATATAAAACAAAGTTATGCATATATCTGTTTTTGAAAATGCCATACCAAAGGGTCACATCTATCTTTATATTACTCTTAGGAACAAGGGCTCGATATTTACCAACTCTATGATGGTAGAAACTTTTTAGAACTTAACAGAACTGAATAATCAAAATCGACTTGGTGTATGAATGTGTGTGTGTGTGTGTGTGTGAGAGAGTATTGAAATATTCTTCCAGTGACTTGGTGCTTCCTCTATTTGATATCTCATTGCAGGAACCTTTTTTAGTTAAACTGTGCCTCCCCTTTCATGTTTAGCATTTTAAAAATGAAAGCCTAGAAATGAAAAGGATGAACCACCAAGAATTTGATCTTTTGAGTTTTGACTCATATCCCAGATAAAGGACAGTTGCATTGTAAGAAAAAGAAACTCATTTGTGTGGTCCTGTGGCTCGGTGAGTAGGGCGCCAGCCCCATATACCGTGGATGGCAGGTTCAAACCCAGCCCCGGCCAAATTGCAATGAGAAAATACCAGGCATCTTGGCAGATGCCTGTAGTCCCAGCTACTGGGGAGGCTGAGACAAGAGAATTGGCTAAGCCCAAGAGCTGGAGGTTGCTGTGAGTTTTGACGCCATGGCACTCTACCAAGGGTGACAAAGTGAGACTCTGTCTCTAAAAAAAATGAAAGAAAAGAAAAGAAACTCATTTAACACACACATTTTAAAAATACTTATTATAGGTCAAGTCCTATTCTAAATGCTGAAGAGAGAAATAAGAAGATGAGGGTCCTTATAGGAATCATTAGGAAAGATCAGTGTTTAAACAGCTGAGTATAACAGAACATGGTAAGTGTCATTCTTGTGGTGTCAACAAAATTCTATGGCATGACTAAGAAAGAAAAAATCTGTGAGCTATCATGCCCTGGCACTCTACCCAGGGCAACAGAGATTCTGTCTCAAAACAAACAAACAAACCAAAATCAAAGGGATCACTAGAAAGCTCTGTCTCTCCATGGGCATCCTCAAAGAAAGGTCATGTGCTGACCAAGTGAGAAGGCAGTCATGTCCAAGACAAAGACCCTCACCAGAGACCAAATTCTGCTGGGCTTTGATCCCAAACTAATGACCCTCCACAACTATGAGAATTAAAATTGCTATTGTTTAAGCAAATCAGTCTGTGGTACTTTCTTATGGCAGCCCCAGAAGACTAAAACAATATATTTAAAAGGAACATGGTTCCTGACAAATAATAGGAAAATAATTAATAATGCAAGTGTTATTTTAATTAGAACACAGCCACAACCACAATAACTATGAAACTAATACCCTGAAAGGGAATATGCGTTTTGATATTTCTGGAGCTGATGGCAAATTTCCCCACAGAGTGGAAAGAAAGTATGAAACCTGGTATTTGAATGTGCTTTTTATTGAACGCAACATCTCATTAAGAAACATTCGTATCTTTGTTTTTTTCTAATGTGAAAACATTGAATTGTTTCTAAAATGCAGCAATTGTGTTTTCTTTTTTCAGAAGAAGTAACAGCAACATCTGCTTGGAAAGATCTATAGCTTGTTTTATTTGAACAAACAGATTAAATCAAAATTTGGTGCTGGGGCTGGGGAAATGGATATTACAATGGTTTCACATGCTATTGTCATAAAATTTGTAAAACCCCATTATCCCACAATAAATGTGCCAAAATCTCCAAATATTTAAGATAAATTGACAACAGGCATTATTTCTGTGGGTATCTCTCCATGCAAGGCATTAGTCACACATACGCACGGCAAATTCCCAATTACATATGGAGAATTGTTGATTCCTCTGTCAGCAGGTATGTCTTTGGAGAGAATGAAGACATTTTAATTCTAACTTAAGTAGAAATTTGAATAAGACAAACCTACTGAAACAGAAACATCACCGAAGGAAGCGCAAAATTAGGTAAGAATGCGATTTAAATTTTGTAAGCCACTTCTTCTCTCTGTCCTCCTGCACAGTCACTCTTGTAATCATGACTGAGCAGTGAATTATTTGAAAACTTTTATTCATATACATGTCTTCTTGAAAATTCCTAGCAAGTATTTAGACAGATGTGATTGACTTAGAAGTCCTGGCCCTCGGGAGCCCCTGTCACAATGGGGACAATGTCGCCCCTAAATCAGGTTCCGCTAGAGTGAGGATGTTTCTGTTCTCAAAGCAGAAGAGAGAGAAATCTGAGAGAGGAAGTAGGTAGGTAACATTTAGCAACATGCAAGTCTCCTTTGTCCAGTGAAAGAAAACAGTAATAATAGGTCTGGTAAGATATTTAAACATTCATACTTCACAAAGTCCATGAAAAGTTCTCTCCAAGTAAGACATAAAAATAAATAGAATAATACCTTTTTGGCCTATAAAATGTATTTGTATAAGTTATGAAGAGGAAAATGTAGTTAATACATACTTTGGCAACTTAGGACTAGATAAAAAATAAATAAGGAAATTTTAAAGAAACTCAAATTAAAATATAGTATATGGGATTTTATATCAAGAGATTTTGATGATACCTTTCGTCGAACACAGATAATAAATTCATAAAGTGCGATCTGAAATCCAGAAATTAATTTCCTATAGTTAGAAAGCAACAGTCAACTAATAATTATAATATTTTAAAATACTGCCTATCAGGAGATAGTACTAACATTGAATGTCAGAGTTATACATATTAGTATGTATGTATATTACGTGTAGCATTTGGAAATACATGCACACAGTTAAGTATAAATCACACATAAACCATAAAGTTCATGTTAATAATTTTCAAAATAAGTTCGAAAATAAAACATTCCTGTGCTTCATTCTATGTAATACATAACAATGAAAATTGTTACTATTATGTTTTATACAGAAACTTCATGTTGCAATTATAATACATATATTGGCTATAATCCTTGAAGTCATCCACTTCAATGTATATTATTACCTCCATTTTAAGATAAGGGCACAATTTGGAATACTTAAGAAATCTGCTTAAAGTTAAATCATTTATGACTGACATTGATTTTAAAAGACACCCACCTAAATTCAAACTTCACCTTTTCCAGCCTCTTTAAATCAATTCTTTCTAAATTTACACTCACCTGTGTAACTATAGATGCCTGTTTATAGAAAATGTCTCTTTGAATGATCATGTATACTGGAAACATGACAAGCCAGTTCTTTCGGGGGTGGATTAGCAAAATGTCCTGTGTGTGCACCGTCTAATACCACTCCACAGAGAAAAAGGATGACTTGGGCCCCTTGAAAAAATTTGGATGGAGCTGGACACCACTATTCTAAGTATAATATCTGTACTGGAGTGGAAAAACAAACACTGCATGTACCAGAGACCACACGGGTGTACGTGAAACTCAGTGAAAATCAAGCGGGGGGGTGGGGGGGAGGTAGGAAGAGAGGTGGGTGAAAAGCTGTTACTGTGCCTACCTATCCAGAACAATGAACTGCCCCTCACTACCCCTCACAAGTGAACACTAGGTACACTTACCACACTGACTCAGCATGGCAAAATTGATACCTGTGACCTAAAACAGGTGTACCCCCATAATAGTTTGATATTATAAAGAGAAACAACTTGTCAAAGTTTTGCCTCTTGGAAATACTATTTGTCCCTATTTTGTTCCTGAAACTACTTTCAAAGGTATGGGAACTCAGACTGACTGAACTGCAAAAAATTTGATTTCCTTTTGTGCAGTGTGGGCGGTGATGGAAAGCAGAGAGCCTGAGATTTCGCTTCATTATATTCACAAGGCATTGGTATAAGACGGTCATTTTATTTATTTCTATAAATGTCAGAATAAAACCGAACTTTAAATAAGAACTGAAATGAGGAGATTTTATTCTAAAAAATAATATTGATTTATAGAAAGCAATTTCTCCTTTCCTACTCTTTCTTATAATTATGTGGACATACACACATAAACATAAACATACCACAACATGCCTGACTTTGTTGATATATATATATATATATCAAAAATTATGTAGATATAGAGTTCTCTGTCTCTATATATATTTCCCTTTTTTTCTTTACCTTTATGTATGGATACATCATTCTTTTGTCCAACTTTTCTATAAAATTTGACATATATTTTAATTATTTTTCTTTTTGTGTTTCCAAAATTCTCCTTTCCTCCATTTTTAAGACTATCATATACTAGTAAAATAATTTATTTTAGGGCCTAAAAGTGCTCTCTCTAGAAATAACCATTTCATTTGCTTTTGTTATCTAGAAAAAGAAAGGATTGTTTTCTATTACATCTTTTTTTTCTAAAAAAAAAAAATGAAATAAATAAGCTAT
Source organism: Otolemur garnettii (assembly GCF_000181295.1). Lineage (NCBI taxonomy): Eukaryota > Metazoa > Chordata > Mammalia > Primates > Galagidae > Otolemur > Otolemur garnettii. The sequence continues at coordinate 64,153,916 of NW_003852396.1, read as the reverse complement.
GTTTCATACTTGTGCAACCTTCAGCTGATTTATTTTCTGTGGATCGGTGATCCTTAATAGGAAACAGGCCCTCTCCCAGAAACATAGATGGTGCTCTTATAACTCTGAAACAAGAAGGCAATTCTGATGATCCATTTTCAGAAGCAATCATCTCAGTGACCAAATAAACAAATAAATAAACTGATGGAGACAGAAGAACTCATTTGGGATCACACCAATGGTGCATAATGCAAGGGTACATGTCAGATCTATTAGTATAGAGTATAAATGTCTTAACACAATAACTAAGTAAAAGAGATGAAGTATATATTAACCAGTGTGAGGTAAACGTTCCTAACTCTATATGAAATCAGCACATTGTACCCCATATATGCATGAATGTATACATGATCTATGTGTTTATGATTTAATATAAAATTAAAATAAAGGATTTGTAACCCTTTTGTAACACAGAAATAACTATTTTCTTTCAAATTATATGACAATCTCTTCTGTGTGATGTGATGCCAGTCCATGGTCAGAAACCTCACAACACAACTATTCTAAATGGTCTTAAAAGTGGGCAGGTTTCCAGTTGAAGAATTAAACTTACAACCACTTGATATTGGTTTTAGTCACCAACCTAGGTATGAGGAAATGCTTTAGAGCAACATTTGTGAAAGAAGGCCTTTAGTGCACCAGTGTACATGAGGGAATTCTCTGAAGTAGGACAACCATTTTATGTCGAAAGCTTGGAATGGTGAAGAGAGCTGCCTAAATTATGTGGCAGGTGGGAGACGGAGCTGGGAACAGGGCTGGGGCTTTTATACTTGGAAAAGAGAGCTACTGCAAACATCAGCACTCTGCTGAGAAACTTCCTAGGTGTGTGATTTTCTGTCTAAATACACAAGGTTCCCCAAGAAACCCTTGCCATCCAATCAAATAAATATATATTTTTTAATTTAAAGATTGTAATGGCATCCAACAGGATATTAGCAACCTTTCTAGGAAATACTTTATGAAACACACACCTGTAACTCTTCAGGAACCCTGGGGATGAGATTAACATATGGCATAGAACCTATACAGAATAATTTGGGAGCAAACGAAATTTACCCTCCTTCATACCGATGTCTCCATTTTCCCTCAAGTAGACTCTCTTCATTTTTATACATTTCTACAAATCATAATTGTAATTTGATTTGTCTGTCTGTAAGTCTATATTGTTACAAAGAATCATATTCTCTACAAATGGGAGCCGAAGTAATTCAGAAACCTTCATGTAATCTCAGGTGGCATCGATCAGGCACAGAGATTCAGTGGAGATATAACTGACTTGGCAGGTGCAATCCAAGACATACCTTACATTTTATTATAACTTTCCTAGAGGAAATCGCAAGCAGTTCTCACAGCTTTTCTTATCACGCATTAGTTATTCCGCAGTTTAAAAAATCGACTTCCTTGTGAAATGCCACTGGAATATCTAATGTGAAGCCCTGTCCCACCGGTGCATACACATACACTTTGTCCCTCCTTTCAGGAGGTGGGGAACCAATGTGGCAAAAGAGAGAACAGTTGGGCCTTCCTTACTGGCTGAATCTTCTGCTCATTTCCCATTTGCTGTCTGTGGCTCATCACAGTTCATGCTGAACAGAAAAAAAGGGAAAAGAGAAGAGTTTCTTGACTACTGCAGGTACAGTCTAGTTGGGGGATATCTAGATATGGTGGAAACTCAATAGCTAGGCCTTTCCCCCCAAGATCCCCAGGAGTGGTCTCCAACTGCTCTGCTCTCAGTAAGAGCAATGTCATCATGAGCGGACTCCTTTTCAAATCCCATCTTGTATTGGTCATGTTGGCTCTTTCAGGGCTGTGCTGGAGCTGCTGCACACCGGCTAGATAGAACGGATCATACACACCACTTTTCTATATGACCTTGGGAAAGTTGATCTTATTCTAAACAACTAAATTTTTTTTTTAAATTAAAGTAGGGGATAGAACATACTATCCCCTTTATAATGTGGTTATAAAGAGATATAGATGATACCTACACCATTGTAAGTATGAAATGAATGTGTCTTCATATAATAGAGGTTAAAAGGAGAAAGATGGCAATATGATAACCCATTAGATCCATCCAAATAAAAGCTATAGACAATTAAGTGCTTTGTAATATTACATGTGTGTTGTAGATTTCAAAGAGTTCAGATGTTATTGCCTTTGGTTTGAATTTTTCCCTGGAAAATCTAAACATATAGAAACTAATTATTATTCAGAAGGGAATCAGGAAGACCCATCAATTCTCAATAAGATCATCTTACCATATATAACCAAATCTATAAAGAAATGTTCCAATTTATTTATAGTCATTTGTTATTCAAGTTCAAATGAAGAATATTTTGGCTCTTCTTAAAATATTGTTGTTTGAAAAATGGACTGTAACCACATCATATGTCAGTGGTTTACTTAGCTAAAACACAGGCCAAATAATTCTCAGTCCTTGTGTGTTTTTCTTAATATTTAGAATAGAAGTTTCTGATGAATTAGACATGTTAATTTAGTCATCACAGCCAGCAATGAGGCCTTGTATTTTGGTTGTATTTATCCTCATTGTATTTTCAGAGTTTAGCTGTGAAAATATAAACTACATGACTCGTGTAATACAAACACTATACAATTTTACATTAACATTTAGTGGCTTAGAACTAAAAATCAGCTAAGAATTCTTATAGTAAAATATAGGCAAATCAATAATAGTTATTTACTTTTGTACTTTACCTTTTTATTCAAGATTAATGTAAGTCCAAATCTATTTCTCTTCTTTTTGAATTTTAAAAGAACTTATTTCTGTAATGATAACTTTATTTTATTTATCTGTGGAGTCCAGAGATACAAATAAAAGCTATTTGGTGCTAAAATTTATACCAGCAATAGACATAATTCGGAGCTTCCTAACTAGATAGTTATATTGAACAGATCACAGAGTAGAAAATCTCCAAGGAAGAAGTTTTTAACTTTCACAATAGTTAAGTTGGAAATTGACTCACGTCTTGTGCCCGCACTGAATTGATAATTGAATTCTGATTTCAATGGTGATGGAGTTCTAACTTCATCACCTCTGAGTTTTTAAAGACACGGAATATCTTTTTTATATTATAAATTCAATGTCAAATAAACATAATTACCTCATTGAGCATCTTCAAATGAATCATTATTTACATCTTACCACTGTTTTGGGGGGGGGGGGAAACGTTCTTTCAAGCAAAAGACCTAAGCTAAGAAAAGGTAATAGGATATACAGGTTCCAGACATAACAAATTGCAGAGCAAATTCTAAAACTCAGACCAGTTAGATTCTAAATTTCACTGCCCTGTTTTTCACTACCTACGTATAGACTGCTCTCAACATGTATAGATTGATCTAATACATTTTTAAGGATATTATAGTCAAATCATGATTAGAAACATTCAGATGTAAAATAAGGTCAATTTCTTTTACTGTAGGGAATAAGTAAAATTAATCATCTACTCAAGTAAGTGTAAATTAATGGCTCTTCCCAAATGCCAAAAGTTAGAACTAGACTGTGAATCTAAAGTTAGGATAAGTCACTCTCTTGTACATATCACTTAATTATACTGAACAAGTATCTAAAACAGTGATTCTTCACTTACAGTACACACCATAATGGCCCCTACAGGTGGACACATTATGACACTGTCTAGGTTTGTTTTCTAATTTCCATGTTTTATTTTGTAAATATTATCTGGTGTTTGGAGCTTGAGTATGCAGGATGTAAATATAGTTCTTGTGTTTGTACTAATTTTGATGCCTTTTCTGTATAGCCTTAGGTGTGCAATGTAGCACTATGTATGGTAACCTTGCATCACAGAACTATTAGTGGAACTAGGTAAAATAATAAAGGTACAACTCCTACATCCAAAAAAAATAGTTACTTTAAGTAATTCATTTTTTTATCTTTAATAATTTTTAACATTCTTTAATGAATCCAGAATGAAGACATTTTTTGTTTTGTATTTTTCCTCAGATAATTGGTCTGTTCACAGGAAATTCTGTCCAAGTTCACAATAGTTTAAGAAAATGTGGAAACGGATGGTCCCGAGAATCCAATTGTATTTGAAATTTTCCCACATGTGGCTAACACACTATTAAATTCTATTTTAATTGAAACACCAGTGGGTAATTAAGTATAATATGCAAAGGATTCAGCAAGTGCCAATAGTCCATGGGCTCTGCCAAGTGTTTCCCTACCTACTCAATTTTCATTTTTGTGTTCTGTGAAATGAATGAAATTGACTTACGTGATCCCTCAGTACTCTTTAAATTCATATTTCATGGTAACAGCCCTTATGCTATACCACTGAATCAAAATAATGTTGTTATATTATGTAAATATGTCCTTCTCTTTCCACAGAATTTGTGGAAGAGAGGTGACCTGATTTCGTTTTTGACATTTTTCTGATCATTTACAGATTTCTGCTTTAGTTTATGGTACATTTGAAAGCTGACAACCTTCTTAGTTCCATGTTTAAAACTTTACCCAGAAATATACAAAGGAATGATTTGAATGCTTATGTGTATGTGTTTAATACACACAATTATTTAAATATATAATATATAGAGATGTGTGTGTGTGTGTGTGTGTGTAGACAGATGTATACAATGGCTCAGATATAGATGTGTGCACAAATAGAGATTATGTACCATTTATATTTTAGTCTATTTTTCCACCAGCTCACCATTCCCACCACCACTCCTTTATTCAAACAACTGAAAAGCTCTGGGCACAGCAGTACTTTGTGTTTTGGCCTGGAGAATCCTGGATTCTTATATCTCAACCCAACATTTTCTTTACCTCCTACCTTTTTATATTTTTTCTAAGTTAGGAGACGTTAATCCTTTCTCTGTTCTATTTTTTTAGCTGTATCTACTAAGACTTTATATTGACTATTTAATCATCATAAGTCTAGTCTAATTTCCCTTAGCAACCCCAGCTCTGTTGGTAATGTGACCTGGAGGATAACTTCACTTGTTCAGGGTCAATTTCCTTATTTGCAAAATAACTGGTTGGAATAAACAATCTCTTCTACTTCTCAAAATGAGCAAAGTGAAGGCAAATTGATTGTGCAAGCATAAAAAATAAATTTAGGCAATAAATACAGATTGAATACCTATTGTATTCTGGGTATTTAGTGGGTGAAGGAGCTCCTGGGATAATACACAGTAGAGTCCTATTAGGATTCAAAGTCTCGTGAAGCAGACGGGAGCACACAGAAATACTTAGTGTAGAGTGTACCCATGTTCTTAGCAAGGTGTGTAATAAATCCTAGGATCGTAACGGTGAAGTGATTCACAGACACTGGGGATATAATAGTAAATGGATCACCTGAGCTGTGTCTGGGAAGATAAAAGGAAATTTTAAGCAGAAAAGAGAAAGAGTAACATTCCAGGCAAGGATTAGGGTGCAGAAAAGCCGAATGTATGCGAAGGGGGCTTAAGCTGCCAGGAGTAAACCAGGACGAAAGTGTCAGATGAGGCCAAACAATAGGTTGGGCTAATATTGAGAAAGACTTTGCAAGTCCTACTAAGGCAGATTAATTTCTTCAAAAGTGAGAATTATTAAAGGCTTTTATGCTGGAGATGGATGTTGTCGGAATTGCTTTTAGAGAGAGAACTCTGCAGTGCTGAGGGAAGTGAATCGGAGCAGGGAAACACCACAGAAAGTAGTTGGTATTGGACACCTATAAAAATTTAATCATTAGCTCCTACATATTACTTTGCAGATGGATAAGGTGTAAGTATTGACCTTTAGTGGGACGAGTGTGACATTCAGAGCTCAGATTTTATCAGAATGTGGAATCGCCACATGCAATATTTGATGATTAGGTAGGCTCTCTCCAGAGCAATAAATTTCAGTCATGGAAATTATGGGGAACTCTCAAGGAAAGTAGCCTCCGGGATTTTTCTTTTATAGAGGATTTATTATGTTTGCCGTCATTACAGCCCCATATATTATAACTAAATAAAACTTTTGCCTTTGGAGAGAGTTTATTTCCTCCTCTAATTTTTTAACTCTATTATATCATTTTTCAGGGGAATTTTCGATGCTATGTGATATCCTAAATGTATTATCCTAGGTGGTAGTCACTAGTCACCCGCTGAGCATTGGAAATATGGCTTCTTTGAACAGAGAATTGAAAATTTCATGTTATTTAATTTTAAGCAAATATAAGTATCTACCCGGGCCTAGTGACTGGAAAACTGGACAAACCCCTCACATATATGTACATATATGAATGAATTTCACATACAAAGTATCATGATTTCCTGTGGCTTTTGAGATAGAAAAACTGGTATTTTATGACCACTTAATATAACGTCGTTTTGTCTCTGTCACCCCCTGAAAATTGATTAAATCTCAAAATGCAAGCAATGGGTGGGTAAAAACTGCAAGTAATATGTGAATCGCAAGAAAATAAATTACTTTAGCTCTTCTATCCCAAACAAGGTAGAACAAGAGATACTATTTACTGATTTATAACTGTTTTTAAAACTATGCACCGTGCCATATATATGTATTTATAAGATACCAAGTAACACTCAGAAGGATTCTCAGCATTGGTGGGCAGTTAGGCTGTTTCTGCATTTTGTCAATTGTGACATTTCTTCACAAATGTCTTTATGATAAAAGGATTTTTTTTCTTCTAGGTAGATGCCTAGTAATGGGATTGCAAGATCAAATGGAAGGTCTAATTTGAGTTCTTTGAGGGTTTTCCATACTTCTTTCCAAAAAGGTTGTATTAGTTTGAAGTCCCATCAGCAGTGTAAAAGTGCTCCCTTCTTTGTGGTATCTGGATACCATGGAATACTATTCAGCCATGAAAAAGATGGAGACTTTACATCTTTTGTGTTAACCTGGATGGAGGTAGAACACATTCTTCTTAGTAAAGCATCACAAGAATGGAGAAGCATGAATCCAGTGTGCTCAATTCTGATATACAGGCAGCAGATGAGCTAATACAGGGAGGGGTAGGGGAATGAGGGAGCAGGGAGAGGGGAGGAGGGAGGAGGGAGGAGGATGGGTGTCATGGTGTGTGGCATGCCTCTTAGAAGTGGAACACAATTATAAGTGGGACTTTATATAACAAATGCAATTAGTGTAACCTAACTCTCTGTGCCCTCAATGAATCCCAAACAGTAAAAAAAAAAAAAAAAAAAAAGGACTTAGATAAACCACACACACAAAAAGAAGAAGAAGGAGAAGAAGGAGGAAAAGGAGAAGAAGAAGAAGACTTCTTCCCAGGGATTATTCTCAGCTAACTGAGGCAAGGCAGAGCCTCCTGGTTCTTGGGAATGGTACAGAATGATGTGACTACCATACAACCCAGGAATCCCCGAGGGCTGGACATTTTGGGAGTGAGGCAGGTTCCAATGATTATTTATGAAAGTCAGAACAAAGACGTTTAAGAAAAAAGGTTACAAGTAAATGCTGCACTGTGTAGCAGGGTATGTGGAACGTGCAGCTGTGACTGCTGTCTTTCTGTACTGACGTATCTAGTATGGGAAACACATGCTTTGATACCTGCTGTTCCTTGGTCTGACTGGTATCTGCCTTAGCTATTTCTGCCTAGCTACGTGATTAATAGTTGTGCATATGGTTTCAACTGCTGCTGCTAACACATGCGCCCTCTTTCTTACTGTTCATGTAACTACGACTTTGTGTCCCGGGTCAGTAACTGTTGCTGCCTCCCTGGGCATCCGGTTCCCTTTGCATCCCTTGAGATGTCTTTGTTACGTGTTCCCCAGACACATAATTTGTGGCTCATGATGTTTTACTTTATCAAAGTCAATTACATAGCAAGCAAATAAGTACAAGGTTAAGCATAATGAGAATTTGCAGTGATGACACATTTCTTCACAGACATTGATTAACATGAAGAGAAACAGCAAATATCATTTTATCCAGAACTGGATCTTATTCTCCCACAATTAATTTCTATTTGTTGAACACAAAACCTGTAGCAGAGCAAGGGCACGGCTTCTCAAAGTATACGAGGTATAACATAGGCAAACTTCAGTTAATAGTGATGATTACAACAACAATGGATAGCATTAATAATGAATTAATATTAATTAAAATTGAATCTGTCTGACTCCAGGCTCAAATACTATGACCACTATATACTATTCCATTTTTGCTAAATAAACATATTAAGAATTTGTTTGAGGATATGAGTATTTTTAATAGCTACATCAGAAAATCAGAGTATTTGAGTATATTAGTATTTTTTAATAGATGCATCAGAAAACCATATCCAATATGACTTAAGGAAAATATAAGTGAAAATTCCATGAGTAGACTAAACATAAAATACAATTGGATCAGGTGAGAACAATATTACTATGGTCTCTATTTCTTTGTTCTACTTTCTGTTTGAGAGTGATAGCATTTCCTCACATCTTACCAAATTCCAGTTCCATAGGAAAGAGCACCCACCTGTTAGAAACCTCCGTGAAAGTTTCATTTTATGTCATTGGCTCTGGTGGAGGGATAATAGGACCATTTTAGAATCCATCTCTAAGGCAAGGAGAAATGTACACGCTGGAATTGTTTACATCCAAGCACTTGTTGCTCTTAGCCACTCCATTTGAACAGGGGCAGAGTAGAGCTTTAGAGAAATGACAGGGGGGAAATCAGGGAACAGGACACAAGGTTTGGAATGGGCCAGAAAATGGATGCTGACTTTCCAAAAATAAAATAAATAAAATAAATAAAATAAAAAATAAATAAAATATTTGAAACTGTCAATGAGAGCACATTGTTTCTTAGAGGCAATTCTTCTTTTCAATTGTGAAATAGAAAATTTCTACTCTTAGAAATTTGGGAGAAAGAATTTTTTGCTGCAGTTATTATTATTATTTTTTGGAATGAGATTTTTACTCTTTGTTGCCCTTGGTGGAGTACCGCAACATCACAGCTCACAGAAACCTCAAACTCTCGGACTCAAGAGATTCTCTTGCCTCAGCATCCCTAGTAGCTGGGACTGCAGGTGCCCACCACAATGCCTGGCTATTTTTTTTAGAGATGGGGTCTCACTCTAGCTGAGGCTGGTCTTGTACTCATAAACTCAGGCAATCCACTCACCTCAGCCTCTTGGAGTGCTAGGATTACAGGCATGAACCATGGCACCTGGCCTAACAGAGTAATTTTAAAGATGGGTTTTACCTATTCATTTTGAAATAATTTTAGATTTGTAGATTTGATAAGACAGTTCCCCTGTAGCACTATTTCCTGTAGAATCAGTATATTTATTGAAACTAGGAAATTAACATCATGTCATTCCTAGTAGCCAAATTGTAGACTGGATCTGAATTTTTCTAGATTGATTTATTTATTTATTTTCCATCAATCTGCAGGTGATCAGTCCAAAGAGCCCCACCTGGATGCCACATGGCATGTGTCACCCTTAATCATCTCAGTCTCTTCCTTGATCTCCTCTAATCTATGACTGCATTGTTGTCTTTTGTGACTCTGAAAATGCCAAATACTGGTGGAATATTTTGCAGAATATCTCTGGTATTCACTGTTTTGTCAGAATGGGCTGAATTTATGGATGTGAGGGAAGGGCAGTGTGACACAGAAGGGACAGACCTTAGTCCCTGCACCATATTTTGGAGCACGCAGCATGTGTCCACCTGGGTGTTTGCTTGTGGTGGTGTCCTGTTAGGTTTCTTCATGTAAAGTTATGCTGTTTCTCGTTCTACACTTTATTCAGATAATTGATTCACTAGGAGCAGCCCCACTCAAGAAGCCAGGCATAGAATTCCAACTCTTACAGAAAAAAGTACAAAGAATTTATGGTCAAATACTTAAACCAACAGAGTAATTAATAACATTTTGAGGGAGATACTTCAAGATATGCAAATATCTTGTTTCTCCTTAATAGCCATTATTTTTAAAATTCACTGACTTATGTTCCCTGAAGCAATTATTAGTGATTTTTTAATTTCTTTCTTCTAATAAAATATATCTAATAGCTGTGCATAGTGGCGGGTGCCTATACTCCCACCTACTTGGGAGGTAAGAGAATCCCAGAAGCCCAGGAATTTCAGGTTGCCATAAGCTCTGATGCCATGGCACTATACTGAGGGCAACAAAATGAGATTCTTGTTTCCCCTCCCCCCCCAAAAAAAACTATCTATCTATCTATACATATATATTTATCCTTTTTTAATTAAATCATCACTGTGTACATTAATGCAGTCATGGGTATTTTAAATAATTTTTATAGATTTTTAAGATTTAAACCCTATATATTTTTTCAACTTTTATATTTAAAATCATTGACTTTAATGGATTAAATATTATTTAAAGATGAAACAATTTCCAGGTAGAATGACAAGACTATGCCAAGTTATTCTACTTCACTTTGTTGAGGTACTGTTACACACAAATATTTTCTGAGCCATATACTCGTTAAGCAAAAACCAATCTAACAAATTCAAATCACCTTCTGAAAACTGTCCTCCAGGGGAGAGTGTGGATTAGATTACGCAGTCATATGTGGAAAGACAAGTGATGAGCCAAGTTGAGTTCATTTAAACATGCTTTTCACCATTTTTATTTCTCCCCAAATTATCTGACTATACTGGGAAAATCCATTGAAATGATTTATCTCCGCAATTTATGTATATTTTTAGGCATAAATTCACTTGTCTTTTGGTAGCAAATCTTTTGGCGGAGAAAATTTTAGGTGAATAGATAAGTGTACCAGAAAAAGAGAGAGAGAGAGAGAGAGAGAAGTTTGACTTGAACTTTCTTATTTTTATGAGTACATTGATCAAATTTGTCACATAATTTCATTAATCTGGGATTAATGTATAGCCTGTAATTTTGCACATACAAACATGCCAACATTTTTATATTCTCAGAAGCTGGTGACGTGATTACATGAATCCTAAAATATTTCCACCAAATTTAACAATATTGTTGAATAATATTTTAACACCTGCCTTATTACAAGTGCTCTCCTTATGTATTTGCTAATCATTTTACTAAACTATTTTTGCTTCTATTTGTTGAAAAGTCAAACATCAATATTCATACTCACTGGACCTGAGAAAAGGTTGTTTGAAGTCATTTAAAGTTTTATTTGAAGTGCAAACTACCCGTGTGCCCCCTTAAAAGGCCTTGGAGGTTTAGATTTTTGGTAGTGAATATGCTTTTCACGTGAATATTTATTTAGGAAACACTCACAAAATGTGTGCTAAGAAATGGGTATCATTTTAAGTATATTGCAATTATCAACTCATTCAATTTTTGTGGTGTGTATGTTTTGAGTGTTTGTGTGTGTTTGCTGGTGTATAGGTGTTAGTGATTAAGAAAATGTCTTCAAGATAGAAACCTTCTTTCAAAGTATTTAGTATCTAGATAGTCAATCTTTTTTTATAGTTGTCCTTATCCAAATAGTTTGCTTTCCGGATACAAATCCTGTTGTTGTTGACCCAGCCAACTTTCATAATGTACAAAATCCAAGTGGCTTAAAATCCACCCAGAGTCTACAGCAGTATCTTTATTGAATCTAAAGGATATTGAACTGTGTGAACAAATGTCTAGGAGCTCTGAAAAGACATCTCTAAAATATAGATTAAAAAATGGATAAACACAAGGTATTGGACTTTTATAAAAAACAAATTTTTAGAAATATGCCCTTAAAGTGATGTGCATTAGGAAATTGAGAATTTAAGACTATACAATAAATAACAAAGCAGAAGCACGTAAAATAACTATTAAGTAACAAGGAAGTTTCTAGGTAGATAGCTTTTATCTGAAGACTCACTAATGTGCAATATAGCTACCGTAATGCTTGTGTTCTCAACTTGGTTTGGGTTCAATACTAGCAAAATAACATGAATAGCTAAACATCAATAGCTAAATTTAAAAAATGTCATGTCTCTACTATAAATTTTGCATATATCCTAAAAGATATATAAAGGAAATACTGAATAATTTAAAAAAAATAAAGCCCACATGTTTATAACTCAGCTAAAGAACCCCTAAGTACCTCTTCTGTTAATGCCTTGTTATCCCTTTTCTGAGTCACAGAAAGCAAGTACTTTATTTCAGTACATATTATTAACTGTTTAGATTTTTACTCTATCACTAAAACAAAATATACTAGATTTTTGCCTGCCTTCAAACTTTATGTGACCATAACTTACACATTTTATTATAATATGAATAATTTTAAAATGTACATATTGGAGATGCGCCATCCATACTTGTGCATGAAGTTTTTGACCATGCGTTTCCTACCACTGACTTCTATTTCATTGTCTAAAAAATACAATAATTGGTCGTTGATGTGTATTTGAAGGGTTTTCTGGTTTCTGAAATGTGTCTTCAGGGGTCTGTGTGCATGCTTGCTTGTGTGTGTCTGTGAGTTTATGTGTAATGCTGAAATGAACAGTCCTGGTCCCATCCTTCTCTGCAGCTGAGAGTGCAACAGATAGGCTAGCAGCTCACGTGTACACTCATATCTTACCATGTAATCCAAAAGATACGAACTTATTTTCCCAACCGACTGTTATATTTTATATATGTGGTGGTTGTGAAGTGGTATCTCAGGGGTTTTAATTTGCATTTACCTTACTATGAATGAAGTTAAATACCTCTTTCATCTTTCTGCAAAATTCCTACAATTTGTCCCATTTTTCTGTTAGTTGATCTGTATTTTTATATTAAATCAGTCTAACTTTATAGTTAAATGTTTTATGTCTTGATTAAAAAATCATTGTCTAACATAAATAATGTTTTATAATTTTAAAAATGTTTGCACTCACTGGTAGTACCTTCACTTATATGAATTATTTTCTTTATTACAGTGTGAGGTAGAAATTTAATTTCAGGTGTTTTTCATTTCTTTTCTGTTTAAGCTTTCAATTCTTGTAGAACCATGTATTGATATTAAATAACCGATCCTTTCCTATAGTAATGGAAAGACAGCTTTATTATAAATAATTTTCACTATGTGCCGTTCCATTAATAAGCTCTCATCATAAAAAAGAGTATAAAATTTATTTTAATGTGCATGGCACAGGGGATCACAGGAAAATGATTACCTAATAACCCAATGGGGTGCAAATGTTTACACAAATGGGGTGCAAATGTATGCCCCTCTTCATAGGAGAAGGGAGATGGGGAAATGTGACAATCTGACAGGTAGCAGGTGATCTTCAGGGGAAAATGAAGGGGCATGAAGAATACACAACGGCCCATAACAGAATATACTGGGCCTACAGAGCAGACAATGGCTAGTAAATGATTCTCTTTGAAATGAATGAGACCAAGATAGACGATGGTGATTTGTGACAAAACTCTGCCCTTCCCAAGCAAGTTTATTTTCCTTTCAGCCTGGCCATGAAGCCGTCATGTAACCCTGCTCATCCTGGTTTTACAGGCAGATTTCCTCTTCGACTCCCTCATCACTGGGGCTCTGACTTTTCCCCTGCTTCCTCTTTTCCATGCAGGCGTCAAAGCCAAACTCAAGTTCCCATGGGCACAGTGAAAGTTCTCAGGACAAAAACAGTTGGGAAGCATGGTATTGCTTGTCGGTCATTTTTGCTTTTGCAGATTTTGGCCCTTTTTATGGTAGCAGTTCGGCGTTTATTCACACTTTTAAAAATTACTGTTTAATCTAGAGTTTTAGTGGTGATATCAGGACTGTTCAGGTCATCTCGTATGCTACACTGCCTAAAATGGAAGTGTATGCTATGATGTCTAAGACTTTTTCTTTAGATTCCTTAATCAATGGCACTGAGTATAAGACAAATCACACATCTTCATAAAATGAATTTTGTCATAACTTTAGATGGTGTGTTAGTCCATTTGTACTGCTATAAAAGAATACCTGAAACTGACTAATATATAAGGAAAAGGTGTTTATTTGGCTCACGATTTTGCAGGCTATACAAGAGGCATGGCAACAGTGTCTGCTTCTGGTGGTGGATGCAGGAAGCTTCCTCTCGTGGAGGAAGACAAAGAAGAGCCGGCATCACATCGTGGGAGGAAGGAAGCAAGAGAGAGGAAGGGAGGGTCCTGCTCGTTTTAAGAATGAATTTTCCGAGGAACTCACAGAATGAGAATTGACACGTTACCCCATGGAGAGCACGAAGGCCTTCATGAGTGATCCACCCTGTAACCCAAACACCTCCTACCAGGCCCCATCGACAACACTGGGATCAAATTTCAACATGAGAATGGAGGAAACAAATATTCCAACTCTATTGGAAGATGTGAAACATTGTGAGTGGAAATAAGAATAGGATTGGCATTGCAAAGTTCAGCCACGGAGCAGACTGTCACCTGGAAGCTGTAACACGCACACACACACATGCACGCATACACGCACACACATATACATAAAATTTATAAAATGTGAGAATCTCTGAGTGTTTTTTGTTATTGTTTTTGTTTTATCTGAAAAGTTATTTGATTCTGTGTTCTTTTGGAATTACAACCCTTTCAAAATATATCGTGTAATTTATTTAAAAAATCCAAACGTCAACTCTTTGAGATTGTAGGAACATTTTGATCCATGACAAAATTACATACTAGTCTGTGCCTTGCATGTTTCCTTATTCCAAGGAAGTGATTTTTTTCATAATGAATTTTATATTTAGAAAATACGGTTGATGAAAATTATGCTTTTGCGCAAGGGTCCTAATTTTCCTTATGGAAAAAAAGTTTATTTTGCACTAACTCATTTCACACATGGGAAGGAGAGTATATAAACTGTAGCTCTTTTACATTTATATGTAAGAGAAGCACATCAGGTATTACAAAATATAGCATATGTTATTCTTATTTTGCAAATAACAGTTATATTGTGGATAACAATTACTGTAAATAATTTAGGCTAATTTCCAGAGACATTTTATATGAAAACATTTAAAGATGTTTTCATATGTAAAGACCAAACAAAATTAAATTTCAATAAACTGATGGGAATTTGGGCCACTTTCTGCACCAGCTACTTTACAGCAGTGCCAGATTAAAAAAAAAAATCTTCCTATAAAGCTAATGGTCCCTAACAAGGCTGCGTGAACTTTCTGTTGGTCACAAGTCTTCCATAGTCTATTACAGGTCTGAGAGCCTGGTTTCCTCATCTCCTGAAATGCTTCCTTTATGGTTGGCAAACTTCAACTTCTTCATGGTCCATGAGAAGGGGCATGGCAGGCCAACGTGTATCCAGTGATCCTTCATTGACAACTAAGTCCATCCTGTACAGAGCGTATATTCCCCTCTCACTTCCAAGCCTGGAATTCACAGCAGCTACCCAGCCACTATACCAAACTGAGCCAGAAAATATGTGTTGCCTTGTAATTTGAAAATATTTAACTTTGTCTTTAAATTTCAGCCATGTGGACTGAAATCAGACATTGTCTGGAGCTACCATCTAAGCAAGTTCTCACTACTGAGGAGGAAATAGCTCTTCACAAAGGTGAACATGTGCCCTTGAGTACTGTAGATAATAAATAATAATAAATATTTGTTGTATTATATCATGATAACCAGAAATTTTTGTAAAAAATTCCTTCTATTCCTCTAATTCAATGTTTCTCAAATTGCAATGTCTGTACACACAGCATTAAGATCATCTTGAAACTTGTTAGAAATATACTTTTCAGCCATTGTAATGCATGCTAAGGTCTGAGAATGGCTGTCACTTCAAGATATTCAGCTGAGTGTGACGCCCATGGCTCAAAGGAGTAGGGCACCGGCCCCATATGCCAGAGGTGGCAGGTTCAAACCCAGCCCTGGCCAAAAACTGCAAGAAAAATAAATAAATAAATAATAAATAAATAAGAAGATCTTCAGCTGAATACACTGCTTCTGTTATTTTTCACATTGTATAATATCACATATAAAAAAGTATATGCAGAGAGTTATCATATTATTGTGGTAATATAACCTGAAAAGGAATAAAGTAATGATAAAAATAACTAATTAATCTAAAAAAATCAATTTTCTGAGCAACTTAAATGTACTCTAAAAAATTACATATCTTCATAAAATGAATTTTGCAAGAATTGTGCTAAATGACTCAATTTAGAAATATCTGAGGAATAATAAATGATTTAGTATGCAATATGAACAGTCTCATTACAATGATCATTGAAGGTTGTACACATGTAAAATGTTTCCCTTAGCAATGATTTAAATGCATATTAGTTCTTTATTCATCTGTGTTAATGGCAAAAAGCCAATAGTGGAGTCACTCAAAAAGGAAGAGAAGGATCAGTGATAAATTTAATTAATAAGAATCACTCAGAAACTACTTAATTCATGTATTTCAACATCTTTCCTATGATAAAATCCATATATTTTCTCCATCACTTCATATAGAATCTTAAAATAATTTTTATATTAATAATATGTAACTTAACTTTTTTTTTTCTTTTTATCTGTCCTACAGAGATGAGCATATATTCTATTGACGTGTACTGGGCAATCATTTCTTAAAATGCTTCTAAGTCTTCTTAAGTATTTCAAAGCATGTGTGAATGGCTTGAGTATATGTAAGATGCCTTCTTCTGAGCACTATTACTAATCAGTTTACTACCCATTCTGTGTTCTTCCACTTTCTGAGGTATAAAATGTTCTCTTTTCAACTTCCACCGTCAATTTATTTGCATTAAACAGCTTGATGTGACTAAATTTTACTGAATCTGCATTGATTGTCATTGGCTAGTTAATGTTTTTCTAAGTCGAATGTTTTGATTATGAGTTTTCCCACATGGAAAACATCAAAACAGATTACCAGCAGAGCCCCAAAATATCTGTTTTTCCATCTGTGGCATTGAGATTAGAGACTAATTTTCCTTTTAAATTGCAATAAATTTTAACTTAATGCTGCAAAAGATACTGGGATGCCGACTTAAATTACTTCCTGGATTAGAATGGCTAAGAATCATTAAAAATGGGCCATATCTAACTATTTTAAATTATTCAACAGCTAATCCTCTGCATCACCTGAAGAGCAAATGTGGATGAAGGCAAATATTGGTAAAACTGAAGCTACTATACACAAAAGAAAAGATAAACACAACTTGATGGAGAATAGAAATATAAAATAATATGTAAAATGGGAAGTTTTTAACCAAAATAGTCTGTGGAATAAAGGATTTCTGTGAAATATATGTAGTCTTCTTAATGTGTTACATTTAATAAATTATCGAGCTTATTTACGTGTATTAATTAAGCTTTTTTATGCAACATTAAATGTTAATGTCTCTTTCAAACTTAAGTGTTGATAGCCAAACTAAATCTTCTCAACAAAATTTTCCCTTCAGAGTTCTCTCTCCCAGCTCATGGCAATTCTATTCTTTCAACTGCTCCAGTTCAAATTTGATTCTATTACTTCATTTCCTTCTCAATAGACAACTAATGCATAAGCAAAAATAAGTTCTGTCTTTGAAAATATATCCCAAATTTGATGACTTCCTATTTAATCCATCATTTCCACCCAGCTAGCAGTTACCATGATCTTTTCCTGTTGATCATTATAAAAGCCTGCTGGTGGGTCTCCCTGTTTCCAGACATAATAATCTTCAGTTTAGTTTCAACACCTCTGCTGGAGAAATCGTGTTTAAAAATAAGTTGAATCATGTGCTGCAGCCCTCTCCTTTACAGTTCACTCCAAATAGAAGATAAAAGTCCTTACACATGTGCACATGACCACAGGGATCTGGCCTCTCCTTTACCTTGTCAACACCCTACCCAGTCCACCCCACTCACTTTGCTCCAAAAAAATTGACCTCCTTTTCTTTCATGCATATACTAGGGAGGCTCCTGCCTTACAGCTTTTGTGCTTACTCCTTTTTCTGCCATTTCTGCCACCAGCTCTCCCCACAGCTCATTCTTTCACCTCCTTCCAACCATTATCCAAAAAACACTCTTTCAGTAAAGCCTTCCCTGGTTACTCTGACAACTTGAGCTTCTACCACTCTTTGTTTTCCTTCCCTCCGTCTAGTATAATAAATACCCATGGAGGTTCAATTTGTGTGTTAACACAGCTAGTCCACAGTATCCAGATATTTATTTGGTCAAGCCCTGTTCTAAAAATGTCCTTGAAGATTATTTATATAACATTAACATTTTAATTAGTATATACTGAGTAAAGCTTGTCGCTTTGTATATTGTGAGTGAGCCTCATCCAAGCAGCTAAATACTTAAATAGAGAGAAGACTGTTTTCCCTAAGGAAGATGCCAAAAGGCTATTTGGAACTCCCACTGCAACTTCTTGATGTGTTGAGCTTGCCACCCCTGCCCCAAAGTAATATCTGTATCTCTCGCTAACAGTTTTTTACATCTGAAGGGTATTGTTAAGTTAGGATGAGTTTATGGAAGTGTAACCATATTGCAAGTTGCATATCATCTGTATTTGTTAAGCACTGCTCAGACAGGGTGAAGTACAGTGAATAGGACTTAGCCAGTTGATGGCCTCAGGAATCAGAAAAAGAAATACGGAAGCAAGCAAGGGAAAGGGTAAACATCTAAAATAAATAAAAATATATGGAGAAGGATAAAAAATTGTAAATATAGTTCAGATAGGTTGGTCAAGTAAAGTGTTTCTTAAAAAATGACATTCAAGCTAAGACCTAAGTGAAGAGAAGAAGAAACCTAGAGTTAAATCCCTTATTTTGAGAATTTGGTGAAGTCATATCTTTGAAATTATTTTGTAATCTAGGAATTATTATTCAAACATTACTATTTGGGAATATTATTGTTAGGAAAAGGAAAACGAATACCTGAAGATGCTCATAATCTGTATATAATATCCTAAGATACAAGCCGTTTATTAATTAATTATTAATTTGTTTACTTACATAGTGATTGCTTTAAGAAACAGTTATTGGCTACTTATTGAGTACCAGGTACTATTCTAGACAATGCAAGTAAAAAAACAACAATTAAAAAAAGAGATTTTTGGCTTCAGGACTCCAAGAGCATAATTTTCAAATAAGAAAATATTTTTAAAAAAAGGAGATGGGTAATGTCATATTTGTGCCAGTAAGTGTCACACAAAAGAAAGCAGATAGGTACAGATTAATGCCAAGTGCAATTTCAAATGGGATGATCAGGTAAGGCTTTCTAAGAAGGTCAAACTCAGGGTCAGTATCTTAAATGAGATGAATGATCTAGTGATCCGTGTGTTCCTGGAAGAGAGAACACCCAGTATAAAGTCCCTGAGGCAGACATGTGTTTGGAAGGCTGTGATGACAGCAAGGACAGCAATGGATAAAAGTGCAGCGTTTGAGGGGGTGAGTTAGTGAAAGGTGTATGTTAAGGTCATGTAATAAAACCAGTTACATTGTTGCACCTTGGATTTTACCCAAGAGGGATCAAACGTGTGTGGTAGCATTAGCAGAATGACATAATAGCTGAGATTTATTCTGTATTTATCATTAATCTTATTTTACTGTTTTAACCTTTTGAGACAAAGTCTCACTCTATCATCCAGACTGGAGTAGCCGAATTTTCTTTTAAAGGTGAAAGTAACTGTACTGTTAAGCTGTTGACTGTGAGGTTGGAGGAGAAAAAAGGGATGAAGCATAACTCCAGTTTATTAGAGTTAATTCTAGTGATATTAAATAAGATACAGAAATGCAAGGAATGTGAGTGTGACATCAGTAATTCAGGTTGAAACCTATATGGGTCAAATGCCTGTATTAGGCTTTAAAGTAAATCATCATGGAGCAGTGGGGTAAAAAGGTCTGGAATTGAGAGGAGAGGTTAATGTTGGAGACATAAATTGAGGGTTATAGATTGTAGATATAATTTAAAGCTATCAGATGGAAATCATCTGGGAGAAAGTACGAAAATAAAAAGGTGCAAGGCCGAAGCTCTGTGTTACTCTAATATTTAGAGGTTAGAAAGAAAACATAGTGTCACCCTGGGAGATGTTACACAATCAGTGTCCGGAGTGGGGGAGAAGACTGGTTTGTAGAGTTTTATATCTATGGTTTAAATATTCTCACCGTGTCTGATTCAGATTCCAAGCTTTCATCAATGAGCTTGAAAAATTCATGAAACTTCAACAATCAACTCTTATCAGCTGGTATGGATAGCTCTGAGTTGCTGCTCCATAAGGAGATTCCAGCAATGGAAACAGACAAACAAAAGGCCCTGGTGAGGTGTAAAGGAAAGTGTCATGTGTCAGAAATCAAGGCAGTAAAATGTTTTGAGAAGGAATGATCAAATTTGTCAATGGCTGCTTAGAGTTCAAGTACACTAAAGATAAATAAATACAGAAAATCAGACTATGAATCTGCCATTGTAGAGACCACTGTTGGCCTTTATATAAGGGATTTCCATGGAGTGGTGTTTCCTAAAACATGACAAACATAGGATCAAAGGTACTCTGGTGGAGAAATCTCACTGGGAAAGCAGCCAATTCTTCTGAAAAGTTCTGCTCTAATGGAAAACAAAGAAGATTCCAGAAATAATCTGAATTAATTTTATTTGACAGTAAAATTGTCTTGTTACTTAGACTCTCAGGCTGAGAGGCCAAATAAGGCCTCATTTTACTGTCTGTTTGTCAAATTATTTCAGTAGACTACTATAGACTTTGAATTAATTATTTAGAGTAGATAATGTCAGCACCTAATATAAACAGCCTCCAAAATATGAGTGTCTTTATGGCAGCAAGAGGGACAGAGATTTGGGAGAGAGATGAGCTGCTATTCCATGCAGTCATTTTAAATAATAAACAATGGAAACTGATCTTCTTTAACACACAGTGCCACCATATTCTAGGGCCCCAGGGTCCTTGTCTGGATCCTCTGCAGCTGGGAATGCAGTGTAGCTAATTCACAAAACAACTAGCCAGTCAGTCTATGCTGTATTTTGTTTAAATAACTGAGCTCTTAGCATTACAGATTGTTAACTAAAAGAAACAACATAGCCGCTGATAAATATGGGAAAACTGAAGTTGTCTGATGTTTTCACAGATATTGCCCACCTTTGGCAGTAACCAATTATGTGATCTTGGGCAGCTAACTATTTTGAAATTAAATTTCCTTATTTGTAAAATGATGAGGGTCAAATAAATCACTTCGTGTATTTCATATAAATCAGGTATTCTAAAACCAAAGCAAGAAATTTAATTACCAAAGTTAAGTATGATTTCCTCCTTAAAACATTTAGACATTCATAATGTGGGAGGGCATTTGGTGGATTCATTAAGTCCACTTTAGCTCGCTCCACTGGACAGAAGTCACTGAAGTTTCTGGTTACTATATGTCAGTCAGACCGTCTCTCAAATGCCATCAGGTCATGTAAAATCCTTTCAAGCTCCGGAGCTGTAATCTAATGAAAACTACTTCTCTGTCTCAGTCTCCTTCTTCTTCTCTTCCTCCTCCTGCTCCCCACCCCTCACCCCTTCTCTTCCTCTTTCTTCATTTTATTCTCTCTCTTTCTCCATCACTTACTAAACATTTAGCTGTGTAAGACTTCTCTGTCTAATGACAGGCATCATAATCTTACATTCCTTGCAGTCGTCAAGGAATAACCCAGGTTATTCAGGAAGTCAAAACCATTTCTAAACATGCCACATCCCAACCCCTCGAACCTTTCAGTATGGCTGTGTCCAGCTCAGCGTCTCATCCACTAGAAACAGATTATTTTTTCCACAAACTGTTTATCATTAAACAATTTGTTAATCACGTGAAAAATGTGATTTATTTAGACTCTTCTCAGCCAAAAAAAATACTGACTGGACTGTCAACATTGTGCCAAGTGCAGATACATCTTGGGCTACTCTGTCAACACCACAGCAAGTTAGCGGGCAGCGAAGTTCCAACGGGATCATGCAAATGCCAGTGCAACTGGCTGATCAGTTAAACCTATTGCCAGGATACCCAGGAGACATGTTTCAGTGAAAAGAGGTGTCTCTCCATCCCACTGGTGCTAATACTTTATGATCAATCAGTTTATGAAGACTCGCTAACAGCAGAAGGAAACAGTGGAAGATGAATTCCCCTCTTCAGATTTAACATCACTTTTCTCCCAGGCTCAATCTAATCGTTTCTTTTCTGAGGACCAGATAATTGACTAGTCATTTGCTTAAACTTACTCAAAGGACGTCAATAATCCTCCTAGGGGTTCATGTTTGATTAGGGAGGTTAAATTAAATTGACTTCTGATTCTACACTTGTAGGAACAGCAGCCAAGGTGCAGCCATATAGAAGGGACCCAACCTTATTTAGCTACAAATGTTTACAAGGCAGTTTTGTGAAAATTTAGGGGAGAATGGAGTGGCCCGTGTCTTTGTCCCGTTATATACTTGATGGACTAAGAAAAGAAGGTGTAGAAAGAAGAAATAGCTTTGATAGTACTTTGATTTGCAGAAACAAATTTTTAACCTTGCAATCTTAACGGACATTTTTCTTAAGCATTGAATTCTATTTTTATTTTCAAATGTTTGATAAAATAAGAAAAACAATTTAGACAGATAGAGACACTTTCAATTTTGTTATGCTTTTTATGTTAGTAATAAAAGAAAATTACAATGAAATTTTTTTTAAAAAGAAAGAATTTTCCAACAGTTTAAATTTCTTATTCAACCACTGTTTTCACTTAATGCATTTCTCACTAGCTTTTATTCGGAATTATTGTTAATATCTATATCTTTTTTTGTTAAAGGACCTACTTACGAACTCTAGCACTGGGTAAAATATTTGTCATCTTTGATCTCAATTTCTT
Organism: Otolemur garnettii; assembly: GCF_000181295.1. Lineage (NCBI taxonomy): Eukaryota > Metazoa > Chordata > Mammalia > Primates > Galagidae > Otolemur > Otolemur garnettii. The sequence continues at coordinate 64,131,154 of NW_003852396.1, read as the reverse complement.
CTTCTGTTCAATGGAAATCGTAAGGGTTCTTGTAACAATTATACAACTACAGTAATTAAACATTCCAGCTAATGCTTTTTATATGGTTCCTTTTAAGTTAATGTTTCCTATGTTTCCTCGATTTAGTGAACCATACATTTAATTAAGTGTTATCTCACACATTTGTAATGTAATACGTCTCAGAGTCATATCTTCTAATGCTACATGACGTTCCATCCCCTCACTCAATCAGTGTCCTGCGATAGGCTTTAATCAGTACTGAAACGAGGAGTCTTTCTTTGCCTAAGGAAAGGACAAACTTACTTTTAAAAGACTTGTTGAAGACAAGTCACTAACTACAAATCAGATTATTTAGTTCCATTGAAGTAGAATAATTACGATCTTCGAGGTAAAGACACATAAATGAATTAGAGTTTGACTTGTGACAGTTTCAACCAACTTAAGTGACTTTGATCAAAAGTAAAATGTCTTGGAGAAATCTATTTCATAGAACTCAGGGTAGGAACTATGTATCTCCGAGTCACATGTGCTCTCACCACATGAATCATCCTTTTGTTTCTTTATGGAATGTTCATTATAGGGTCCAGAAGTGACCATGGGGCCACAGCCCAACGTTAAAATTATTTTTGAGTCCAAAGCACAGCAGAAATACTGTAGAACGCAGGGAAACCTGGTCCCATGCTCCATGGTTCTTATGACAGGGGCTGTTTTATAGACTGAATATTATTTCTCCCCAAATTCATAAATTAAAACCTAATCCCCATGTGTTTAGAGCAGAACCTGTGGAAGGTATGTAAGTCATGTACTGAATTAGAATCCTTACAAAATCAGTTCCAGAGAGTTTTTAGTACCTTCTGCCAGATGGTGACACAGCCAAAAGATAGCCATCTATGAATAGAAACTGTCCCTTACCAGACACCGACTGTGCCATAACCTTCATCTGGGACTTCCCAGACTCTCTGGGACCGACAGAAATTCTTTTTACTTTTAGACAAAAACAAATAATTTGAGTCACATAAGATGAACTTCTAAAACCTTTTTAAAATGTGCTTCCATTGTCAGCTCTGCTTCAAGTAGTTCATCCCTATTAACTACCAGGATTTTTCCTATTGTAATAAAAACTGATTTTAGAAGAATATTATGACATTGGCATTGAGTTGCTTATGACACTCCATATCAGACTGACTCTCTGTTTCACAGTACTATTCTCAAATCAAATTCTATCTTTCCCTAATATACAATATGCAAATACCTAAGTGAGACATAACCTCACTTCCTTGGTGGTGGAGCAAGGTGACAAAAAAGTGGTGAGTTCGGCCAATCTCTTCTGCAAGACCCAAATTAAAGGCAGATGAATTAATACAGACCCCTCCCGTGTGCCTAATCCAATTGCCCTTGGTCGTTCCCTTGGGTCTTAAGACATCCTTATTTGTCTGTGTTCCCTGACTCTTCATTGGTTATCTGACTGGCTGTCAGTCTTTGATGTACATTGAAGTGCTGATGCCTGACTCACACCTCTGACTTCTGATTTAATTGCTGCAGGTTGTGTCTGGACATTCAGCCTTTCTTAAGCCCCCAGTATGTCTAATAGGCAGCACAGCTTAACAGTGATTTAGGCCACCTCCAGTGACAACTCGTTTTGATTTATTGTTCTGACTTTGACTCTAATAACCCTGCTAAGATTGGATTTTTAGTATTATCCATCCAGCATCATATTTATTAACCATTCAGTCACTACTCATTCAAAAACTACATAGGACTATTATGCCTATCTAGTGCTGAGTCTTTCTTGGAGACCTTATGTGTTAGAAGCACTAATAGATGTTATTTGACTTAATAAAATAGAAATTAAAGAAAAAGAAATGATGTAAACAATTATATAAATGGTCAGAGTCCACTCTTTCAATTTCTGAGCCTCCACACTGTTGTGCCTTCACCTCACAAAACAGCCAAATTGATTCTGAAGTTCAGTGAAAAATAATCTCTTTCTCTATTCAGTCAGGATTTTTACAAAGTCCATTTTTTTCCACATAAGACACTTTCTCCTCCCTTCTCTATACACTGTCCACTTCTTATTCATATTATTGCAATGAACTATACCATACCTGCAAAAGTTATTTTATGGAGTTCTTCCTTCAAAAGACGGAAGTTCATACATGCAAAAGTTACTTTATAAAGGTCTTTCTTCAAAGCTCTGGATATGAGAAGTCAAATCATATGTGCACTAACTCATAAGATCAACTATAAAATAACTGTATTTGTCAATGCCATGAATATGATGATATAAGATGGGTATACCTGTAAGAGTTTAGAGACCAGAAATCTGTGTGCCTCAGGATATTGAGAAGAACCACACAGTGAATGTAAGACCTAATGAAGAACTTGAAATCTGGGAAAATATTTCTCAACAATTACCTTTTATTGAGGTATTTTTCTAAGTTGAGAATTTCCTAACCATCCTAACACTTGGTACAAATTTCTGAAGACAGAGAGTCTGTATCTTGCTTGCCTTTTATAATAATGATTAGTGATAATTTCTATCTCCCATGTTTATGTAATATTTGTTTTTCTAAATGCATCACATTTTTATTACTTTAAATAACAATTTCAACTCATCTTTCATTCCTGACTGTCTCAGACTCCCTCAAAGATGGCCATTAAACAGTGGTTTATTTGTGACCCTTCATGTGGTTGGAGCCCGATGTCTGCAGAAACTCGCTGGAAAGTCTTGCCACACTGAATATAACTGATGTGAAGTCTTAAAGGTAAATCTTTATATTTCATTGGTATCTTTAGGGCATAAAGTGGCTGTGTTCTAGCTTTAGTACTAATGAAGATTAACGAAGCATTGTTGTTTATTCAAATCAGTTTAATTTGATTAAATATTTGGCCACCTAAAGATAAATTATTCAAAAAATATGATGCCAAATGTAACATTTGATAAATACTCCAATAGCATAACTCAAGTTGGCCTTAACTTTGTGTCTGGTATCAAAGAGTTCATTTCCTTTCCTAAAAATGTAATTGCTAGGTCAAAGAAATATGTTTTTAAAAATTTCAGACATGTCTTTTCTAACACATCATATTGCATCCTCAAGTCAAAATACAAAACAAGGAATAAGAAAGTAAGAGTTCATTTCCTGTTCAATATATAAACAGCTCCTGACCAGGTGCTCCTCAGATCAGTCGGAATTTCATAGAACACCCCGAAGCCTTCTTGGCCAGCCTGGACCTTCACAGCATTCAGAGATAGTACCCAGAATTATCTGTACTCATATCTGTATTTGTATCTGTGTCTGGGAGTGACAATTCGTTGGTGGTTTAAGTAACAAAATGAATTTGCTGCGTCCTGGTTTAAGCAAAACTAAGCACTTACATCATCCCACTATAAAAAGCAAGTATACTCCTACCTCACAGCCTTGTGTACAGAGAAGATGCAGAACATCTGGTTTTCCGCAAGGCAGATTTTCTTTTTATTTTCCAGGAGATTTTTTTCAAAGATAAATTAAGTTTTATACAAAATAGCTTTTTCAACTATTTGTGGTATAATTATAACTCAGAACTATGCATGGAGTGTGAGTGACTTTGTTCTCTCCTTTCTGATCATGACTTGATCATCAGAATAAATATAAGAAGCCAGAGGGAGTTGAGGAAAGGGATTACAGCAAGATTTGGAAAACATTCTGCCTCATTTGGACCATCCTACCCGAATCTCAGTGATTCTGCTGTGTTGGCGCTGTTAAAAATTAACGCAAACTTTATAACAGTTAACATTTCAAAATATTTTATTATTATTTAACCACATAGCATTTTCTAAGCACTTTTAATAGCCTGTGTTGTAATTAAATCTTGACACGTTACAGCGCACGGTGCTTCTGAAACTATAAGTTATGCAGCTAATTGATAATTCAAAGCCTAATTGAGATAATGAAGCTGGTCTTGGACATCAGTGAGATGCTCACCTAATTAGCTTCTTAATTCTTTTTATTAGATGAGTGGACAGTAGACCCAGGGTGATGATAGTGGAGTAAAGTTAATATAAGAGGAAATAATGTGGATAAAATGAATCAGAGCCTGGCTGCAGCCTCCTCCTGTTAAATCTCTGTAGTGCTTGAGGATTTAAAAAAGGAACTTGGCATTTTTTCTCTTCTATCTACACCCAGCAAGGTGCAATGAGAGAGCTCTACCAGCTCACCGTAATGATTCATGATTACTCAGAATTAGGGATTCTAGGACAGAGGGTCTCATCATTACAAAATTTATGGGGTGGAGATGGAGATCTAGATTTTAAGTTTATACAAGCAGTCCTATATTATATTATTACAATAGGGTCACTTTGGCTGTGCCTGTGTGTAAAAGAAACAATCACCTTTACAGCCTTAATTAATATTTATAATGATGAATATGGTGATAATGATAACAGACAACAGAAGTCAAACATGACTTAATTAATACAATTTTCCTTTCTCAAAATGTATGTACATTTTTTGGCACCCTCTGTGTACTATACTATACTATATTATACTCATCTCTTCCCTTATTTTGTGTTAGTCTCAACAAGTGAGTTGTTACTCTCCCTTTCAACCTGGGATTGACAAATGTTACTTTGACAACATCCTCTGTACTTCATAAAAGTCATCGCTTAGTCTGTTTTTTTTTTTATTTTATTTTGTTTTTGACTCCTTAAAATAGTAGCTTACATTTGTCCTAAAATTTTCAGCTTCATGTAATTCCCAAGCCATTGCAAAATGCCCTCTACTTTTACAGCTGCACCATAACTATTGTCCTCAACAGGCTTCTGATTTCTAAAATCAGTCGACCACTTTGGAACCAATGTCTTTCTGAATGTCTCTCTCTCTTTCTGCTGCATTTCACGTATTCTTTCTCCAAGGAGCTCTGACTTTCTGGATTTTCCAGATGCCACCCTGTCTTGATTACCTCTTGTTTGACAGCCACTGCCACATCATGTCCCCCTTTTGAGGTCTCTTGCTCTTGTCTCCCTTAGATATAAGGACATTCAACTCGGCTCTCAGCTCTTCTCACTCTACACGGCCTCTCCTGATGACACTAGATTCTTTCATTTATGTATTCAGTCATTCAACGAATCTCTATGGCGTTCTCTCTGTGGACCTGACAATATTTCGGATACAAGTTATAAAGTGGAGAATTAAAGACTCTGTTTCATGGTACTAAATGTCACAATATACAAGTAAATAGTTCAATATATTTTGTCAGATGGTAATGATTTCTGTATAGAAGGATAAAACAGGGCTGGGAGACAGAGAGTGATAGATGGTGCCATCTAAACAGGCATGCTTAAAAAGGATCCGACGAAAATGAAGACGATAACCAGATATTTGGGTTATCTTTGTAGATAAATAAAATAGTGATTTTAAAAGCCCCTGGGTTTGTCATATGCTTAGCATATCCTAGAGAGTAAGGAGCCAGGTAGGCTGAGGCACAGGGAGCAAAAAGGAAGGTAGCATAAGGTGCATGCAGACAGGTGGGGATGGAAAGATTAGGGAAGCTTCGGGGGCTGCACAGGTTAGGATGGAATTTCCAGCTGTTACATGGGAAAAATTAGCAGGAGCTTGAACAAGATAGCATTAGTTTGTCTCCCCTGTGAAAGCTTCAGTTAAGTCATCCAGAAACGCTGTTCTAGTTCCATGCTGCAGGGTGCAAGGACACTGGGTCTTTTTCCTTTGTATTCTTAAACTCAGTGCTTCCGAAATTGCATCCAAGGTGGATATTTTATTATCCTGGAACACATCTCTACTGCAACTAGTGATGACATGGAAAGCAGAAAGTGAACGCAAATGCCTTTTACTTGGAAAGCATGACCAAAAGGTTAAACACATCCCTCTTATTAGTGTAGCCAGCATCCAAGCACACATCCCAAATTACATCCAAGAGAGGTGAGAAATGGAGCCTTTAACTGCATTTCAGTGTCATCAGCTAAAAGCTCTGTCACTATGGAAAAATTAGAAGAGAAATAGTAATCTGTACTACAATGGCAAAAATAATTTGGAATTTGGCCCTAGGAATAATGGAAAAAAATCTAGGATCATTTTAAAAAGAAGAATGATTTACATTTTTATGCAACTCACATTTTAAAAACAGGTCTATGGTTTCTGTGTGGAAAACAGAAGTCAGCTATTTGCTATGTGGGTAGTGACCATGGCAAGATAATGGTGGAAACAGGGGGACTAGTTAAGAGGTTATGGTTTCAAATTCCATTTACATGTTCATATAGATACCCAATTCTAAAGTACTATTTGTTGAAAACACTGTTCATTCTCCATGAATTGCCTTTCCGCTTTAGAGAAAGATCAGTTGACTCTGTGTGGCTGTATTTCTGGGGTCCCCATGCTGCTCCATTGATCTACGTGGACACTCTTTCACCACAACCACCCTATTGTGATGGCTGCAGCTTTGCAGGTAGTCTTGAAGTTGTATAGGGTCCGTCTCCTAACTTTGCTCTTCTTAAGTGTATTGGCTATTCTGGATCTTTTGCCTTTTCATATAAACTTTTATAATTGATTTGTCAATATCTGTAAATTAGTTGCTGGGATTTTGACTTGGATCCTATTGAATTGTATCATACATCTTTTTATCTCCTAATTATTTCCCAATCTGATTTCCCTCAATACGTACCACTATTACCACTGCTACCGTCACCACAATCACCACCATTACCATCACCTCCACCACTCCCATTCCTGCTGTTTGTTGCTGCAGCCACTGTTGCTTTGATGTGTCTTTCTTGGAGTATAAAAGCTGTCTAACAAGTCTCCTGCCTTCACTCTTGTCCTCTTCAAAACAGTTTTCATAGACAGTTCAATTACAATAAAACGAATCTGGTCCACTTAAATTCCTACAAAGATCTCTTACGCAGGACACATCCTACATCTGTTAATAGGTCGTGTGTCTGCAGTAGAGTAATTTCTCTCTAGGTTACCTCTTCACCTTTCTCTTTAGGTTCCAACAACCCTGAACTTTTTAACGCTTTTCATCACCTATGTTGCTACACTTATGAGCGTGTTATCATGGCTCCCTTTTCACGAAACGCCCTTCCCTTCTCCCTTAGTTTAGGGGAATTGTCTTCATTGGGTCCAGGATTGTTTTTTTCTTAACATATACACTCACCTCTACATTTACTGCTTCCTTAATTGTCTGCAAATTTTTCATCCCTGAATATAAACAACACATCATACTTTTCTGTGCATGCGCCTGTGTGTTCCTTGTGAATGAAGAACGCTTTTTACTGACTTGGTTTCTGGGGCCTTTATTGCAGTCATTGGCAAATTTTGGCAGCCAATAAAAGTTTATTGAGTAAATAATGGAGCAAATAAATGAGTAAAGATAGGATCTCCTTACTTAAGGACGTGTAGAATTTCCATTACATGATATTGTCTTTGGTTTAAACAATGCCTTTCAAAGACCAATGCGGATGACAAATGTCCTTTGCTCTTTAAACAGCTGTTCACTTACGAGATTCTCAGTTTGGTTGCCCATCTTCTTTCTTTGTCTGTTTGTTTACCTATCAAATTGCTGCATCTTTTATTCCCTATGACAATTGTCTTCTGCCTCACATCTGCGTTAGGTGAGCCTTCAGCATTTTTCAAAAGTGATTTTCTCCCTGTGAACGCATCCCAAAACTACACCTTGAACATTTTCTTTGACAAGCTATATAATCTATTTTTAATTTCTCTTTGACATTTACCTAAAAACCTACTGTTTTCCCTTCTTTTGGCTTTTATCTTTCATGTCTGGTTAGGAATATGTGAAGGCAAGCTGTATTTTAGAGTAGTAAATAAAATGCCCTGGGGTAGATGGGAAATAGACTGTTATTTATACCCAAGCAAATCAAATTGTTCTCGCCATTTCTTTATTCATTTGGAAATTTAGTCGAGGGTGATCTGTCTGTAAGAAATTTAGAGTACACTAGACAGAGACCAAGATGAATGCCGAAAATAGTTTATTTCAACATTTCCCAAATTTCTCATCTGAAACTATTTCTAGGAGATAAGTATTTTTATTCTGAGCCAGGTCTGTAGAAGAGGATTATAAATTTTGACATGTTTCTCTTTGATTTTATTGTCCAAGTTTTTGTTTTTGTTTTCTATCAATCATTGTGATTGATCAAATCAATATGATATGGAAAGAAATATGAATATTATCTTACCACAATCTTATCACTGTATTTACCATACTGGAGTGAAATGACTTTGCTATAGTTTCTTGTTCCCTAAAGTAAACATCTCAGAAAAATTTTAAAAAGTAACTGATAACCTTTAAATTTTCAAATTACTGAGATGGCAGAATCGTCTGGATTATTACCAATGTTGATTTCTGGTTCCCTAGACCCAGAAAGCATAATTCAGAAAAAACACCTTCAGAAACAGTGATTATTCTTTCTAACACAGAGGATCTAGTAAGGTCTAGAGATCTGAGTCACCTTTAGGTTTCTTATTATCTTCAAGCCAGAAATAAAACTCCAAAAGTTTTCTGGATTAAGAAAAATTGTGATATATATATATATATATATGAATAATTATGACAGTTATATGCACACATATCAAAGATTACCATATATTCTAGAACTATATGTATAAAATGTAGTACAATATTACTAAATTGATATAATAATAATTTACTAATATGCCAGTTGATATATGTTGGTATATATATTATGTATACACACAAACACGTGCATGTCATATACACATTGCTATAGTTTGGATGAGGAACTCAATCCCCAATGAACCAGTATTGGGAGGAGGGTACCAAAGGCAGGTGATTAGGCCTTCAGGGATCCATTGTCAAGAAGGGATTAATGCCATGATTGTGGGAGTGGGTTGCTTGAAAAAAAAAAAGATGAGTTTTTCTCTCCTTCTCTTTTTATTTACACCATGTAACGGCTCCTGTTATGTTAGGACACAGTAAGACGGCCCTCATCAGATTCTGGATGCTTAATCACATATTTCTTATTCTCCAGAATTGTAAGGACATATATTTCGATTCTTTATAAACTGAATAAACTGAATTATATAAACTGAATTCTGTAATAGCAGCAGAATAGCTGTATATTATATTTTGGAATAGCAGCAAACACACACATAAACAGAGACACACATATATAGTCAAATATAGATGTATGAATTTGGTATGAGTACATTTATGTATTTAAAAGTTATAATTAAATTTCTCCAATGTTAATTAAATTTTTGCTTATCTCTGCATTTTACATAAAGGGGTACTTTAACTTCATCATTCACTTATAAACCAATTAGTTTCTAAACCCTTCAATATGATGTTTTTTTCCTTCAAAAGAAAGACTTCTAATTGGAATTTTGAGATATGAAAATGTGTGCTGTGGTAAAATATGGACTTATAACTATTGCATTTAATGGGTAAAGCACTTGAGGAAAAGCATTTTAGATATATAACCCAGCTTAAACTCAATAAAATGCTTTTCTGTGTAGAAGGTTTTCAGAGGCACAGTGTTTCAAAAATGCTCAAAAATTATTGCATCAAAAGTTGATTTATATAATATTGTAATATAACCTTGAAAAATACCTGCTCATAAACCTTATTAAAAGTTCTTTTTCAACCCAGGTTATATTCTTACGGAAAGAATTATCAACCTCCAAATAATTTAGATGCAAAGATAGATGATTTATGTAGTAATTTGTGAGTCTGTGACCCAGAGGAGCTAACCCTCTGATAAAAGGTGTTTTATATTAGACTGACCTATTGTACTCAACTTAATTTAAATTGTTTAATCAGAACCAACGGACTGGCTTGAACAGGCTACTGAGAGATTCATTTCATTCTGTTACTTGGATAGAAAGAATTAGTCTGTCACTGAGTGTAACTGACGGGATGTTTTATGACCTATCCATATAACATACATAAGCAATATGTGGCTGAAACAGAGCTTCTTACTGATTTGAAGACTAGAAAATTAGAATAAATCTCTCATACTTAAGAGTCTATGCATATGAGACAGAGAGAAACTATAAGCAGCTAGGAAGGACCACACAAAGCGACTTTTGATGACAAATCTTATCTTAGTTAAGATAATTAGCCAACCCCCAAATACAGTAAGGTGGGATTCTAAGAAGCTAGCAGAATGGAAAGCCCCACTAGAAACATCTCTCTCCATCTAGACAAAAATGAACTGGTAGTATCTATCCCATGGAATCATTTTGGAATGATGGCATTTTACTGAAAGCTTTTGACTTCCACAGTAGCAGCTATGCACCTCCACTCCTCGGTCACAGACGGGAAGCTGGGCTTCGTGTTCCAGGAGCAGCCTGAGCACTGCTTGAGCAAATGAAGGCGGGTAAAAAGGAACCACCTAATTGTTCCCTCAAACACTGAGGATCTGTGCTCTGATTGCTGATTGCTGCTTCTGATCTTAGAGGTGAGGACAAAGAGGCAGGAGCGATTGTGGCATCTCCCCACACTGTGGTTGCAAACCTCTCCCTCTTGGCTGAAGTGACTTCCTGCAGAAGATTGACAACTAGTTTTCCTCCTTCGTGTTTCTTTCCCTCACCCACTTTGGAGAAACCCATTGAGGGCCGTAGACTCCAAACAACCACACACACACACGGGAGAAATAAAAGGCCCTGTGTGCACTTAAGCACAGGTTCAGAAAAGATCTGAAAAGAGCTTCAGTTTACATCTCTGGCTGCTCCTTGGCACAAAGGCATGAGCTAGGGAAAAAATTAAAAACAAAACAAAAAAACTGAAATCCTTAGAAATGAAAAAACAATCTGATTTTCAGACTTGCTAGAAAGACTATTAGACTTAAATCTCCTATTTTCTTTTTTTTTTTTTTTTTGAGACGGAGCCTCAAGCTGTCCCCCTGGGTAGAGTGCTATGGCATCACAGCTCACAGCAACCTCCAACTCCTGGGCTCAAGTGAGTCTCCTGCCTCAGCCTCCCGAGTAGCTGGGACTACAGGCGCCCGCCACAACGCCTGGCCATTTTTTGGTTGCAGCCATCATTGTTGTTTGGCGGCCCGGGCTGGGGATTCGAACCCACCACCTTAGGTGTATGTGGCTGGCGCCTTAGCCACTTGAGCCACAGGCGCCGAGCCAAATCTCCTATTTTCAACAAAATCACCAGGCATACACAAAAAAGACTTAATGGACCAGGCAGGGCCAGTTGCTCAGTGGGGTGCTGGCCCCACATACCAGGGTGGTGGGTTTAAACCTGGCTCCAGCCAAACTTCAACAAAAAATACCTGAGCATTGTGGTGGGCACCTGTAGTCCCAGCTACTCAGGAGTCTGAGGCAAGAGAATCGCCTAAGCCCAAGAGCTGGAGGTTGTTGTGAGCTGTGATGCCAAGGCACTCTACGGAGGAAAACAAAATAAGACTCTGTCTCTAAAATTCAAAAAAAAAAGAAAGACTTTATGGATCATACAAAGAAAAATATATCTATGAGAACTGTTGAAAAGACCTGCAGGCAGACCTAAATGGCTCTCTGTCCCTGGATATACGCCTCCTTTTTGTTTTTACTGTGTTTTTTTTTTTTTTTTTTCTCACCAGGATATAATGTTTGTTAATCTTTGACTCCTTATTGGTCAAAATCTCATTTCTATTTAAAATCTTCAAGTACCAAAGCTCTATGCAGCCTCTCCTATGAATACTTTAGTGGTAACTTTTTGCATTTGTTAGTGTTGTTAGACAGAGTCTCACCCTGTTGCCCAGTGGTATTAATTTACCATCATTGGAAGTTCTGCGGACCCTTCTTAATGACAGCAAGCAACATAAGCCTAATGTGAAATGATTTAAATCACAGAGGAAATGTATCAACTTGCACTGATAAAGTCTCCAAAGGGAACTGGATCTAGGTATTCCACCAGATTACCAGGATTTCATTTTCTCTCTCTTTCCATCTCTTGAGTGCTTTTTTAGTGATAGGTTCATTCTCAGGTCTGCATCGTCCCTATGTGATCCCTAGCAAGTACAAGTTTATGCAATTTTTAGAGCAGGGAGACCTAACATGAGGAGAATTGGATAACTTACTGGACAAATCTAGGTCAAGCAACCGATGTTGGAGCTTATGGCACTGCCAGTCCTCCTCAAATCATATGGACATTGGTGCATAAATCAGCTTTTGTGGCTCAACTCCATAATTTAGTGGCATCACCAGAAACATCAACCCCTGGGCATCCACAGCTTCAGCTGATCATGACAGGGTGGATCCCGCTTTCTTGGGTTAGCTCTGCTGCACATGTTTCTCTCTCTTCTCCTCCAGGAGCTGTAGGCTGACCAGATAATGTCCAAGGTCTGAGACAGCAATCTTCATTGGTGAGGACCATTTCAAGCTTTTGTTTGTATCATGTCCACTAACATAGATCACTACGACATAGCCAGAATCAAAGAGCATGAACATGACCCCATCTGCTGTGTGAAGTACTTCAAGGTCATAACTACAGTGAAGGGTGAAGAATTGGAGCCAGAAATTCAATCTACCATAGGAACTGTTGTTCCCAATGGAAAACACAAGATTCTTATTAAAATTAAAGTAAATAGATTCAGGTAAGGAAAAGAGTGATAATAGAGACTATCTCACTTTTATAAATTTTTAATGTTATAAGAACCTTGATAGCATAGACTATATCACATTAAATTTTGAAAATATTATGGTTTCTAAAATAGTGTCAGGTGTAGGGTATCCATGCAGTTAGTATTTATCCAGTATCAAATTCCCAATTCATAGTTTGCAGCAAGTATCACAATACTTTCCCACAAAGAGGCATAAAGCATTCAGGGCTTGCATATATTACTCGGAAACATTTTCAGCTTCAGCTAACACATTACCTGATTAATAGTAGGTTTAATCAGCAAGAGTTTAATTTCTTGATCGACGAATGTAGAGATTTTCTTGATTGACGAATGTAGAGATTTGCAGCGATTTTTTTCAAGAATTCAGTCATGCCAGATACAGCATCTTTATGATTTTGGGGCCTTTATCTTTTGGCTACAGAGTGACTTTCTTAGCATTATAAGAATGTTCACAGTAAGAAGACATGGCAAAAGAATGGTGCAGGCTATACTGATGCCTACAAGAGAGAATGAATATATTTCCCAAATTGCCAAAGCAAATCTCTGGCCACATTTCATTGACAAGAATTATGTTGCCTGCTGAATTTTAGCTGCAGGAGAGACTGAGAAAGTGTAGTTGATTCTAATACATTCTATTGTGGAAGACAGAAAAGAGAAGACTGTTTGGATACTGTTTGAAGACTGTTTGAATGTTTAATGAACTAGCAAATTATGGCTCCAGCCCTTCCCATCTCTAGGAATTAAAAAGTAAACTGTTAGTATTCAGTAAGATTCATCAGTCAATCAAACAATACCTACGCAAGTAAATATTAATTTTAGAGTAAAAACCTAGATGGAAAAATTGTCTACCTAACAGCTGTGTAATTTTAGAAAACTCGAGTAACTTCTCTTACTGCTATTCACTGACTAGTTCCTATTTGATAACGAGTCCCTGAGTTTGCCTTTCCATTGTGCCTTTCCATCACATTCCATTGTGATGTTTCATTTAGAAGAATGGTTTCCAGGTCTATCCAGGTTGTCCTGAAAAATACTAGATTGCCATTTTCCTTTATGGCTGAGTTGTACTCCATCATATGCATGCACACAGCACATTTGATTAATCTGTTCATGTGCTGGTGGGCACTTGTGTTGTTTGCCTATCTTTGCAGTTGTGAATTGTGCTTCCGTAAACATTCAAGTGCAAATAAAAGAATGAAACAGGATCCGCACATTCGCCACTCATAAAATTATCACACAACGGATAAAAGACTTCAGTCTATGGCAGGTTGCTATAAAAATTCTAAAGGGAAATGTTGAAAATATTCTTATAGATATCAGCCTAGACAAAGAATTGATGAAGACCCCCAAAGCAATCACAGCAATATCAAAAATAAATAAATAGGACCTGATCAAATTAAAAAGACCTCTGCACATCCAAGGACATAATCAAAAAGCAAACATACAACCCACAGAATGAGAAAACATATTCACAGGCTATACAGAGAACTTAAGCAAATTATGAAGAATAGATCAATCAATTCCTCTTTCCCTAAAAATCTTGTTAATATTTAAATGATTTCCAGAATCTCCTTTCTCTTCACTTTTTTAGGATTCTGTTAGGTATGCTGAGTTCTACAATAATTTGAATGGAATATCTGTAATCTAGTTCTATTATGAAAGACTGATTAATTTAATCAAAAAGAAAGTATTGCCATAGAGAGAGAAAGAGTGAGAGCAAGAGAAAGAGCTAGAAAGGGTATTTTATACATATTCTGCAATATTACATGCAGTGTAATGCTTGCAAAGGAATTTCCAACATATAAAATTATTATAATTTTTCCTTTGAAAATGATGGAGAGAATGTGTATATAATGGCCCTGAACTACTTCAGAAATCTGCAGGTAGTTTAAGGGAGTTTAATGTGATATTAATGGTAACACTAGGAGTTTGTACAATGCTTTGTGGTTTACACAACTATTTTATGTCAGATTCCATTTGGTTCTTATAGAAGAGATGGGAAGTAGCTAATACATTTCTCATCTTGCCAACGAGAAATGTGAGATTTAGAAAGTTTATAAGATTTGATAAAGCTCCCCAACAGAGTCAGGGGAGAGCTCAGACTAAAACCTGGAAGCTCAGACGTTAAGTCTGGAGCCCAGAGCGCTAGAGGTTGTGTTACTAGAATTATGATCAATAAGCTGGGCTACTAACAGCACTGTGCTTCTGTTTCCTCGTTGGTAAAATAGGGATGATATAAGTCCCTACTTGCTAAATTTGTTGCATTAGTCTACTAAGGCTGCTCCAGCAGAGTACCCTAGAATGGCAGCTTAAACAGCCTTCATTCATCTCTCACAGTCTGAAGTCAAGGAAATCTAAGATCAAGGGGTGAATGATTTGCTTCTTGGTGAGGGCCCACTCCCTAACCTACAGAAGGCCACCTTTACAGCGTGTGTGCACATGATACAGAGAATAATGTCTCTTCTTCTTGTTCTTAAGAAGAGCTATAAAAAGTCATAGGATGGTCCCAAATCCATGACCTCATCTAATCCTAATTACTTTTCAAAAGCTTTATCTCCAAATACCATAATATTGGGCAGTAATTCTTCAGCATATGGATTTGGGGGGAACATAATTCATTGTATAGCTGTTGTCATACCAAATGTGAGATCACACATGTGAAGATTTTAGAGTAATGATTTGTATTTAATATGCAGGCCAATAGCTAACATTTTAGCTATTACTTGTGTTGTTATCCTTAATACTTTTCATTTTTCAGAATCAATTAGATATCACAAGGTGAAGTAAGGTAAAAATAATCTAAATTTTTTCTATAATAAATAAACCAGGTAGTTTCAGTATTAAAGCAACTCTTCCGTAATAGCTTGAACATTTTAAGAAACAACACATTCTGTAGACTGTTTGGAGAATAACTGCTCTGGGGGACACATTGTACAGTGGTTGACTTAAGTTTATAGCAGTATGCCATAGTGTTTAATAAGCAAATGCCTTCCTTCCTTGGAATAGTTCAAACCGATTTTTGTGAAGTAATGGCCCCTGTGTTAATAGAAGCCTGAGGTGCATCTTAACTGTCATCTTCATTTATCAGGGCTGGCTTTCCCCTGAAGGATCTGGCTTGTTTATGTAGTTAAGTAAACCATTTTGTGCAACATAGTCTAAAGGTTGAAGCCACCTTTTTTATTAAACAAATAGTAAAATATGTTTGAATATTCATTATGAATAAGACTGTGTTATGCACTGAGAATGTGCCATTGATTAGAATTTGTGTGGAATAATGGAGACAAGCCAGAAAACAAGTATGTTCAGGGCAGCAATGAAGGGCCATAATGGAGGATATGGGTGAGGGCCATCAGTGAGAGGTGAAGTGTCTGGAAGGCTGGGGAGGACGGAGTAAGTGGAGCAAGGGCATAGACTGGCAACTCTCCTGGATGAGTCTACTGTAAGCAGGTGAAATCTGGATAACTTACTGGTATAAGCTCCTACTACTCATGACATGGCATCATTTACTCACATGAATACAAACTCCTGATGATGTCTTCAAAGCTTCTATTCTATTTTGCTGCCTCTGAGCACCTATGCCATTCTTACCTACCATGTGAAGGAGACTGGAAATGATAATTCTTTCTCTAACCAAATTGACTTTGGAACTTAATGGTGTAAAGGTGGAGCAACACATCCTGCCACAGCATCACCACTTAAACTGCTTAGGCCATACCCTGCTACAACATGACCTCTTTTGATGTTGACATTGCTGCCTTCCACACATAGCCACCAGAAGCAAGCCTGGGAGAGGTTCCCATGGTCCAGAGTCCAGGGGTCCTCAAACTTTTTAAACAGGGGGGCCAGTTCACTGTTGGAGGGCTGCACTGTGGACCCGGGATGAGTTGGCTGCTAATCAGACAGGCAGCAGCACCAAAAACACCCGGCAGGCCAGATAAATGTCCTAGGCAGGCCGCATGTGGCCCGTGGGCCATAGTTTGAGGATGCCTGGTCCAGACAATCTAGTGAGCTTGACATGATTTAGGACAGCAGTTCTCAACCTGGTGGTCGAGACTCACAAAAACTGTATTAAAGGGCTGTGGCATTAGGAAGGTTGAGAACCACTGATCTAGGAGAACATGTCATCTTCACCTCATTTGTCAGGCATGAAACAGCACATAGATCTGAAAGCCCCTTGGTAGAAGGAGCACTCTTGAAAGACAGTTGTCACCACTTAACACTGCCCTAAGGTGCAATAAACTAGAGAGGGTATTGTGGCTGGAGAACAAACAGGTGAGAGCCGACACGCCAGCCTACTCACGCATCTCAAGTCCAAAGGTCAGATTGGGACGGCAGAGTCCATCTCTCCCCCACAGCTGATGTGAGCATGTTCACATCTTCTGGAGTCCCAAGCCTCACTTTATTTCATGACAGCAGTCCTGCCCTGTCTCACCAGGCCTGCCTTCTGGATTCTGGTTCGTCCACAGGCCCCTGGGATGACCATCATAAGCACAGGTCCTAGAGTTCCTCCACTAGTCTGGTGAATGTGACTTGTGGAGAGAGCAACTTGAAGGTGAGAGACTGAGATCCATGAAGACCCATCCCTGTCCCAACAACACTGACAAGTCCAGTTAGACCCAGGTACCAGAAAGAGTTTAAAATTGTTGTGGGGGCACTCCCAAACAGACACAGGGTCCTTAGTAGGACTGCCTCTTGCCTTGGGTTATAGGTGTTGTAACTTAGTCTTATATTTTCTGTTACACATGTACCTTCTTCTGTATATCCTATTTTCATATGATATTCATAGGTATTGAAAACACAGAGGTATCCTTTGAGAAATAAAAACTGAAAATATTTGGTAAAACAAAGTTAGAAACATTTTATTAAAGGTGGTATACACCAAGCCTGTTGTATTAAACAGGCTTTGGACTTCTCTAGAAGACAGATAACATGTCACTTGGTAGATTACTCAACAAATAAGTTTAAATATACTTCAAGTAAATGAATAAAGGAATTTAATAAAGAATTTGGTCTATTGGAGTAGTAGTTGATAAAGGCCTTATACGGGGATTACATTATCTAGGGACAATCCTGGCTCCAATCTTCCTTGGTATAAGTGGATGAGTAAATTGCAGAATTTTTTTATGCCTCTCTTTTTTTTTTTCATTTTAAAAATGAGACTAATAATCCAATTGAAATGAGTGCTGCTATGAGAATTATGCAGAGCATAACATGTAAAACAATTAGTACAATGCCTGGCACAGAGTGGATAATAGTCTAGTCTTCCAACATCATTAGAATGTTGCAAAGATTATACGGGATTTACAAAGCACTTTGAACAGAGGTTTGGCACATATAAACTACTTCAAAATGTCAGCTATTCTTGCCACCTCTCTCTTATATTTCCATTCATAGTTTAAATGATTTCAACAAGGAGTCATACAAGTTCAGCTTGAACAACTCTATTTATTAGAAATTTCATTCCCTTTATTACTTCTTGTACTAGTTTTTTGAAATCTAGCCTTTTTCTTGTTTTATCTGTTCTTGTTCTTAGATATGGATTTTTTTTTTTTTTTTTTTTTAGTAATAACAGTATCTTGGGCAAGTTGAAAATAAGTTTGTTTTTTTTTTAAATTAGATTTCACATGTCTGGCATGTACCCCATTGATCCCACCCTTGGGAAATCTTCAAAGAATTAAAAGGCCAGCTATCCCAAGTCAGCTAAAGAACATACCAAACAGCCTCGGTGGGCTGCAGCATGACATGGATATCATCGGGCTTTTGGTGAATGAAATACCCTCCTGTGTTTTGCCAGTACCTATAGTGCTGGAAATGTCTTTGTGGAAAATAAATCAGAAATATTATACTTCTCTTGCTTGTGAGGTTTATATTTTTTAAAAGAAAATCAACCTAGCTTTAGCTCCAACATTCACATTTCTCCTTACAAAGACTGAATTGATACCAAACAGAATGAATTTAAAACTTTGTACTCTGAAAAAAAAAAAAAAAAAAAACTTTATACCCCGTCTCTTGGAAGATTCTTCACATTTCATTTTTATAGCTAAAATGTAAGTATTTTTTAACAAAATATAAAAGATTTATTTTAATTCTCATTAAAAAATATGATACATGTGTATTTTTGCCATTTGTATTGCCTCATGGAAAAAGTAAAGCAATTTCTTTTTTTATGCATTGGAGATTCAAAGTGGAATAATTACTTTCTGGGTTAACGACTTACTTTAGGTAAATCCTCATATGAAATTTCCACTCATGGTGTCATTAATTTTTTCTTATCATTATCATTCATTAAATGATTCAAACCATCATTATTATTTCTTTTCCCAAATAACTCCAAGGATTAAGAGAATATTTTGGTGACAGTATCCCTAATGATGAATTCTTACTCCTATTTCTAATGGAAATCACACAAGGGTGGGATGAGGGAAATTAGTATATGAAATTTTACATCTGGGATTTTTCAAAGAATTCTCTTCATCAATCAACAGTATTACACAAAGAAGTGTAAAAATGGGTCAAAGACATTTCTTATTCCGTGTATCCTCAGCATGAAATGAAGATAAAGTTGTTTATTAAGTGGCTGGAGGTAACGAGCTATTCTTCATGTTGAATAATTCAGTCCACAAAGAAGAGTCAAGTTAACCTCATCCAATGCTGAAACCCCTCCCAGACTCCAGGGATGGCCAGTTCAACGCTATCCAACAGAAAGTGACCAAGTGAGCCCAAACATTCCCCTTGGCTTCACCAAACTTTAGACAAGATCTTCCTGACTTTGAGGCCCTGAACTTTCTTTTCTTACAAATTTACTTTAGAAAATTTGCTGTAGTATATACTTTCCCTGCTCATTTCAGATGCAAACTGACTTCCAATCTCTTGCCATTTTTACTACTCAGAAATGTTCTCAAGAACCTGGGAACCATTCCTTTGAAATAATCAAGAAAGTTGTGTCTCTGTTCCAAGTCTCTGTGAGAGGTTAAGAACCGAACTTCGATAAGAGCCAGTGGCTGAAATGGATGGCCTCATCACCCTGACCAAGCTCCCTTAACACTCACCTCAGTGCTTAACCACATGTAAGTCTGTTTCAATGGTCTCCAATTCCAGTTTTCTCCCCTCTTGTAACATCCTTGAATAAAGTTGACCTGTTTAACTCTAATTCATCCTAATTTTTCTTTGACAAAAGCAATAAGTTCCCTATGTTACTTTGACTATGACTATGCCTACAGACAATTATAATAATACTACGGCTCCCCCAAATGCAATTGGTCCATTTTATATAAACTAACTTGGATAATGAGTTTATATGTACAAAATTTATAGGTGATTGTTTTAATTATATAGGCAGCATTATGGCTACTTGCGGTAATTAGATCAATAAAATTCTTACTGGTACATCAAGAGAAATAGTTTATGTATAAACTTTCTAAAGATTTAGTTTTGCACCAATATGAATCTGGCCTTATTAAGCTGCAATTTTATTTCTGTATTTATTTATACAATAACATCATAAGGGGAAATAATTTCTGTCTGAGAAAACGTGGGTTCAGTAAAATGAAATAGATTTAGTTATTATAGTATTTCTCAAAATATGCTATTGAGCATTGTGAATCTATGAACCAGTTTGAAACATTTACAAAATATATTCAGAAAACCATTTCTTTAAAGAGCATTTCTGAGGCTTGGGATTCCCTGGAATAAATGTTTGAATATGTTGCTCAATAACATTTATTATTGTTTCTCAAATCTGGCTCCTGATCAGGCACCTTTTTTCCTTTTTTTTTGAGACTATAGTTTCTCTGCAATGTAATCATGCATGCCAGGGAAATCTCTCTCCCTCTCTCTCTCTCTCTCTCTTTCTCTCCACACCCCCTCCTTCATTTGCTTTCTAAAAATTTCCCAAATGCCTTCATCAACTTCAGTGGTTTAACATTTGAGAATCGCCATTAAATAATTACAAATTTGAAATGTTGCTGAAAATTTAGAGGTTTTCTTCATTTTGAAATTTGTTTTTATGTTTTATTTGAGTGATGAAACTTGTTGCTGTTACACTTCCATCTTCAAATCGTTTTATTCATTCCTCAAAATTTATACTTCATATGTTGGGAATAACTTTATGAGCCCCTGTCTAAATATCCCCTTGAAGGGATTGCTTAGATAAAATCCTCTGTGCTATTCCTTCTTTTCTCCCTAAATATGTATATAAGCGTTTCAAAACTCCTGCTGGAAAATTGCTTCATCTTGGTTATTGATGTGAACCTATTAATATGCATGCCTGTATTTGTTTAATAGTAGGCTTTTAATAATCTGATCATATTATGTTAGTTCTTGAAATGGACCTGAATCTACTCCAGTCATTCTGTAGTTTCCCTGGTGTCATGTAAACATATGGTACACATTAAGTAGCCACCTACTTCTTTAAAACCATGGTCAATGTATGTGCCTCAAAGAAGATATCTGTATCTATATTGCTCTATCATCTCTGTCTATATAAATCTAAATTTACATAAATTTCCAGAAATATTATGGATACAAATGAAGTAAGTGATGCATTAAAATAGTTTTCAATTATTCTTTTTGACAAAGTTTTATGTAAGAAACAATATTCTAGCTTAGTTTAAAAATTAAACACACGGAACCTTCTTTTTAATACATATCACTATCAAGTCCAGGCAGCCACACACACACCTCTCCTGGGAACAATAGATATCTCAGTCCTGTGCAATGAAAACTCCCATTGATTGGATTTTTTTTTCAGGTGGAGTTCTTGTTCCTCTATGCCTATTTTGGCATCTTGTGACAAAATACACTAGCGCTTAGGATAATCGATATAAGGTTTATTCATTATTATTGTATCACTATTATTATCTCATTATTTTTGTTATTATAAATGAACATATGGTACCCATAACTTCCTCAATGTCCTATATCAATAGATAAAGCCAATGACATAATTATATAAATTCTAGTAAAGTTCCGCTGTTTTAAGATTTAAAGGATTGCAGTTTATCAGGGTGATCTTATCTGCAGGTAAAGAGGTAGGGAATATTCAAGAAGGATCTAGTGGTGAATAGAAGGAAAGAAAGTCCATATTGTCCATGGCAAGTTTGATTTCATACCCTAACCCTTTAACTAGCTCCAAAGTGATTAAATATCTCATGTTAATATTCCTGTTTTAAGTTGTCTTCCACTCGTTGTCTTAGTAACTAATGAACAAGGTAACGTATAGCTGACTTCTTATGTGGGTGGGATCTAATAAACAGAAAACTTGGACAGCTGAAATTGCTTAAATGAATCTTCCAATAGACGGGTTTTTTTTTTTGGTAAAACTTAATTGCACATGAACTACCAAACTCTGCCAAATAATCTCTCCAAACACTAGAATCTCAAAGAAAAAAAAATAATTCAGATTCCTTCTAACTCCATCATTCTCTAAAATGCAATTTCCGAGTCACTTCACAAATGGGGAAGGATGGAGAGCATGAGGGGTAAAAACTCGCCTGTCTGGTACAATGAACACACTTTTGGTCATGGGCACACTAAAAGCAGCTTAAGCCTTATCCAAGGCATCCGTGTAACAAAACATTTCTAGCTCCTTAAAATCTTGAAATAAAATGAACAAAGAAACAAATAAATGAAATGCCAAGGATTGTCAATATTTTATTTAGTTAACTAGCAGCATCTATAAAGAGAGAAAAAAATATGGATATTAAATAAATATATAATATTGGGTTGAGAAACAACAAAGAGAAGAGATGTCATTAGAGAAACTAGCCACCAAATCTGAGAAAGACTATTTTGCCTGGAACGAATCCTGACCCCTTTTCATAGCTCTAAGATACAGGTCTTAGAAATAATTTTAGTTACAGATGATACACAAAATCCTGATTTAAAAATGAGCAAAAAGGGTGGCTCCTGTGACTCAAAAGGGTAGGGCACCGGCCCCATATGCTGGAAGTGGTAGGTTCAAACCCAGCCCTGGTCAAAATAAATAAATAAATATGAGCAAAAACCAGAAATAGAAAGAATTCAAGAAAGTATAGAGAGAAATATAAAATTATCCCCTCCTTATAGAGAGCTGAGTTTCAGAAAAAAATAAAATAAAAAAGGGAACGCTTCCTTTAATGAAATTTCCTTCTTTTCTGATACATTTTGAATTTAGCACAATTGGTTACCTTTTGTACTGAAATTATGTAAGTGAACATCTAAATTGTAATCAAGTACCAAAAATTAGTTGCATGATTTGCTCATATACAATCTCTATTTTTTCACAAAATGCTATAAAGCAGTCATTACTCTGAAGAACCTCTGATTGAAAGAGCGTCTGATTGTTACACTCGCATAACAAAGAAAGCATTTTCATAGAGGTGGTCATACTGGGCAAATCTGTAAAAATGTATGACAGAGTATAGGCATGGCTAATGGTAATTTTCAAATGAAAGAAAACATTAAGAAAATATGAAACAAGCAAAGATGATTTACCTATGGCCTGAAAGCTAGTTTGAAAATTGAAGTTTTCCCAAATTATTTCTAAGACACTCTATTATTGCTCCTCATTAAGGATTTCAAATAACTTGAGGACGCACAGTGGTTTGGGAGTGTACACTCACATTGTAATATTAAGCAAAATCCGATAAACTTCTAACCACACTGTGATGCTGGGGCAAGTGGCAAAGTCTGTCAGGGATTTCAGAGACCAGCTTTTTAGGACCCTTAGAACTTTTTTCTTTAGCTATTCTTTAAATATCTTTAAAGAAGATAAAAATGGGTCTGTTAGATGTAAAAATCAGTTCACATGGGTAATCATACCTTGACCAAAATCTTGAATACATGAAAATGCAGTTAGAACATAAAATATCAAAAGATCTCCTTGTCCTTTTTTTGATAATTTAAGCATAGTACAAATTTTTTTAAGAATAGTAAAAGCAATAGTGAATTAGCCGTGGGGGATAATTCAGAACAGCAGAACTGGAAGCTCAAACCATATTTCTGCCCATTGTTCCCTTTAAAATTATCTTCAGTCACTCTTATTTTTAGCTTTATAAACCCTTTTGTAATGCAAGAGTTCTATTGTATAGTAAGAGAAATTTGATGGCAATTAAAAGATCAGTGAGTCTTTAGGCTTTATAGCAGATCCAGTAATGGTTTTCATTCTTATCCCAGAATCAAAACATGTACCTGAATAATAGCCTTTTGCAAGACAGGACTCCAGCTGATCTCCTCACGAAATACTGAGCAAGATCAAAAACTTCAAAATGAACTGTATACTTAATTTTAGGTAGTGCATTATTACTCAAAAGTCATTATTTATAGACTTGCACGCTAAAATACTGCACTAGGTTTGACAGGAATTATTTTAAGGGAAGAAAATAGTGATAACAATCTGATGTGATTACTTAGCACTGATCACTTTAGTCAAAGGTTAATTTCACTATCAGGTGTCATTCAAATAAAGAGAAGAAAGATGAGAGGAAAGGAAATTAAGCGGCATGGTAGAATGAGGAAAAAGCCAGGGTTTCCTATCAGGGTTCAAAATCAAAGAAGAGAAAGCTATCTGTTGAAAAAAATCAGAAGCACAAAATTAATTGAGACTTAATTCCAACCCTCACTTGCCCCACTTGCTTGTGTTTCAAACTTTCAATCAGGCACATCCTGAGGGGATGAGACCCCGGGGTATGTGACAGGGGACAGAAATAGCTCAGCTATTAGAGGTGATGGCAGACAAAAGCGTTTTCGTTTTGAAAAGATACTTTCAGAAAAGGGCGATGAAAACAGTTATAATTAATATCTACCAAGGGTTTTGATCCTGGCAGACATTGGGATAATTGAGTTATACTCCTCAGATCATGTCATTCTCATAATTATTTTATGAGATAGGCACAGCCATCAGCCCTTTGTGCCAGAGGAAAATAAAAAGCTCTCTGAGTATAATTTATCTCTTTTATACGTTTAGTAAGTGGCGTAGCAAGAATTCCAAACCAGGCCTATTCTATTTTAGAACTTGCAATGGTAAGCCCGCTAGATTTTATGCGTGACTAAGGCTATGAAAAATACACTGCTTAGAGGAAAAAGAAAAAGGAAAGAAAAGTTAGTGTTACTATCCAATACCGGTGTGTTCTAAGAATGAATATATGATCTGAAACATTTCCACTCATTGATTTTCAACCTTTGGTTACTTTCTATCCAATTACACAATATAATCTTATTTTAGCAGATGTCACAGTAAACTTCTCTACTAAGATGACATTTCTAGTAATCTTGAATCATTGACAATATTCACTATTAACAACTGATAAATATTTTTGAAAACTCTGGGGACATATATATATTCCCAAAGGCAATTTTTTCACATTTCAGAGAGGCAACATATTGAAATACTATACCTGATGAAGTACCAGTAGGCAATGATGCACAACCCACTATCCAATACCAGGGTATTTCTTCAACAAACCATGTGTATGTTTGAAACATATAAAATAAATAATGACTACAAATTTCAGCTCAATCTTCCCTGACAAATAAGCTCGAAGTCAGTGTTTGTTACCAAATACTTATGAAGAAATTCATAGCTCTTATACTTCAGAACTGCAGAGTGATTACAAATCTGCATTATACATTTCTTTTCTGCAGCTTGATCTTTTTCACTTAATCTTCTACTTGGAAAAAATTTTTGGCAATTACATAGAGATCTACATCATTCATTTTAATAGCTGCATATTATTCCATTTTATGAAGGTACCATAGTTCATGGCTAGTGATAAAAATTAACAGTGGTTATTTGTCAAACTAATTCTGACCTCTTTCAGCTGCCATGAGCTGCACAGCCCATGCTTCAAAATTATTTTTATTAAGCCACTTTCCTGGACATGTTTCTTCTATAATAATTCAAACATTATACTCATCCTGGAATGTGTTAACATGTTTTCACGTCTTTGTGGCCAAGATGCTTGCCATTTTCTGGTGGGGAGTACTATATTGCAAGAAACTTGAATACAGGAGATATTTTATTCTAATTAATTTTCTCTAAAATGTGTGTGCAGTCTTGGGCATCTTCTTAGGCTTAGACAAAAATTCATCTTAAAAGTTGAAGAGACTGAAATAAATGATTTCAAGAGGTTGACGACTACATAATCCCCATATAATCCAAAGTTTTACTAAAGTTTTCATAAAATCGGGCACAGAGGGAATAATCCTGTATCTTTGAGACATCTTGGGATAAATGAAAGACAATAGGCTTGATAGCTCTGGGTGCCCCAGGACCTACCTGTGTACCCTAATAACTAAGGAGATCAACAATCTTGCTATAAAAGTTGTAAATCTTAGCTATGAGTATTGATGAAATCTACCCAGAGACACTGTAAGTGGCTCCCCTATGGGGTTCAATATGTAGGTTTATAGAATCAAAAGACGTTCATTTCCCCAGGAGTATTTGGTCTTTGAGTGATTTCTAATAGGGTCATTTACACCTGAACTAGGTAGTTTTACCAAAGTCCACGGTGGCTCCACAAAGCTGTGTGCTATCCAGGCATTCCCTGTACCGTTGCTCTTTCATCCTCAGAATACAGCTTTACCATGCAGTCTAAGATGCTCCAGTTTTAGCTACCTGGCCCAAATTTTACCAAGCAGAAGGCAAAATATGGAGAAAGCTCATGTGTATCTCCCTTATAGGATGCTTTCTGGAATTCATTCCTGAAAAATTGTTTGTGTCTCACTGGCCAGAAGTTAGATACATCCCTGTACTTTACAAGAAGGGTTCAGAAATGCATTCTATCTCCTGTGTTACCACCTGCCCAGTTAGAGTTTGTGAGCTTTATTAGTAAGGAGAACTCTGAGAGTGGATAGATATATATATGTTATATATAACTTCATAAGAAAAGGAATGGATGCTTGACCATTTTTCAGTACCAATTGATTAAGAGATTATATTACTCTCATTATGAATTAAGCCAGGATTTCACACCTAGGACACAGAGGTTTTATAGCCAAACCTTCATTCTTGTACCCAAGTGCTGAGTGAACTTCCTCTAGTCACTTACTTTCTCTGGACTTCTGGTCTGTTTATCTATTAAGTGAATGGATTGAACCGAATAAACTTTATAGCCTCCTCTAACTCTAGAATTCTAGAGTTTGGGTAATATGAGATACATCAGCTACCAGTAAAATGAAGTACATGTAAATTATTTTCACGTTATTTTTTTCCTTTTTTAAAAAATTGTAATTGAAATTCCAGAGTTTGCTGGAAAATATTCTTCAAGAAAGATGATAGTTTTTGAAAGAAAGACATTATTTTGAATGTTCTGTCACTAGGAAATAGCTTTTGGATCTTCCATAGGCAACGTAAAATATACAATTTTAGAAATTTGAAGTTTGTTAAGACAATGTGAAAATAATCAATGGCAAAATAACTCTCTTACTTATCTAGTTCAAAATATCATAACTTTTCATCTCAAATTTGTAGCTCTAGTTATGCAAAATTTAAAAGTTATATAAAACAAAATGTTTCTTGATAATTTCTAATGTTTATTGTGCTCCTATTCTTTATGTATATTAGGTAATAGATTGCTTAAAAAACATATATTTTGGAATTAATTATGCAAACATTCAGGTTAAGTAACATTATATAGAGTGTTGTAATGTTGCTAAGATAAAGATACTCCCAAGAATTACATCAGCAAGTCAGAATAACTGCTTTTATACTTACTGATGGTTAAATCTGGGCCAGCTGCAGTGGCTCACGCCTGTAATCCCAGCACTTTGAGAGGCTAAAATGGGCAAATAGCCTGAGCTCACAAGTTTGAGACCAACTTGCGCTAGAGAGCCCCTCTCATGGCACTCTACCGAGAGTTAATAAGTGAAACTCTGTCTCAAAAAAAGAAAAAAAAAAATAGCCAGGTGTTGTGGCAGGTACCTGCAGTTCCAGCTCCTAGGGAGGCTAAGGCAAGAGAATTGCTCAAGCCCAAGAGTTAGAGATTGCTGTGAGCTGTGACTCCATGGCACTCTACTGAGGGCAACAAAGTGAGACGCTACCTAAATCAATCAATCAATCAAATGGTAAAATCTTTGTATTGATATTATGTGGGATAATGATCAAATAGTACATCTGTCTAGCCACATTCATTTTATAACTGAGTGTGTCATTGTTAAATAGGATCATTTTCACATTTGACCATTAAAATACTTACTTTGACAAATGTAAGAAAGGGTCACTTCTTCAACTAAAGAATCTTCAAGCTTGAATTAGGCAGCTAAACCACCAGGTTTCTACCTGCAAATCTCTGAAAGCTTCTGCCTCCAGCATTGCTTTGGCCTACCCAGGTCCTGATTCCAGAGTGGATAGGTTATTTTTTATCCTCCCAGCTCTTCAGTGATGATGGCCACCTTCCACTGGGTATCTACCAGATGGGCCAGCCCCACATGAGGGCCACAGGGTGCTTCCTGGGCAGCACAGCAGGAAGCAATTTTGGAATTGTGCAGGGAGGTCACTGTGGACAGACAGGCAGCCTGAGTACTCAACTTTGACACACCATCTGTAGTAAATCTGGGGCTCCAGGGTTTGGAGTCTTTGAAAGAATTCAATTCCAGACTACAACAAGTTGCAGATCAGAGCAACATCTTTGAAGTTTTGGCTAAGAGAATAAGACAACCTCAAACTAGTAGTTGTTTGAAGTGGAAGTCTATACACAAAATGGACTCTTGGCTACAACTTTTGAATTTCTGAACGGCACCCCATTGCCCTCTGGGAAGGTGATTTTTCTTTCTTCAGTGTAGAAAGTAGCCAAGAATAAAATTGGAGTAAAATACAATTTTGTGGATGCTGGCAAGTTAGCAATTACATACTAAAGCTACATTGACGCTTGGGCATTTAAATATAAATTAAACAAATATATTCACATAAAATTACAGAAAACATGATCAATATAATAAATCAATAGTGACATGAAATAAAATTGGATTTTCTTTGCTTGGGGACAAGAAGTTTGGTAGAAAAGATGGGAGGAGGGTATAACAGAAGGACAGGAAGAAACTTGCAGATGCTGGGTGGCGCCTGAGGCTCAAAGGAGTAGGGCGCCGGCCCCATATGCCAGAGGTGGTGGGTTCAAACCCAGCCCCAGTCAGAAACAACGACAAAAACAAACAAAGAAAAAAAAAAAAACCTTGCAGATGTTAATAAGCTCATTCATTTGACTAAATAATGATTTCAAGTAAATATATACATTTATATGTGTTATAAATATGTAAGGCATACACATATGTATCCTATCAAATTTTAAACTGTGCATACAGTTCACTCCATTATACCTTAAATAAGCTGTTAAAAATAAATGGAGAAAATGTTCACTTCATTGCCCTTTTTGAAAAAGTTCACGCTGATAAATTATTCATATATCAAATTTTGTAAACAGATTTATTTTGTATAACGTGAGTTGAAAATGCACAGTATATTATTCAAATGAATGAGCCCTTAGACTTAAAAACTAGAGGAATTTATAAGTGCAGAAAGAGTTATTTTTCACTTCAGTTTCTCCAAATGAATCGGGAGCTGAATGTATAGGTTGAAGCTATTTCCACAATATATGCAATCTAACAAGTAGACTTTAAACTTGGGTATTTTTGGACAAGATCTTCTTGAGGGAGATAATCTGGATACAAAAGGTACAGACATTTGTACTTTTTTCAGCCACCAGCTATGCGTAGAGTCAATTAGCATTCTAGAAAGGTGTTAAAAAGGGTCTTCTGAACATCCGGTATAATTTTGCCTTAACAAAGTGCTACTTGCATACTCTTTGGCTTTAAAGAAGTGAATTTCGACACTTCTGCCTTCTTTGGCCTTCACAAAACTGGCTATTAGCTCAAATAGAAGCATTGGCTAAAGTGGTTCTGCAAAGGTACTTTCGTGGTTCTGCAAAATGCAAATAGCAATATTAGTTGAGTAAATGTGTGTCCGTCTGTGTGCTTACCACAATCTTTTATTCTAATTTCTTTTCAGTAAATTTAGAATGAAAGAGGTATTCAGGCAAATGTCCCTTTGAATTTGATTTCGACAGTACCAAAAATCGTTAATCATTATGTAACATGTCTGAAGTGCCTGGGAAATGACGTGGCACGTGGAAAACTCTCTGTAAGTGACTGTTAAGAAAAAAGAAGTCAATAAATGCTTTTTAAGGCTCAATTCCTGAATCACATACCCACGTTGCATGAGAATTAGATAATTGGGGTCTGCTGAGTGTTGCAATTATTTATGCTCTGTTCTTTATGTGTGTAATTGGAGTATGGAATTTCAAGGTTTGCAATGGAAAATAAAAATTATTCTTATCCTTGGCTTCTTCAATCTGCTTTCGATTGCTTCTCTCCCACTCACTGGGTTGTCTCTGTCTCTGCCGCCTCACAAAGGAGGGTGGTGGCATGTAAGACGCAAACAACGACACATCTAATGTGGTGCCGTATCTTTTGATTGTGAAAGATACCTGAATGCTGGTTCTTTGGCTCGGGAATTGCATATTCAGGGTACTCAGCTCCATTTCCCTCTTCTTGTACCCACCCTTCCTCTCTCACCTGCCTTCTCTCCCTGTACTCCTCCTGGTGTGAAGCTTGCAATTTCTAGATAGAAGAAAAACTGTTTAAACACAAATTTTATCTGAAAAAAATCTGAATTCTCCCTCCCTTCTTTGGGGGATAAATTAGAATCCATGATAAATGTGTCAGTGGTGTTTGTTCTGGGAAACTCACCTACCCTTTTGCATGTCAACAAAGACACATTAATGTTTGAAATCTAGTGATTTTAGGGCGGCACCTGTGGCTTTTAGTGGGTAGGTCGCCAGTCTCATAGACCAAGAGTGGCAGGTTCAAACTCTGCCCTGGCCAAACTGCAAAAAATAATAGCCGGGTGTTTTGGTGGGCGCCTGTAGTCCCAGCTAATTGGGAGTCTGAGGCAGGAGAATCACCTAAGTCTAAGAGCTGGAGGTTGCTGTAAGCTGTGATACCATGGCACTCTACCCAGGGTGACAGCTTGAGATGAAAGAATAGAAAAGAAAGAAAGAGAGAGAGAGAGAGAAAGAGAGAGAAAGAAAGAAAGAAAATGAGATCTAGTGATTTTAACCAGATATTCTTGTCTTTTTATTTTAAACAATGGTCTTAGAATTCTTTTATTGTTAGTATATGATGTAACCAAAACTGGAAGTCTTTCCTGCTGTTTTAACATTGTAATCCTATTTTAAAATAGATTCATAAGTAGGTGGATAGATGCTTTTAGCCTAACAAAAGACCCTCCGGCACTTGCTCCACACTTGATCCTTCTCCCTCCATTCATTCCCTGCAGATTCCTTCTGTTGGGGTCCCCTAAAAGAACTCTCAAAGAGGGTCTCTCGGGGATGATGTATCTTTGATCGGCTTTTGGAGGGTTCACTCTGGACAGAGAAAACATTTACCTTGTTTTATGACAGTCCATGGACCTGTCTTCAGTCTCCATCTGTCCTTCGGACTTCCCCAGGCAAGAGACATATACTCATTTTCCCTTCCCCACACTTTACATCGCACCTGAGAAGCTTTCTAAGTGGATACTGAAGGCCCATCACTTCCCTTAAGTGAACACTGCACCTGCTACCATCCCAACAAAGGAGAACAACTAGAGAGCCTGCACCAAGATATTCCAACAGGCTCTTTTAACATTGAATTAACTTTGTAAACAAGATAATGTTATGAATGTTACACAAGGATGCCTCTCACAGAAATCACAGAAAGCAAGTTCAAGGGATTCTTTGATCATCTGCTTCAATGGATTCTGGTAAATGACTTTGAAATAGAAGTCACTGATAACGATTTTTTCCATCAAAGATTAAAACATCTTGCCATTTACCATCAGAAAAGGACACGAATGAAAACTTGTTATTTACATATGACATACTAGGATGAAACCATTCCATTAATATCTTGTGGAAAGATTAAAATTTGGGGTCATATTTTATAAACAAAGACAAATGTTGAGAACTGAAGATTCATCCTTTGCTTGTCATAAGAAATTGAAAATCATTAAATCTGTTCTGAATCTTATTCAGCTCATCACGTCTGAGCACTTTTTTTGATGAGCGCTGGACCTGTTTTGTGGGAAATAACTTGTAGTTAAGGGAAATATGCGCCTCTTGTTTTTGAGAGTTCTGTTATCGTAATAAACCACCCTAAGGTCTCTTGGAAATTAAAACATTTTCACATTCAATCTGTAGCTCTTATGTGATTCTTTTACTAAAATCCTTTCTCAGATCACCTGTGATTATTCGTTTGCAATGTCTAGTTCCTGCCTTTATAATCCACTCTTGTGCTGAGTGGTACCCACAGAGCATCCATTTAGTTTTTTGCCATGTCTTAAAAACAAGCATAATTATTGTATTAGGCATACACACAGATTTTTCTTGCAGATCTAATTTCTGAAGGATGTTATTATTTTATTTATATTTAAAAGTCCATAGGGTTTCAAATCTCAGGATCTAGTAATAGGGTGAAAATTTTGAAGTATTTTATAATCTTTACAAACAAATGAGGAGGTGATTTGGCTTAACATTCACATTGACATGCCTTTACCTTTGTGCTTATTTAATGTGGTTATTAAAATCTTTATTTATTCTACCTTAGACCTTATTGGAGTATTTTAGAAAAACAACTGTCCTTAATGGTGCTGTAAGTAGCAAATAATTGGAAGCATGAAATCATAGTCCTATACCTAAGATGAGGTTTGAAAAGCATGCACATTCTAAATCCTCTAGAATATTTTTAGTTCTGTTGCCATTAGCTCTGTTATAGTTCTTTCTTAGCAAAGTTTTAATCCATTGAGAAAGTAGAAACCTTTGCAATATTTCCAGGTATATTATATAAACTCCAGATTAATATTTTGAAAACATCCATAAATGCTGAGAGCACTTATGTCAGATTTAACAGAGTTTATTGTACTTTAACAAAACAAAGAATGGGTTCTTCGCATGGGTCTTAGAAACAGGTATACCTCAGTTCACATAATTCTGAGGCATTCTTTCCCACATTCTATCCTAACTTACTAGCTGTAAGACCTTGAGAAATTTACTTAAATTTTTTGAAAGCCAGTTTTTTTTTATCCTCACAATGGTATTATCTTTTTCTTCTTCTTTTTTTATTATTAAGTCAAATACACATAGACCTTGGATACATTCATGCATATGTGGGGGACAATGTGCTGATTTTTTTAAATACAATCTAATGTGGTTACATTTAACCAATCAACATAGCTTTCACCTCATTTACTTGATTATTGTGCCAAAACATCTATGTTCTACATTTCACAGATTTGACTTGTACCCTTGTCATATGTTCCATAGGTGTGGTCCTGCCTTTTACCCTCCCTCTGTCGAAATCTCCCACTGCCCCTCCCCTCCCACTCCACTTCTCCCCATCATCATGGGCTATAGTTGTGTTCTATTTTTTTTACAAGAATGTGTGAGTAAATATAAGTAGGTTTCACAGGAGTACTGAGTATACTGGATACTTTTTCCTCCATTCCTGAGACACTTTAGTCAGGAGGATATGTTCCAGATCCCTCCATGTAAACATAAAAGAGATAAAGGCTTCATCTTTTTTAAGGCTGCATAGTATTCCATGGTATACATATACCACAATTTGTTAATCCATTCATGGGTCAAGGGGCACTTTGGCTTCTTCCATGACTTGACTATTATGAATTGAGCGGCAATGAATTGATCCTGCAATTCCTCTACTAGGAGTATATCCAAAAGACCAAGAATCACTTAAAAAAAAGATATTTGCACCAGGTTATTCATTGCAGCTCTTTTTTTTTTTCCTATTAAATCATAGCCGTGTACATTAATACAATCACAGGATACAATATGTTGGTTTTATATATAATTTGAAATATTTTCATCAAACTGGGGGACCACAATGATATTATTTGCATTGAAGTATTGTTTTAAGGATTGCAGAAAAGAAAATAGTCTAAGTCCAACATGATTTCTGTAACAATATTTCTCAAACTTTTAAATGATTCAAATCAGTGGAAATTTTGGCAATTGTGTATTTTGATGTAGTGTGTCCAGAGGTGGGACCTCAGAGGCTGCATTTCTAAGAAGCTCCTTCATGGTCCTTAAATCACCCTTTGGGGTGCAAAGTCCTTGAAGGTTCCCATGAAATGGTATCACTCGTACCTTGGTAATAATTGCTTCACCACCTTGCAGTATGCCACTTAGGTGTGCCAATTACTTAAAGTGAGGGCGCTTGGGAAACAGAAAATATGGACAGGATTCTTTCTCTGAATTCTTCCCTGTTTGCCTAAAGACAGATTCTCCAAAACAAAATCAATTGTTGTGAATCCCACCCTTAGGAATCTTATCAACCAGGGAAGATGAATGCAGATCATCGGAGAGGATGCTGGGGGTTGACATCATCCACAGACAGACTTTGTCACAGCCTGTCACTTATTTTTCTGTCATTCATCTTTCTTCCAAATTGTTTACCCTCCCCTAACTTGCCTACCTCTCTCCACCGCTCTTCCCTATAAAAAGCGTATGGACGTGACTAGATCTCACTGGGTTTTTGTGTTCTCTTTTCTTTCCCGCCATCACCCTTTGCACATAATACATTTTTTGTACCTTTCTTCCTTTTCATCTTTGCACTCTCCGTCTATTTCATAGACCCAATTATCACACACTCAGAGGATAAGAGAAAACATATTCTGACCCTCACATTCTCAAGGGGAAGGCCCAGTCTGGCCTTCCCCTTGATAACGATGTAGGTCCCCTTCATCGAGGGCTGAACACAGACCCAAGTTTCTGGGCCCAAACAGGCTCATAACCCAGCCTGATTAAATGTTCCATCAAAGCCCCCATGCCCGGAGAGAGGAGGGATGCCCCAAACAGAACATTATTCCTACAAAAAGGCAGTTTTTAAATCAACTTCTGCCCACAGGCCCCAGGCACCAAATGGTTATGGCATTTTAGACACGTATTGCATCTCCCCAAACCCCCTGCTCACAGGGTAGGAAAAGCTGCGTATAAACCCCCAGATAGACAGAGAGCCGAAACGAGCTACCTGCTCAGGAACCCTGCTCCACTGTGCCGGAGGCTTTCCTCTTTCCTCTCTCTTATCTCTAATAAAATCTGTCCTGTTACTTACTCATGGTGGTCTCTGAATTCATTCATAGATATCCAAGACCAGGAGCCCTGCAGAGAGATTCTGATAACAATAGTGCAATGGGAATACCCCTCAGAAGACAGAGAGCAGACTGGGAGATGTCCAGTTTGACGGGCCCGATGTCATTTACCATCACCATGAGCTGAGCTTTCTTGTTCTCTACCCAGGTGGGGACAATACTAACGGCTGCTACAGTGACAGGTGCTCTCTTAGTGGGAACATCATCTTTGCCGGCAGCTTTCTTTTAAGCTGAGGCCAACAGTCTCTGCTTCTTTTGTTACTTGGCCTCTGCCAGTGTAAGCAGTTACACACCTGTTTGGCAATGTGAAGCCTGCACTGCAGGAGCCGCATGCAGAGGACAGCCCTTTGCCACAGCAATGGTATGTAGCAGTTCCATTTGACAAAGTGGATGAGGTCCATTATGGCTAGGTGTGCAGCTCAAGGGCAAAATTCTTAGGTCTTTTCTTAAACAGAAGATTGACCACCTTCTTGGCTTCCTGCTTCTTCACAGCAGCAAAGGACAGAGCCACGTTCTTTTTCTTGGACTTCTTTCATTTTGACATCTTGAATGGCCAGGGGAAGGGCTATGCCAGATTTTCATAACCCTTTTACCATCAATGAACACTGAAGTTGTTCCATGCCTCCTCTATGGTGAAGAATGCAACAATGGGCATGGGGGTGCAGACAGCTGTCTGAGGGGCTAATTCACTTTCCTTTGGGTAGATACCCAGAAGGGGGACTGCTGGTCACTCTACTTAGAATTGTTTGAGGACCCTCCAAACTATTTTTCATGAGAACTGTACCAACTTTCATTCCAACCAGCAATGAAAATGGATAATCTTTTCTCTGTTGTTTTACCTATATTTGTTATCTGTCTTTTTGATACAGATGTCAGGCGTGAAGTGACATCTCAGTGTGGTTTTTATTTGCATTTCCCTGACTATTAGTGATGTTGAACATGCATTCATAAATCTCTGGGCCATTTTTTATGTCTTCTTTGTAAA
The DNA here is from genome assembly GCF_000181295.1 of Otolemur garnettii. NCBI lineage: Eukaryota > Metazoa > Chordata > Mammalia > Primates > Galagidae > Otolemur > Otolemur garnettii. The sequence continues at coordinate 64,095,415 of NW_003852396.1, read as the reverse complement.
AACATTTATCCATGTCCTTTGAGTATTTGTATTTATTTTTTCATTTGCTACTCAGTTGCATGAGTTTCTTACATACTGTACATTTTAACCCTTTATCTGATAAACGGTCTATAAGTATTTACTCTCAATCTTCAGGCCAGTTGGCTGTTCATTTTGTTAATTGATCACCATGCCGTGCAGAAGCTTCTTAGTTTGACACAGTAGTAGGACTTGTTTCATTTTGCTGTTGTTGTCAGAGCTTTTGGTATGATAAGCAAAATATCACTGCCAAAGCCAATGTCAAGTAGCTTTTCCTGGATGTTTTCTTCCAGGAGTTTTATGGTTTCAGGTCATGCTTTTAAATCTTTAATCCATTTTAAGTTGAATTAGTGTATTTCAGTATCACAATTGAGATGTCTCAAGAATCAAATATGGAGTAGAAATAAAAATGTCAGAAAGAATTTTTGCTACCTGTGGCACCAGTTATAAACAAAAGAGAAATTATTTTTAAAAAGAGCTTAAAGAAAACTTAGATAAGTATGAGACAGAACATGGAGATATGACTCTGCTGGAATGTTATCAATTGCTGGAAGGGTTGACAAACTTTAGGAAGTTCTGCAGAGACAAAGACTGTTTGACATTGGTTTTCTTGTTCAGACTTTTTTTTTGTTTGTTTAGCTTAAGATACTATCTGCACAAAACATTGCCCCAAACCATAGGGACATTGACAGAACATTAAATCCCCTTTAGAGGAAAAGTGATAAGCTGCAGACAGGGAAATGCTGAGAGACAGATGAAGGGACTTCAGGTAATCAGAGGAAAAATTGCTGCCCAGTGGAATCCAAGCAGCAAGAACCTCATTTTGTAAAATACTTGATGACTTTTTATAGCTTTATAGGATTTGGGTTTTATGTATATGATATTCACCCACTGACAGGCTGACCCTCTTCTCCCCCAAGAAGTTATCGGTTCTCTCTAGAAAAGTAATTCTGAGACTGTCTTGCCAAAGATGAACTCATGAATCAGTGATGTGGGCAGAGGTGGCATCCCAGATAGCATTCTGAAAAATCCATCAATTCTCTAAGAAAGATTGTTTCTCTACTGCTGTCAGGAGCTATTATGCCTAAATCATAGGATTCTATTTGGAATCATCAGGTGGTCTGGAAAAACGCCCTAAGGAGCTAAAAGAAGTGAAAACAAAAGTGCCGGGAAGATGGGATATTTTATTACTGCACAAAGGTCAAGAAGAAAGATGGAGGGCATGTCGCTTTCAGTAGCAATTTAAAACACTGCAATTAATTTATATCTGGGCTGTATTACCCTGTCAATAGATACAAAGTTTTAGGATCCATGAACAAACTGTTCTAAGTCAATTTCACTAAACAAAGGACTTCAAACGCAGGGAGAAGGGCTTTATGGAATCTCAGTGGTCCAATATTTTCACAACAGAACAGCACATATATATGCAAGTTGAATCTGTTCTGTATTACTTAATGACACCCCACATATTTCCATTATACCTAACACACATTATCCTTAAATTCAGGCAAGGATTCCACTATAGGAAACCTTCTGTGTTTGGTCCTCAACCTACTTCTAAGCACACAGCAGCTGGTTAGTAGACAATATATCAAGAAGGAACAAGGAATCGGTGATATTAAGTAGAGGGTAGAGTGGATTATAGTAATTTATATTTGGTAATATTAATCACTAAGACAGTTAAAAAGAAACACTATTGGGGTTTTTTTATTTTCTCTTGTGGATTCCTTTCCCATGGACAAATGTTTCCTTTCAGTCACGATGGTCCACAGCTAGTTTTCCTCTGAGAAGTTCATTTTGAAGGCCTAAGAAAACTTTGCAAGGAGTTTTAAGACCAAAATTATGAAAAGTAAGACTTATAATGCCTGAGATGATTTATCCTAATTAAAGCGCTTAGGATGCAAACCAAATTGATATGAATCTTTTCCATGAGTAACTCAAATTAATCCATTAGATTTTGTTTATTCTTTTTCTTCAATAGTTCAGTTAGTCAACAAATAAAGCAATATCCTGAGTTGGTGATAAAATTATGATTAGCTGGAATGATGAGAGTGATGGTAGGAAGAAATGAATATTGTAGGTGTTGAATAGGATGCTGGGATCTCTAAGAGTCCCATAAAATTACGAAGGGGAGAAAAGCTAAGATGTCTCATCTTTTGGAACAAACAATAATATTTTGTTTAATACTGAAATCAACTTGGATGTGAGGGTGACCCGGCTGCAACATCCGTCACCTCATTCACCTCTAGGGGTGGGAGGCACAAATATAAGATGGACTCTACCTAACAAATGAAAACACTGTAACCTAATTCTTTGTTCTCTCAAATTAACCCAAAACAATAGTTACAATAAAAATTAAAAAAAAATTGAAATCAACTAAAGGCATTTGCATTGCTATGAGGGAAAAGAAGATGTCCACAATTCAACCATCATTTAACAAATCTGAGATCGTTCTAGACATCTCAATCGTATTTCTTTTTAAAATAAAAAAAAAAATTTAAATATTATAAAGTGATATAATTTGTGGAATACACATTATCAAACTGAAAATCTTAAGGCAGTGGTTCTCAACGCGACCCACAGGAACTGTAGTAAAGGGCCACGGCCTTAGGAAGGTTGAGAACCACTGATCTAAGGAAAAATACTTAAAATTTATTAAGTATATTTAGCAATGCGCGCAGTGACAAAGTAAGTGCCCAAAAAGCTTTTATGGATTGACGTGCCATAAAATATAAATAGAATGTATCCTCAAATAAAAATCACACTTTAATAGTAATGAAACTCCTAGGAAATAACTTTACATATTTACACATACATACACATCCCTCATACCTTATAAATAAATGACACAAAATGGGAGAAAAATACAGAGTATATCACTACATTACCTGGAAAAAAGAGAAAGGTGATAACGAGGAAGAAGCAACGAGAACTCTTTCTGATAGTCCCATTCTAAGATTAGTCCAATGGGTACATATCTATGAGAATTCAGTAGTGTTTGTTCCTTCCCCCAAATAAAAGTAATTTTTTTTAGCATTTAATGAAGGTATGTTGTTAGCTATAACATCTAGGAATTCTTTACCCATGAAATACCGTATTTAAAATTGTTGCAACAATTTCTAGGGTACCTGTATCAGGAAACATGAAAATTACAAAGAACTGGTTTGGTTCTCTTTGGTTTCAGTGACAAACATCCGAGTGTAATAGTATGCTGAGAACTATGAGATAGTAACATGTACAGTTATAAAAATAAAAATGATATCTTAGCGAAAATCAGACCGATCATCATCATAATAATAAATAATATACCCAAACAACTGTTACACAAAAGTGAACGACTGTGTGTGTATAAATGGGGAGAGTTCAATTTATTCAACAAATGAGGCTATAAAATTAATTTCATTAATCTGGGTGAAAAGATTGTCAGGACTTTTTCATGGTATCTTTCATGACATTTTTATTTTAGAATAGTTGTAGATTTACATAAAAGTTGTGAAGGTTTTACAAAGAATTCCCATTTACCCCAACTTCAAATTTTCTTATAATGAATGTCTTTTACAAGTAATTTGTCACAGTTAAAGAGCCAATACTGTTACATGATTATAAACTAAAGTCTACATGTCATTTTTCTTTTTTTAGTTTTTGCCTAATGTGCTTTTTATCTTCCAGAATGGCATCCAAAGTACCACGTTACATTTAATCATCAAGATAATTGCAACAGCATCTTTTGGGTGAAGACTTGCCTCTTCTGAACATAGATCTTTGGCTTGGTCTCAAGATGAGGAGACCACATTAATCACACAGCAACCAACCAGATAATAAGAGTCGCTCATAAACTGAGAGGGAAGCAGCTACAAGCTTAAAGGGATAGTAAGTTTTAAGTTTTCAAACATTTGCTTAAATATCTCATATTTTATGTCTAAAGCAATCTAGTTCTTCACTCAAATTATTTAGTGAAGAAATACTTACCATTAAAATGACTTATATTTTTAATACTAGGGGGTTTATTTTCTGAACTTCTTCAAGGATATGATATTTTTGAAAGAAATCATTTTTGTATAAATTTAGATGCATTTTTTTCAAGACAGAGTGGCATTGAACAGATTTTAAGGCAAGTCTTTATCAAAAATAGTTGATAATGAAATTTGACAAGATAATGGAACTCCTATATTTTCACTGCAATTCGATTTTTACCTAATCATTCCTCGCCTTCCCTATTCAGGAGCATCTACTGCTAAATCAACAATGAGCAAAATCAAATGAGAAATCTAAAGCTTCATGTTTCGTCCCAGGCTGTGATATATCATCAGGCAACACAGCCATCATTTATGAGCAAACATTCAATTAAGTGTTAATGAATAAAATCAAGATGGTTTATTAACGATGTAATGTGTTTATCTGAAAAATTAAATGAACTTCCAAAACAAGGTATTTTCAAATATCTATTTTGTAGTTGTTGATAACAAATAAGCAAATTGAAATCTACAATGGAATGAAAGAACTAATAATTGCAATGGCCCCTCTTTTGATATAATCTGTTCTGAAGACATACTTCAGCAAAGATAAGAAATGATAGCTAATCACTGCAAATAAGTAATGTTTCTCTGAATAAAGGGGTTGGTTTGACTTTGTACTGAAATAAGCTCATGCAAACTAACCTGGAGTATTTGGAAGTGAATTTGGGTCTGAGAAACAATTCCCTGGTTTCTTTTTGAAAATATCAACTGTGATAGTTTTCTACCAATTAGTTTTGTAGTTCTATTTCCTCAAGACTATCCCTAAAGGTATGGAGAGCAAATAGCATCATCCACTGTTCAAGTATTTGGGTATCTGAATCTGAAATGTGATTACTAAAACAGCTACAAAAAGTGGGAAAGTTTCATGAATCGATTTAAATAACACCATTGACCACATCCCTGGCTTTCACACTAATTCCCTATTCCTGTTTTTTCCTTCTTGTGTTTGGGTCTGCGAAGTTCAATGCCATGGCTGTGGAATTCTCAGTACAATGGAAATCTGATGACCTGAATTTTAGTCCCCTCTCTGACTCTATCCGGCATGTAAGTAGATCATATTTTCTTCTCTTGCTTCAGATTTTCTTGTTAAATTGCTTCCAGCCTCTAATTTTCTGGTTCTATCAGTGTAAGATATAAACAATTTACTGATTAATTATAGTTTCTCCAAAAGGATAAACAAAGAAATTTTTTTCACATCTGATATTAGCATGTGGAAGAGCAAGCAGAATACAGTGAGTACAGTGAGGATTGTTTTGTTTTGTTTTGTTTCTCCCTTGTGTTCAAAAGTATATAATTCAAAAAATGTTGAGAAAAAGTGTGGAAAGTGGATATCTCCAAACACGAGCATTATTTACTGAATTTCAATAAGGGGAATAAGGGTAACAAAGTCAAGTAATAGTAACAGAACAGAAACAGAAAGCTTAAGGTTTTTCTTCTAAATACTACCAAATATTTCTCTATATCTACACTTTATTCATTTTTTTAAAAAAAGAAAAGATGTTGTTTTCAATGGATAACTCTAGGTTTGTAAAGTAAGACATCAAAAGTATTTCATTTCTTCTTCAAAATACCCAATTTTCAGTTTAGGTGGCTTGTCGCCAATTGGCAGTTGTATATTAAGAAATTTTTTTTTCTCATACTACACTGTTACACCTGACACTTCTTTTCATCAAAGTGTGTGTGTGTGTGTGTGTGTGCGAGCGAGTGTAGTTTTCTCTTAATAAGCAGTTTGCTGACACCAATCAGTGTCTGTCAATTCAATTCAATCCTATCAGTAACTGGGGTTTGTATAGACTCCACAGATTATCAGCTCAGATGCCAATCACAAGTACAGGAGAAGGTTCCAGAACAAATTCTATTCAACTTGGCTACAAACCAGATATTCCCATGGGCCCCCTTTCAGGTTTGTTCTGCTAGTGCAGTTCGTAGAACATAGGAAAAGAGTGTACTTGCTATTGTAAATTTATGGCAAAGGGTATTTTAAAGGATACAATCAACAGTAAGATGAAGAGACACACAAGGCAAGGTTCAGAGGTTCTCAAGGATTGGGGTTTATGTTCCCATAAAGTTGGGTGTACCACCCTCCCAGCACATGGATGTGTTCACCCAACTGGAAGCTCCCTGAACCCAAACCTGGTAGTTCAGGGATTTTTATGGATGTTTTGTTACCCAGGCATGATTAATTGCTAACTCCATCTCCAGATCTTCTCCTCTATCTAGAGGATGGGCCTGTGGCTGAAAGTTCTAAGCTTCTAAGCATGACTTGGTCTTTCTGGGGACCAGTCCTCATCCAGGAGCCACCAAGAGTCACTTCCTTAGAATAAAAGATGTTCTTATAACACAGGGAACTTCAAGGAATTAGGAATTCTCTGTCAAGAACTGGGATCCAAAACTGAACATTAGAAACAAAGGTGATCCTGGCACTGCTATTGCTTAGGAAATTACAGAGGGTTTTAGAAGCTTGATGCCAGCAACTATTGACAAAAACCAAAATATATACAGTCAGACCCCCATAGAACCACATTTTGGTCAACAGTGGACCCCACATATGATGATGTGCTCCATGAAATACAATGGAGCTGAAGAATTCCTGTGACTTAGTAACACCATGACAGGTGACACTTCTATCATTGCAGGACAATGCACGTGCTCTCTGGTGACGCTAGTGTAGACAGCCCTCTTGCACTGTCAGTCCTATTAAGCATGGCATATAAAATTATGCACAGTATATCATAACTGCTACTGATAATAAATGTTACTGATTTATGTATTTATTATGACTCTTTATTCTTATTTTAGAGAGTGCTTGTATTTTTCTTAATTGCAAAATTGCCTTTAGCAGGTCCTTAAAGAGATATACCAGAAGAAGGCACTGTTATCATAGGAGATAACAGCTCCAGGTATATTATTGCTTCTAAGATCTTTCAGTGGGACAAGATGTGGAGATGCATAGATACTTATGATCTTGTTGTAATTGACTTCAATAGACAGTACTATAACATACCTAACAAGTTTGTACCCTAGGGACAATAGGTTATTCTACCATATAGCCTAAGCTATACGGTCTAGGTTTGTGTAATTATACCTTAGGATGTTTGCTCAATAATGAAATCAGCTAGTGATGTATTTCTCAGAATGTATCCCTGTCATTAAGTGATACATGACTGTGTTTCCTATTATAAATCTAATATCACAGCTGTAAAGTTTAAAGCTACATGCTTTTAAACGGAAAGACGTCAATTTGTCCCAATCTCTGAAGGGAATTTTATGTAAGCTCTGAAATACTTACAATTATATATTATCTACTTATCAAAACAGAGAATGTTTTACATGTATTATATCATAGTCCCATGAATTTGAGAGGAATTGGACCAAGACATAATTTTCTAAGTATCACATGGACTTAATTTTTTCAATTCACTGAATGGGCACTAGTATCCTAGTGATGAAGTGACACCATTTATATCCATAAGGTCCTAGGGTGCACCATCATAGGGAACATAAAAAGAATATTTGTAGGCACACTCTTCAGAAGGCCCATGATTATCCAGACAATATAAATCACTTTGGGAAGAAAGAGAGCTTAGGCATAACTTAGTCAAAATAAAATACAGTAAAATTGGTTATTTTAAAATACTTATTCCAATAGTGGAAGCCAGACCTTGATAGTTACAGTATTCACTTTGGCAGTGCTATATGTTTGCTAAGGGGATGAACACATCATAACACTATTTTTCTAACATGTAGAAATTCCACTCTGAGCTAAATTTGTTCTTATGTGTCCTGACTCCTTCACAAACATAAAGAAGACATCTTGTTTAGGGACTTGTATGTCTTGATTTTTGATATAGTTTTTGTGTTTTAAATTTAAAAAAAAAAAAGTGATTTTTTTTCCCTCATTGCTAATTGAAAAGGTAAGACAAATGTCTCCAAAAAGACCTGAATGCCTTTTAGCAAAATCTTCCTTTAGGGAAAAAAAAAAAAAAAAAAAGCCTTTACAATGAACTGAATATATAAAAAATTTAGCTGATGCAAGACAGGATGAAGGATCCCTGCCCTGCTCAGGGAACCAAGCAGAAACCTGAGAGATAGACTTGGAGACCACAACAGATGGCTGTGTTAAGTCAGAGCAGGCCAATTAAGGCTGTATCTGGAGCACTCTGTTACCCCTGGAGGACAGACAGAAAAGGAAGTGGGAGGCCCTGCATTTAGTAACTGTTCAAACTGCAGAGACGTGTGTGAGAAATATGTCACTGGGAATGAGACGCTTTTCATTTGAACTGTGCTTTTTATTTTATGCATTGTGACCAGCTTTCAGGGATTCTCAACCACCCTCGATGTTATTTTTATGTTTCAAAGGAGCACAAATGAAGCCTGGTCCCCTATTGCTGTGTTTTTATTTGGTTCACATTTACTCTCCAGGACACAGGGCTTTTTAACAGCCCAGATGCTAGGAGACCTCAGGAGCAGCTCCGCAGGAAGGGGAGAGCAAGTCACCAATGAGATTTAAGCTTCTTCTTAGAGTTGAGTTGCAAACCATCTTGGAACAAAGCACCGTATCTAAACATCAATAGCTTCTAAGCTGCCCAGGTGGGTACCCCTGTTTCCTGAATATAACTGTATTGCGACAAATGAAAAAATCCAATGACACACTCGGAAAATGCTTTGAATATACCCTACACAGACAGTTACAGATGCTAAATGCAATTGAAGATGCAAAATAGTCTGACTTCATTGTTTTGGGGGGAGAGAAATTCTTTTTCAGATATTACTAAATAACTGAAATTGGCCCTGCTGAATTATAGTTTCAAATAAAACTGCATATATAAATATGCATATAAATATATACACACACATATATATATATATATAAACTTATGAGAATTTAAAATATATATATTTTAAATGCGTATTATATATGTTTTTAATTCCCATATGTTTCCCACATCTAATTTGTCAGTGACTATGATTCTCATACACTCACTTCCATAAAACACTAAAAGCCACAATTAAAATTCATATGTTACTTGAGGATATTTCAAATTGTTTAGCTGACTACCTGGGGACAGAGGATGGTATTTTTTAACCTCCAACTCTTTGTCAGACAGTATGTTAGATTCCTCCAAAGTTATCCTCTTTAGTTCCAATGACTCATACTCATATATGGAGTTGACATTATTCTTTCCATTTTAAAGATGAGAAAACTGAGATTCAATAAGGTTAAATAACCTGTGAAAGTTTGCACTGCTAGTACATTAATCTGAATATTATAGTTAGCCTTGAGTCCAAACACATATAATTCTTTCTACAACATTGCTCCTTAGCAGATTTCTAGGAAGAAATGTTTGGGACAACTATGTTTAATGAGTTCAAGACTGAACCTATCAATAAATGATTTTTTAAAAAAAGGTTCCTTCATGAAGAAGTAATGGGAAAACCTTTAGAAATCTTCATGAAGGGCATAGAAGGAAGAAAATGTTCAACAGAGGTGCTTATGGGCATTGTGTGATTTGAGTATACATATCTGAGGGTAGAGCAGGGATCCTCAGATTTTTTTCTCCAGGTGTAGATATTCCTAAATAAGTTTGGGGTCTAGAAATATAATTGAGGCTTCATGTAGCTAAATGAGAAATATTATATCATTGGCATAAGTCTCTGACTGTTGGGAAATCACTTAAGCAAACCTGGCTCAAACAATGGAAATAGATCTTGACTCCTGGTTATGAGAGAGAAATCCAACCCTTCTACACAGATTCCTTATAAGATAGATGACGTAGAATAAATATATTTACCTTTCTCTTGTGTTTCCTCTTCTATAAGAAAAACTGATTATGTTAACACAGTCCTTTAATTTTTCTTTTCAATAAAACACTCAACTGAAGCTGTGTGAACCCATGTCGCATATAAAATATATATACTTGGAATAGTCCTAATTGGAGAAGAGGTTTAGATGGAGCCATCCAAAAATACCAAGGATTCTGTTGGCCATGTTTTATAAGCTCCTGAATCTCTAATGTCATTTTCAGGTCTAGAAAATATATGGATCTACAGAATTCTTCACTGAAGTCCAGAAACATAAATGAACCCACATTAGCCTGATGTGTTCTTTTGCCATTAAAATACATGTAAGTCATCCACATTCTCTTATTTAAGATTAAAAATGTCTGAACTCATGAAGGAAAAAGGCATTTGAGACACTCTTCAGAGACCCTTTGCTCTGTCTCCTCAGCTCAGCCTGTTGGTGGTTGGCAGTGAGGACAGACTGAACTTGGTAATTCTTCAAAAGACAGTGCCATGAAATCTCTTTATTTCAAAATATTGATAGCCCATTATTGATTTTTAAAGTTCTATCTGGCAGATAAAACATGTCTGGAACCCAGATATAATCCCAGTGTTTGCAGTTTGTGACTATTTTGTCAAGTTTGTCAAGTTTGTTTAAAGCAATGAAAGTAGATGAGTAGCTCAAAGTAGGGCAGATTCATATTATCACTCACATAGGATGTTTCTTAAATCTCCACTCAGCACAAGGTAGTAGGCAGAGAAGATTCTTCTGATTGCCAGCTTTCTCTGAATGTTGTACCGTTTTCAGGTGGGGATTGAGCTGAGTGTCTCCTACTGCAGTTTTTAATGGAGCCTCTTGGGACCTCCCATTTGTTGATCTGGGATGGTTTCTCCATGCCAACTCATCTGCGGGCCTCCCAGCTGCTGCTGGAGGAAGTGTCATGAAAAAGCATTTTGTGCCTCCTTCTCTGCTGCCTCCCCACTTTGCTAGTTCTGCAAATTCACTCTGTGCAGTGCCAAGAAAATGCCATCTGCTTCCTATACACAAAAGGCAACAGATTCCACCCAAGTAAGCAGTTTTACAACTCTAGGGTGGGAACTCATGGAAGTTAGAACTGCAGTTAGAAGGAATGAATCTGCACCTTGCATCCTGACATTCCTCTTCACTTGGTGCTTTTGTGTGTTCTTGCTTTCTTAAAACCGTTTCTGAGTAAGCAAATGAGAACTTGAGGAGCATCATCCTTTCATGAGAGTGAAACCAGGGTCATAAAACTAACGAAGTCTCAGCAATTGTAATTACTCTAAATGATCCTGTGTGCAGCTAGGGAAAAGCACCAGGTGATTCATAAAACAATAAGCTTCTCCAAATTTCAGCTTCCTAAGTACTTTCTCAGGTGTTCAAGAAAGAGTACTTTTATAATGAGAGTTAAAGTTTTTATAGAAAATTGCAAGGGATAATATCAATCTTCCACAAGTGATTAAAGCATTACTGGAGTTTTGAAAGCAAATAATGATAAATGAAATCTCCATCAATAAATACCAGTGAGATTTTATGTAAATTACATAATCTCCCTGAGACTCATCTACGTCCTGTAAAGTGGGTGATTTTGTAGACTGATGACGTGATTGGTATCATAGGGTGCTTTCTTCATAGGGTTGTTTTGTATATTGACTATGTAACACAAGTAAACTTCTTAGTACACAAAAGACTTCCAGTTGTCTTTATCTCATCACTTCATTTTGTCATCCCAAATTAAACACATGTGAATTCTGAACACATTACTCATCTGTAAAATGATGGCTTTATATAGATAGACAGAAAGATGGTTAGATAGATAAATAGACATATCTATTATATGTGTGTTTTAAATATATATATTTCCATTATGATGAGGTTCTTTTAAGAATCTAACAAGATCATAAATGTGAAAGCATCATGAATTTTAAGAAATAATCTATAAATGTAGAATATAATAGTATTTGTCACAATTAAATAAATGCTTGACATTAGCAAAACATAACACTGGAGGTGTTAAGTAAAGGCCACATCATAGAGAGATTGATAAAAAAATTATAAGGATAATAGATTGTATAAATATCAATTTCCTCCTTGTGATGTTGTGTTATTGTTATACAGGAAACTTTTATTGGGGTAATGGGGTCAAAGGCACACAAAGTCTTTTTGTATTATTTCTTATAACTCCATGTAAATCTATAATTATCTCAAATGGTCATAGAACAATCTACAGGGTATGCTATATCTGGGGATAGATGGGTAGCCATAGATGGGTTTTATGCAGGTTACTAAAAAAAATTAGGTCTTTCTTCCATGAGAAAGTTTTCTTTGGAGGCAAAGTGAAGGAAAGAGGAGAATAAAAAACAAAATTAAAAAGATGTGTAGGAAACTAGAATTTCCAAGTAAGATTTTTAAGTCTTAAGAAAGATGAACAAAATCAAAAGTTAAAAGAGAGAGAGAGATGATAGTGAAGATGGAGAGAAAATTATTATTTGAGAAACATGTGGATAACAATTTACAGTATTAAATTTGATTGTATGTCAGAGATAGTATTCAAGAAAGATGTTCACATTTCTAAATTGATCAATTAGATAATGGTTGCATCATTTACTGCTAGAATGACCATCAGAGCTGTCATCATATGAGGTCTGAAAAAAATTAAGTTTGTGAATTTGCCACCATGCACTCATGTTGGCAGCACTGTACAAACAACACAGTAAGGTCTCTTAACCTTGGTATATCAGTGTCTCACAGCTGAGTTCATGTTGACATGTGGCAATGTGTTCACTGAATGGTGTTCATTATTTTTGTTTCATGTTTTTGTACTTCCTTCTCAGAAAAATTAAAAAAGAAACTGATACCTTAGAAAGCCTGACCTGAGCTGGGTTAGGGGTTATCGTCAACAGAGAAAAAAAGAGAGAGAGAGAGAGATCAGAATCTTATGCCCAAATCCAAATAAGGGGAAAGAGTCAGAAACAATAAGCTAAAAAACACTCTTCTTGCCAAAGAAAACAGGAGATAAAAGCAATAAGGGTTGATTGTCAGGCTGGAAAACCAACTCCAAGTTAAATAGAAATGATGAAAAGATGATCTGGAAGTGGTTTATGGAGCAGCTGCTTCTCCTCAATTGGAAGTTGCCTGGTAAGTAAGAGTGGAAATCTGTCTAAAAATATGTCACACAGAGAGAATAGGCAAAAGTCAAGAGCTTCAAATTGATAACTATGGAATAGTAATGGATGTTCTTATTTATTGGACAAGGTCAACAGTCAGATGAAAACTGCTCAGAAAAAATAGAAAAATACATTCATACCTTAAAAGCCTGGCCTGAGCTGGATTAGGAATTATAGTCAGTAGAAAAAAAAAATTATACTGATTGTCCCTAAATTAGTTTAGTCAATAGGCTGCTACTGCCTTCCAGGACCTATGCTTCCCATTAGGTAGAAAGTCATGAGACCTTAACAGAGTCTTGGCTCTATGAAGCTTACATTTCATTGAGGAATAAATATGTGGATATAGCATACACAAACACTGATATACAATATATGCATATATCCACATACACATAACAGTTAATTGACAATAAATGATAAAAACAAAAATGTAATAGAATAAGAGAGAGAAGATTTTCTAGAGTTACATGATTAGAGTGACAGGGAAAACCTTTCTGATGAGGTTAATTCAGCATAGTTTAAAGGTAACACGTGAGTGGGCCCAATAGAAGGAGGAGACATTGTCAGTTACATTGATGCCCAAGAATAAATCAGATAAAAGAAAATTAAAAGATAAAATAACAACCTGTTTTATAGGCAAAAGTTTTTACTTTTATACAGTGAGGTGAAAATTTCTCCTTTGAGTCCTTTCAAAGAAAAGGCTAAATGGTGTTGCAGAAAATGTCTTTCGATAAGATTCTTTTAATACAAATCTTTCTTGAGGCACACCTCCATTGTAAGAGAATAATGTGACACTACTGTTTTTAATATTTATTAGGGTGGAAACAATGCGGTTCAAATTTTTATTATTATAGCTTGATCTAAGTCAAAATTTAGAGAACACAAAGAAATTTGTGGATAATAATAATTTCTCATAATTATGACACCAGCAATATTTCTGAACTGCTGTCCTAGTGAGAGGCAGAGAAAAAACTCTACTTTCTCTCTCTGCCCAGTGGAGTATTTTTGCAGAGCATGTCTGAGTGAGATGACAATGCATGGGTAGCTCAAATTAGGTGAGAAACTCTGGTTTTAAAAAAAAAGAGAGAAAGAAAGGCTGAAGAGAAAATGCATTTTAGATTTTAATTTTACAATAGAAAGAAGGAAATTATAAATCTGTTCCAGCTGAAAAGAATGTTTTTCTTTCCCTTTGATGTAGTGTCATTCCGTATTTCTTTATTTATTTTTTAGAAAAGGCTGGATTCCTATTAGTAAAATATTGCAGCTGACACAAGAACTATGTCTGAAGCGAATTTTGTCTGATGCGACTAAACTAATCTCTCACTACAATTATCCTTTGACCTAAAGATTCTGTCAGTTTTTAACATTTTCACCCTAGAACTTTGTAAAACAAATTGGTTTGAGTAAGAACTAAATGTTGTTATTCTGGTTGAATATATGAACACACACACACACACACAGAGTTCCTAAGAGATAGGACGGAGGTCTGTGGGGCACTACATTGCCTATAATATTCAAAATGGCACATTTGGGGTATTTCTTGAAAAATTGTATTACTTCACCTGATTGGTAGAAAAAGAAAGAGTAGTTTATAGATTCATGCTGAGCTACGTTAAAGTCCTGATCTTGCCAATTCTAAGCAATGGGAAACTGGACAAATAACTGTTTTTCTTCAGATGTATTTCTTCATCTGTGATATTAAATTATTAATCTTTTCCTTTTAGGCTAGTTGCCAGAATCAAACTGATGCAAATCTCCAAAAATGAAAAAAAAAATTATAATACAATTAAGAAAGGATTTTCATAAGAAACTAAAATTCAGATGACTATGCCTTCTATATTCTAAGACTTACATTATTCATGCATGTTGAGTTTTCTGAACTCACTATGCTTTTTATGAACATGCTTAACAAGAACTCCTTTTTTTGTAAACTGTTGTCAAATATATGATGAATTGTAAAAAAAAAAAATGACACCTCAGAATTAAGGAAATACTGTGCTTGGAATATATTGTAAGCTCCACAGTAGTAATCTAATTATATCACAGTTACATATATTCTAGCATAAGTACATTATGTTATACTATAGTATCCAATTCCTATTAGAATTATATGATACAGAGCTTCTTATTTTCCCACTCCTCTATCTTGTGTGTGTGTTGTGGTTTTTGCTAGTTTCTCTACCTAATGATCTGCCGAAACTTTTTGTATTTAACTTTTAGTTTCTGAGTGTCACACATGATTGGTCAATCATAATCAACTATGTTGGAGTTGACCCAGTCATTGGGAAGAAGGGACCTATTCTCATATCGAAGCACCTATGTGGTAGTAAAAGTTAAGAATTTAAATGCTTGCAAGTGTGGTAAGTTGGGCTTGGAGAAAAATAGAGATTGACAGCTGTTTTGCATGAGATCTAATATTGCCCTATGATGTCCATAGGAAAAAGTGATTGAGTATGTTTATTAAAACATAGACATTTCCAGTTGTGAAGCATCAAGAATAGTATATAATCAAATTTGGAATTTTTTTTTTTTCTGAATTTGACAGTTTAAAAAAACATTGTTCACGGACAGTGGATCATTAAAATATCAATATGATACCATTAAAATTTATTCTCCTGTTTTTCCTGGGTACATGGAAGGACACACTTCCTTCATCTCTTGAAGTTAGAAAAAGTCTACAGAATTACTCTACTAAGTGGTCTGCAAGTCAGAGGCATGTGTCACTTCTGAGCTAAAGAATGGAATTATTGATGTTTTACCCTCTCCTTTTGCAATAATTATGAAGTCCCCATGTTGACATGGTGAATCCTGAATTATTAAGCTACTCCAGGGTGGATAGGTACTCTGAAAGGTTGCACTGGCTCAGATTTTGCACTCACATCAGATTTTGTATAATTTTTTTCTTTTTGAGAGAGAGTCTTACTCTTATTACCCAGACCAGAGTGCCATTGCCTACCTAATAGCAATGTTGGGTTCTAGGGATCCTCCTACCTCAGCCTCGCAAACAGCTGGGACTACAGGTGTCCACCCTGATGCCTGGCCAATTTTTCTATCTTTAGTAGAAATGGAGTCTTGTTCTCACTTGGGCTGGTCTTGAACTGCTGTGCTCAAGCAATCATTCTACTTGCACTCCCAGAGTTGCCAGGATTGAAGGTGTGAGCCACTGCACCTGGCCCAGATTTTGTATGATTAAAATACAGAAATGTTGGGACTTAGGTGTTACTGTGGGCTCACTGAGACTTAAATGCACTAATGCTGCTAATGATACCATTGAGGTTGCACCAGCAATATGCTCATATATCTGGTTATCATAAAACAGTATCTCTCAAACTGTGTTCCTTAAATTAGCTACCATATAGAAGTCTCAGGAATATAATTATTATATAATCACAGAGAGTGAGAAATGTAGCTATGACACTGTTAGAGATTCACAGAAAAATTAAGCACTTTAAAGTTTCTGAGATTTCTGCATAAAGGTATCAGTATACACTGGAGGATTAGGGAGCACTTCCTTGTGGAAGTGGCACAGTATGGAGCACTAAAGGATAAGTAAACAGGGAAACTGCATTGGAAGAAATTCTTCAACCTCTCCCCAGTTCCTTATGCCATGTTCCCAATGAGAGGAAAAGGTTGTCATCTGCAAGTGCTGTTGAGAACCAAGCCAGCCATGTCTGTCTTTCATATCATGTGGCTGAATACTTTCCAGACAGCCCTCACATATTATGACTATGTATGATCCAGCCCTGTTTTTTTTTAATCTCTTCCCCCCTTATTTCAATGGAGATTTACCTCTTTTCAGGATGAATGCTGTGCTGCACCAAATCATGACTTCCATAGTACCATGTTTTCCCAGGATGGTGATGGACAGAGACCACTGAGGTTGACTGGGTGGCTGAGACCACCCACTTCTGAAGAATGGGAGGAGGGAAGCCATTTGCTCAAAAGGTCCTGTAGTCATTCATCATCTTTATCTTTCAAAAGTAAGATTAGTTTTGTTTGCTTTTTAAATTCCTCTCTGAGGTCTATATCTATTTAACTTAATATCAAACACAGGTAAGGAAATAGGAAAAAAAAAAAAAACATAAGTGCTGGACCATCAACAGAAATCACATGTATAAAGTGCATCGTACATCTAAAGGAAACGCAATTCATTTGCAGAAGAAGGCTGCCATGGCTGGAAAAGGAATTGAGTGGTCCAAGATGAGTCTAGTCAAGTAGGCAGGGGACAACATATTATGAAAGGCTTTGGTAAACATTTTGTTATTTATTACAAGAAAAATGGCAATTCACTAAAGTATTTCAACAAGGAAATGATGTTTTAATTTACATTTTGAAATGTAAATAGCTTAGATGATGGAAGAAAGTAGAAGGAATGAAAGCAGGAGGTCCCATTGTTCAGGGAGAAATAAAACTTAGAGCAGGATAATGATAACATGCATGTGGAGAGAAGGACAGATTCTGTGATCTTTGCAAAGAATAGACTCATTCCTAGGATTCCAGTTTTCACAGCTAAATTGAAGATAGGTATCCGCTAACATGTCCTTAAGGTATTTCCATTAAAATAGCCATTTAATGTGCATCCTGATATATAGAGATATTTCTAATTTGCCTATTTTACACAATTCATCTCTTAAGCATAGGGTATTACAGTCTACTAAGTGTGCTGTGTCACTCAGCAAACTTTTGTAATTTCACCCAACTAATTACAGTGAGGTATATTCTATAACCTACAAGTTCTAGGTAGCCAGAGATACTCCACTACATAAAACCCATCTTTGACTGTGCCTATTTTACTCCTCAAGAAACTATAAAGCTGAAATTTGTTTACCAATTAGGATTAAAATTATTTTGTAGGGAATTTAGAGTCTATTTAATTTGTTTCATTACCCCTTCTTGCCTTTTATGGCTTTATAAGACTTTAATAATTAACATTTTTTTTGAGCGTGCCTATACTGTCCTACTGGGATCACATATTTCTGTCATTTACCCTAAAATATGGCTATATATCTTTCCTAATAAAATATCAAGTCCATTTATAATGGCTATTCTTCCCCATAGAACTTTATAAAACAAAATGGAAGGTCTTTGTGAATTTAATGGCATTTTCCTTTGTTCTTCCAATGTCTCTATTTTAATTTTTTTTTCTTTTTTGAGACAGAGCCTCACTCTGTTGATGGGACTAGAGTACCATACCCTCATCCAACTTCCAGCAGCATCAAACTCCTGATTAAGTGATCCTCCTACCTCAGCCTCTAAAGTAGTTAGGACTATAGGAGCTCATCATAAGGCCTGGCTAATTTTTTTCTATTTTTAGTATAGATGGGGTTTTGCTTTGTGCAGGCTCCTTTAGAACTCCTGACCTCTAGTGATCCTCTCTCCTTAGCCTCCTTTAGTGCTTGAATTACAAGCATGAGCCACCAGACCCAATGTCTTTTAAAATAGAGTGTAGAATTGAGGGGTTTTAATAGGTAGGTCTTAACTCCATCCGTGGATGGAGAGAACATAAGTGAACAATACCATTGTCATCATTATCCCCTTATTCTATACTATCATGTTTCTAGAAAACTCATAAAGATTATTTATGAAATACAAATATAAGTGAGTCCTTGAAAACCAGTTTCCAAAGCATGTATTATAGAAAATAAAACTGAAAAAAATTTTGGGGAAGATAATTTAAAAAATGATTGAGGAGACATGAGTTCTCTCAATATTAAAATGAAAGAGGTTGCCTATTCATCATGGAATTAAGGTACCCTTGTACATAAGGCAGATTTAAAATTTATTTTATTTTAATTAGTATGAATACATAATAGCTGCACACATTTATGGGGTACATATGACAGATACTTTTCCTATTTCTCTGCCTTTTCTAAGACTTTCTTTTCTTTTCCTTTTTATTTTTTTTTTCCTCATCAAAGCAGACCTTCCTGGGCTGACTGGGCCTCCCCACACAAGCCGGCCACTCCTCACCTGCCCCCCTACAGCAGCCCCACACTCAGCCGGCCACTCCCTCCCTTCTGTTCAGTCTCCCTCATCTGTGGCGCCCGGGGCTGCACCGACAGTTCACCAGCTCCTGAGGCAGGGGCTGCAACGACTATGGCCCACTCCTGAGTCCTTTTCTAAGACTTTAAATTCCTTGCAGACATTAATCTCATATAGTAGTGAAATACAAAGTTTTTGAATAGTTTGGGATCTGGAAAGAAAATGACTTATCAGTCAATTCTGAATATAAATTCAATACTCCAATAATTGGATAACTCCCTATCAATCCCTAAGGTTATCAATTCTACACTATCAAGAGCAATTAATTGATTTCTTTACTAGCATGGAAAGGCCGTCACTGCACAAACTGATATGAAATGCTGAGTATACCTCTACCTCGATGTTGGCTGCCAAAGATCCTATGCCAACAGTATTAACTGTTATATAACCCAATGCAATGGCAACATGGAATGATTTTACTTATTGGTGTAATGAATTACATCCACTTATCTCAAAATATAACTAGAAGTTGACCTAAAAGAAAGCAAAATTACTTTAATTAACACATTTCACATCTTTTGCTGAAATATGTATTTGAATGTCTTTAGCAAATATTTGCTGAAGGAACAGGTTGGTGGGGGGAAGGGGTGTTATGTGTGTGTGTGAGTGTGCGTGCGTGAATTTACCCATTTGATAGATGTACATTTTGTACACTTATAAAATGATTTCTCTGATTTTTTTTGAAACAGTCTCATTTTTTCACCCTTGGTAGAATGACATGGCATCACAGCTCACAGCAACCTCAAACACTTGGGCTCAATTAAGAGATTCTTTTGCCACAGTCTCCCTAGAAGCTGGGACTACAGGTGCCCACCACAATGCCTGGCTATTTTTTTTAGAAATGAGATCTCGCTCTTGCTCAGGCTAGTCTTGAACTCAGAGAATCCACTCACCTCCGGCTCCCAGAGTGCTGGGATTACAGGCATGAGTCACTGTGCCCAAGCAGGAGTCTCTAATTTTGATGTAAAATAGCTTTGACTGTAAAATTGGATAATAGAAAGGGGATACTATGAAGAGATGAAATGATAGCTAATTGAAGAAAAGTAATGCAGCTAAATAAAGTTGCATCTTAAGAATCAAAATTTCTGAGTTAGAAAAAAATTATTACAGATGGATAATATTCGAAATAGTTACTATTATTCTACTTTATATAGAGAAATAAATCCATTAAAACAGATAAGTCAATAGCACTTTTCATGAAGAATCATAGAGCATTTTGTAGAAGCCTAGTGCACTTTCTTCTCTGTTAGAAGCATACTTATAACGAGATGCACTCATTTTATTCTCAAGTAGCTCAATTTACATTCTTGAAAAAGTCAGGGCGATACCTTAGTTAATATGTTTGTCTTACATCTGTATCTGGTTGCAGCCATCATTGTTGTTTGGCGGGCCCGGGCTGGGGATTCGAACCCGCCACCTTAGGTGTATGTGGCTGGCGCCTTAGCTGCTTGAACCACAGGCGCCGAGCCTTACATCTGTATCTGAAATGAGACAACCTGGTAATGTAGAACAATACTAAATGGATCCAAGACCTTGGTCATTTTCTGAGTTTTTTCATAAACTCACAGAGCAACCTAAGACAAAATTACTTCATCTTGCAAAGCTCAGTTTTTAAAGGTATATAATGAATGTGACAACTTTTAATGTTTAGATATGCACATATTTCTAAAATCACAGATCTTAATAAATACTTAATAATTAAGCATACAATGCTTAATTATAATACATGGCTATTAGTGAAAGAACAGAATAAGTGCAGTGTTATGAAAGTAATAATGATAGACAATCCAATCACGAAATATCAAAGAAAGTTCCAGATTCATTATAAGAAGGAATCAGCCCTCTAGATTTTTAGCTTTCTGGAGTTAGTAGTCATATATCCTAGTGAAACCCAGAGGAGTGTGGGAGTTAGTGTGATGGAGTCTGTCTGCAGGTGCTTCTATGGAGTAATGCATCAGCCTCCATGGTCCTGGTAGTGATATGGCAGCCAGCACTTATTCTGGGAAGGCATCCCTCAAGCTAATCTGAGCTGGTGTATTCTAATTCTCTGCTTCCTTGAAAGCAACTTTCCTTAATTCACTTATAATGACCCAATACCCAAAGGTAATCAACAGTGGCCCAGATTTACATGAAATCCTTGTCTTAGCACTCCCACTTTAAGTCAAGCTTAAATTGACTGTTCATGCTTCCCTGCTGGAGTGTCCATGCTTGCTCTTCCATCATTTAGCTACATGGTTAGCATCACCACTTCTTCAGTTCTCTGCTCAACCGCCACCCTGTCTGCATCCTTCTCTCCTGAGTTAATGCATATAAAACAACCTTTCTTCATCCGTTATATCTAGCACCTGATGCATTATTTAT
Source organism: Otolemur garnettii (assembly GCF_000181295.1). Lineage (NCBI taxonomy): Eukaryota > Metazoa > Chordata > Mammalia > Primates > Galagidae > Otolemur > Otolemur garnettii. Next base: position 64,074,011 of record NW_003852396.1, on the reverse strand, counting down.
TTGTCACACTATCTGTTTTAAATTATATATATATGCATATATAAACATATAAGTATTTATGTTTAGCCACTTTTCACCTGTCCCACTTGAATGTAAGTTGAAAGAGGTCATAGTAATCATTCAAAAAAAATTAGTTGACTGTGTTCAAGATAATTTTGCAAATTGCTATTAAAATTGCATCAAAATGTTATATTCAAGAATGTTACTTTCCTACTTTGCTTAGTTGAAAGTAAGAGCTATCTAAATCTTGTTGGTTAGTGACAACCCTTCCTCTGACACTTTTCATTCATGACTCTTCTACATGGGCATTTAGCAAAACAGTTCAAACCAAAGGTAGAATGTGAACAGATGTCTGGACATTTGGAAGTCTTTGGAGAATGCTCCCGAAGTAGGAGATCCTGGAGAGTACTAAGGGTGATGTAATCTTGCATGATGACTCCCCTAGGACCTACGATCTTCATAGCTGTGGTCAAATATTTTGGTCTTAAAACTCCTCTATGCTTTTAAAAATTACTGAAGAGCCCAGAGACCCTCATTTGTGACATTTATAGTTAGTGACGTGCTGGAACCAGCTCTTACTGACCAGTAAGGGGTGATCATTGAATATCTCTCTTCTCAATTTTGCTTTCATTTGTGTTAATTGGCAGCTTGAAATCACCATGGTAAGAATATTTGCATAATGGAAATTGAATTATAAATGTTAAAAATCAGAAATTTATTTTTTAGAGGTTAGTTTACCAATTTACCTCATTGTGGTTCTTTCTATTTCATATGTTAGAAAATAAACTGAGAAATTCTCAAAACACAAGAACATATAAGCTGATACATGAGCTCTGGAAAACTCTATTGTGAGCCTATGAGAGAAATGAAGAGGTAAATACCCTCTCAATATTATTATGAAAATAGTTTTCATCATGGGGGCACATAAAGGGTTTAGGGTATCTCTGTGGTTCCTAAACCACACATTTGGAATCGGGACAAAAATTAAATTATGAAATATTAGGAAGGTATTAATACAATTATAAAATGAAAAATAAAAGATTTGAATAAGAAATTAAAGTGTCTTTCTGTTCATATAAAATTTTACATAAAATTTTGTATTTGAAATATTCGCAAGAAATTTATCAAGAGATTTTTTGTGCTTATCTCTTCTAATTCTTAAAAGTTTCCATCAAAAAGAAACTTTGCTCAAACAGAAATGCAATAAAATATTTAATACTTTTTTCATAAGCACAGAAAAATTTAGATCATTAGAAATTATTTTTAAGGAATCTATTAGTTCTTCTTTTCTTTTGTGACACATATAATGTGGAAGGTTCCTGTAATAATGCAAATTGATTTCAAATTCCATGAATTTTTTACTGTGAATTAATCAAGTTCCAATTTGAAGAACATGTACGTGTTATTAGAAAGCCCGGGTGAAGCTTAATGACATCTTAATGACACGTAAACACAAAATGGATAGATTCATCTAATATGTGAGAAAATAGCTGTTTGGGTCAACCTTTGAATTTCACATACCTGAACCCCCCTCCAGGTTTCTTTAGCCTGAATGTGGGTATCTGACATGGGATTCCTTTGAGAATTTCCATAATCCTCTTTTCTAGTAGGGTATTCAATGCTGATAAAAAAGTCTCGAACAGGTTAAAAACTCATCTTGCCTAACTTCAGTATGTGATGTTTAGAAATACGTATTAATATTTTCCTTCATAAGAAAACCTCAAGGAATTCTTTAGATCATATGTTTAGCCTGAACTCAGAGAGATTGTGATGGAGAAAGCCTAAAATGACAAGATTATAGCCAGCTCAACCAAGCCAAACCTCCCCTAGATGGCCCAAGGCCTAGGGGAATCTGTATCTTTAAGCATAACTCATATTTTTTGAATTTCATATTAATATGAGAGTACAAGGGATTCGGTTACATTGCTAGCATTTGTTAGGTCATGTCCAAGTTGTTGAAAGTGTATTATAATCTTGGAAAATGAACAAGATCTCATTCACTATTAATTTTGTTATTTGGGTTAAAAATCGTTTATGTCCAGGTTCTAGGTTATAACTTTGTACAAAACCCTATTATAACAAAAGCTATTTCTACATTACTCACAATAGATACTGTATGAAATATTTTTTCTGCACTTACTTTCTATCAAATTCAGGACTTACTCAGGACTTTATGTGGGTGACTTGACTTGACTTTCTCTCTTTCTCTCTATTTGTCTCTCTCGCACACGTACTCACACAGACACACACACACACACCCCTCACATAACCATACCTGAGAATACCAAGGATAGGACAGTTAAATAAGTTTCTCAAGGCCGTACAATAATAAATGGAAAGTATGCCTTATATTTGAACTGTGTGGTTTCTTTGAAGAATAAATAAATGGAAGTAATATTGATTCTCCCTTTATTTTCTATAATTTGGAGAGAAAGCTATATAACCGAAAATTATACCATTATTATTCCAATTTGCATAATGTAATCCCTTAAAGGACTTTCATTTGGTTTCTAAAGGCCATGTCTAGAAAATTCAGTGCAGATTCAGTCATGATATAAATGTCAAAAGTCCTATTTTCCAGGCTGGAACATAATAACTAAAATGGAATAAAATTTAAATTTGAGAAATATCTATATTTTATTTATTGACAGTCAAATTAGATTTTAAACCCCTTGACCACAAGGATTATATCCAATCTGTCGGTATCCTCTTCACACATTTTTGCCTAAGCAATTATCTAACTTCAAAGATGTATTTTACTTTCTGCACTTATCACAAGCTTTTAAAACTATTCATGGCTTCATTACCATTTGAATGATTATATAATAAACTACATAGATATAATAAAAATTTCCTTTATTATAAGAACACAAAATATGTTCTTCTTTGTCACTCATAGTAAACACTTCATGTATTCAGATGATGTTGTATTTGCTGTTAATAGTTCTATGTTTTATTATTGGTAGGCTGGAGGTCCTGCATGCAAAAAGTTGCCATCCAGCGTTATGAAGTTTTTTACAGCTCCTTGCTATATTGGCAAATTGCCTTCTCTTTTAATTGGGGCAATTGATACAGCCATTAGGAATAAATGAATATTGAATTTTTGAGCACATTTTACAGCTGGGCGTATCAATCTCTGCTAATTTGATACACGAAAAATAGTGTCTCCCAATTTATTCGATTGCTCACAAGAATGAGTATCTTCTTAAGTAATAATTACAGTTCAATGCACATTAATGAGAGAAAAATTTGAAGATACAAGCACTATAGAAAAGATAATTAACTCTTCCACAATTCTATGACATACTTAGATGTTAAGAGAGTTAATCTTTTGGAGTGTCTCCTTCCATTTACCTCGTTCTTGTGCATATACATCTCTATCTATATGTGTATTTCTAATAATAGCTATCTATACCTATATACATAACATATCTCTATCTGTCGACATATTAGGGCATTAAATATGAAATGTATGAAATGTCCAATTTCAAACTAAAAGTTGATTTTACTATATCTCAAGCAAGAAGCAGTACAATTAATCAAAGTGTGCACAGAAACTGTTAACACGGTCTGGCCATCTTAACGGAGCCTTGTATATGCCAACAGCAAGGAAGCCTGGAGAGTGAGTGCTGATGAAATTGTGAAAGGCGTTTTCCACAGCTTATTGAGAATTAAAAATTTTTCTTTGAAAAGAAATGGTCCAAAACCCAGAAGAAGAGTCAGTCAATTGGTGAAATATCTGGTGAATACACAGCCAGAGAATGTCCAAGTCCCGCTTCGGTAGTTTGAGCAACCTTGTTCCTGTGACATATGGTTGAGCCCTGTCTGACATGAGGATTGTCCTGTCTCTACTGACCAAGTTCAGCTGCTTCATTGCAAGCATCCTGTCACCCAATTGGTTGCTGCAGACATCCACTGTCGACTGACCAGGTTTCATGAAGCTGTAGTAGACAGGACCAGAGCTGGACCACCAGACAGACACCATTAGTTTTTTGGGTTTTTTTAATGAAATCAAGTCTCACTTTGTTGCCCTTGGTAGAGTGCTATGACATCATAGCTTACAGCAACTTCAAACTCTTGGGCTGATGTGATCCTCTTGCCTGAATTTTTCATGTTTTCACTAGCCTTTTGCTCAAGCTGATCTCGAACTCCTGAGCTCCAACAAGTCACTTGCCTTGGCCTCCCAAAGTGCTAGCATTACAGGTGAGAGTCACTGTGCCCAGCTGCACTGGTTTTTTTTTTTTTTATGAATATTCAGTTTTGAACGTGTTTTTAGCACTTCATCTTTATCCAACCACTGTGCCAAATGCTTATAATTGTCAGAATCCAGTTTTCATCACCATAACAATATGGTATAGAAATGGCTCTCCTTTAAGTCATGACAGTAAAGCATGCTTTGAGAGGATTTTGCCTCTGATGCTTATTTAATTCATGCAGAATCCAACTATCCAAATTCTTTATCTTGCCAGTTTGTTTCAAATGGTCCAGTATTGATGGAATAGTAATTGTCAAACCTTGCTGCTAATTCACGCAGAGGTAACGAAGGATTCTCTTCCACTATATTTTTCAGCTCATCCTTAACCTTATCCATTTGGTTCTAAGGTCACCCACATAGCTTATTTTCAAGATTAAAATCACCAGAATGGAACTTCTCAAACCAGCGTGTACTGGGTGTTCATTAGCCACGTCCTCCCCAAATGCTTCATTGATATTTTAAGCTCTCTTCATTGGTTCCATGGCGGAACTCATATTCAAAAATAACACAATTTTTTTTTTTTTTTTACTATCCATGCTTTCACAGAAATTGCTCTTAAAAAAAAATAGTTAAAAGATAGTGAAAAGCCAAAACATGCATTTTAAAGAATCAGGCAGTAACTTCACACACACACAAAAGAAAAAAATGTCACAGTGAAATATCAGAGATATCAACAGTCAAAATTAGTACTTCAGGAAATGAGACATTTCTCACAGTTAATCACCTACGTGTGTAATTTTGAAATATGTTGGAATCAAATTTTACATAAACATTTACAAAAATGGGAGATGCCTGTGGCTCAAAGGAGTAGGGCGCCAGCCCCATATGCCAGAGGTGGTGGGTTCAAACCCACCCCTGGCCCAGAAAAAAAAAATTTACAAAAATAATGGAATCTACTCCCATAGTTTCTCCAAAAGTTTTCTTCTATGAAATGTATAGGTGTTTATAATTTCTGTGAGCAGAGAATTTCAGTTTTTCCTGAAGAACACAGAGTAAGGAGGAAGCAATGTGAACTTTTCCCAGCATGCAGCAGAGTCTCCACCTTCAGCCTGGAGTGAGCTGCCCCTCTTCCTCTCTGTATTCTCTCTCTCCCTCTCCTCCTCTTTTCTCTTCTCCCTCCCTTTATATAGATAAAGTTAGACACAGTGAAAGAGACTGAAAATGTAAGAATATTCTCTAAATCACAGGGTTCCATTGTTACATTATTTGAATGTACTCTGCAATGCAAAACCAAGGTATGGTATGGTATGACACGGCATGCCGCGACATGTATGTTTATGTATGCAACTTTTCTGGAAGGATGGTTCGTAGCAGAATATTTCAAAGTCACAGCACCACATGGGCAATAGAAGTAAAGAATACTCACATGTTGTTTCTACACTAGTGATTGGAATGCATTCCATACTACTTTATATTTGGTCCTCTTTTTTTTTTTTTTTTTTGTCACACTACTTGATCCGTACGTGGCCCATATCATTTTTTTTTAAATACAGCACATACAGAAGCTCCTGACAATTATAAAAAGAATAGAATGTTATCCAAAAACGACATCTACTTTTGTGTTTCTCTCTCTCTCTCTCTTTTTTTTTAGAGACAGAGTTTTACTTTGTCACCCTTGGTAGAATGCCGTGGTGTCACAGCTCACAGCAACCTCCAGCTCTTGGGCTTAGGAGATTCTCTCTTGCCTCAGCCTCCTGAGTAGCTGGGACTACAGATGCCCGCCACAATACCTGGCTATTTTTTGTTGCAGTTTGGCCGGGGCCAGGTTTGAACCCACCACCCTCAGTATACGGGGCCAGTGCCCTACTCACTGAGCCACAGGTGCCACCCATTGTGTTTCTCTTCTAACTTAATATCCTGCTCCTTGCCTCATCATTGTAGACTCTGGCCACTATTCTTTTTCATTTTATATTACATTGACTTTATAATAATATGAATTTATCACATATATTATTTATTTTTGTTCTCTGAATTGAATACGCTGGTGTGAGGAATGTCCTTCTATAGCTAATTTTGTGAATTTTTTGAACACAACATTATGTTATGAGAGATATGGCCATATTATGGTTTATTTTCATTGTAGTATAATAATTCATTCTTAATCAAATTATTTGTATTTGGCCATTGTTCTAACATTGAACATTTTAGTTATTTTCATTCTTATTATTGTAAATGACACCTCTATGAACATTCACGTATATGTCTCCTGGGAAATTAGCCAAAGGTATTTTGTTGTTGTTGTTTTCTTTTATTTTTAGTTACATTCTGGGATTGTGATTGCTGTTAATGTATATAAATGTTCATCTTTGCATGATTATGTTAAAAACATTTTCCAAAGCAGTTGTACAAACTTAATGCCCTGTATCAATCTGAGACATCATTAATCCTCATCATAACACGTGATATTGTTAATTGTGCCAACTGAATCAATGTTAAATAACATCTTTTTGATTGTTTTTAAACTTCTCTGCTTTTAGTAAGCATAACTAATCATGCAGTAGATACTATTAAGCAGTTGTAAACCCAAAAGCAAGACACTAGACCTGAGATAAACCAATGCATTCAATTACATGAAAGCTAATAACTTAAGCTGATGAAAAAAATGCTTCTTTAAAAATGAAAATACAAGCCATTAATTGCTTGAGAATATTTGCTAAGCATATAAACAAAAATATTAAGATAAGAGAAGTTTTGTGAATCAATAGGAAAAGGGCAAGTGCATAGGGAAAGCCTCAGGCAAAATACATGAGCAGAAATTCATGAACAGAAGAAATACAAATGCTCAATAAAGTATAAAGATATATTCAGAATGATCAAAAATTACAAAGATCAACTATAGTACACAAAGGACAATACAATAAGACGCTGGGAAGAAATTGCTTTAAAATATAGAAGACCTCATTCAGAACAGTTGTAAGCCTTGTCTATGCTCCCAATTATTACCTTTTAAAATACTTGTAAACTAAGGGAGGAGGAAGATGCCATTGCAGATTCCTACACTGCTCAAAGCTCAACTCTCTTCCTCCATTTGTATTTTTGAAATATGCCGGTCATTCCTAACAGCCGTAAGCCTGATGACTGAGATAATATTCGTAAAGAGTGAAGTTTTCTAAGCTTTGCATCAAAGACCCCTCGCCTTGGAGAAAGGACATATAGGTTTGCCTTACCATTTTTTTTCCCAAAGCTGTATGATTAGGCAGCTCTGCACTTCAAGTGAGCAAGAGCTTGTGATCCTGTATTTTGATGCAGGTGAACAGGCCGCAATCAGAGGAAAACCAAGGACAAAAGAAATATCAGGCACCGGCCTTACTGTTTGATCATAAATGTTGCTGCTTTATTTTTCTCGCTTTTAAATAATGATTTTTCAAAAAGGCTATGACGGTGGACCATATTCTGTGAGCCCGTATTTATACCATTTTGTCATTGACACTTTCTATTCTGCTTAAGAAAGGTAAATGTTACCCAGGGGAGAATTCTTTTAAATTGAGGTTTTTCTATTTGAGGAAGACACCCATTATTGAAATTCCAAAAGCCATAAAGATAGCATTTAACTGCAGAATGTAAGTGATTCATTTTTTTTTTTCTCTTTTGCACTGCAGTTTCCCCTAGTCTGAATAACTGCAGGTGAAAATTGTCTTACTAACTTTCAAAAGATATTTCTCCTATCCTTTAGGAGGAAGGTGCCATTTATTAATTTTAGATTCCATAATTAGATAGGTAAAACAAATATGCATATTAATCAATCATATATGTTCTATATTTATGTGCTTGTTTTCATGCATTTATTATATGTGTGCATATGTATGTACGTGTACGTGCCTATAAGTGAACAGATGAATGTGTATTTAGTTTGTATGTGAACAACCACACATACACACACCCACACACACACACATCCATCCTGCAAGGGCAGACTTTCACGGTACCCTTCCCTTACATTTCCTCTGAATATTTCCCAAAATTGTAAAAAAAAAAAAAAAAAAGTTCATTGCTATAATATACTGCTTCAGAAAAATTTTTCTTCTATGGTAAGAAATCTTCCTCGTGTTTGTGAAAATTATTCTACCCTGACAGGTAGGAGTAGCTAGGTATAATCAATGGGTATCAAGTAAAACTTATTATTTAGAAAGTTATTTATAATTACAATCCCTCCTTATAATTCCAATCCCCTTCCTCTGCTTTATTTTGCTCAAAAGAGACATTACTTTCAAATTACATGATAGCTATGTAAAATATATTTAAATGTATAGATATTAAGTCCATTATATAGGATAGCTATAATTTCCCTGATTACCTATACACATTTATTTTTTGTCTCTTTTCACTGAAAATTATAGGCTCAAAAAATGTAGGATTTTTTTCTGTTTTGTTTACTCACATACCCCAAATCTCAGTAGGGTGTTTAATAAGCATTGATTTAATTACTAATATCATTCTTCTCTCTGTTTGAAGAAGCATGGGTCGAAGCCTCTAGAATAGGTCTGAAACTAGCCCCTTCCTTTCTGTATGTACTGCTTTGTGGAAGTTATTTAATCTCTCTGATGCCTAGTTTCTGCTCATATTAAATAAGGATGCTATTGCCAATTTTCAGAATACATCACCCCTAGTCAGCTCACAATACATGACAGCCATTGTGACTGTCGGTTACCGACAGCCATGCTGAGTTGTTAGCTAACTGCAGCTGAGCCACTGACAGTAAAGAACGCACTGCCCTTCCGTCCTCGCTAACCCTCTCACTCTTTGTGTCTACAGAGCCAAATGGCTCATCTCCTAGTTATTACTCAAACATTAGCTTTCCAGTGACCAAGTTGGAGCTCGACCACCTACAATAAAACTTTCTTCTACCTTCAAAAAATTCTAACGTCTTCCTTCACTTTACTTTCTGATTAGATTTTACCAAAACATACACTTTAAAACACACTTCACTCTTTCTCGTGGGTAATGTAATAACCACCCCATCCTCTACTGAAAAGTTCACTTTTTGAGGTCAAGGAGTTTGTGTGGTTTGCTGCTATATCCTCACATGTAGGATGGTACCACTATCCTCAGATGTAGGAGATAGCAGCGCTATTGCCCATTGTTGGGCAATTCCAGGGAAGGGAACAACCACATTTTACAGATACAGAAATGTAGGCGTGAAGAAGGTAAATAATTCCCTCTAAGGTACACAGCTAGCAAGTGGCCGACATGGATTTGAATTCATGTGGTTTGTTTCCTGTCTTAGGGATTTGAGTTCTTTACAGCTACAGCCTCTGTTTTCTCACCTGAGGCATTCAGCTCATTTTTTTTTAACATGCCTGGGATTAGTGTTACGCACGACACACTTCAATGTGCGCTATAACATACTTATTATTTATCATCTATATTTATCCTAAGACATAATTGTAGCAAATTGTCATTCACGTAAGGAATCTTATTCAAGTCTTCTGTGACTGAGATTGTTAAAATTCACTCTAATAGCTTTACCTTTGCTCTTTGTAGGACGTCCCAAATTTTAGCTGGGAAAGGAAAACATGGACTAGAGATTATACTTTTCACTTTCTTATGTAACTATGTGCGTACGTTTGACCAAGGTCTGCCAAGAAGAACTAAGTAGAAATAGTGTGTGCACAAACTTCCATTGTCTTTGATGCAGCTTGGCTTTCTTCTTCGCAACAGCTGCAATTCAGACATAATCATTAGAGCCAAGGTATCATGAGGATAACTTGTGAGCTGAGGCTCTGAGGTCGTGTCCAGCGAGCAAAAGAAGAAGAAGCCATGGGCTGGTCTGAAAAACTGAAACTCAGTAACAAGTCTATAATACCTACTGGAGCTTTTACCTGAAACGTCTTTTCTGTTGAAGGCATCGTTATCTAAGATTTTAAATACTTTGAGGCTTAAGTGAATCTTAATACAGTTTATGATATAGGAATATCATGTTTCAATATGCTTCACTTTATTATGATTTCCTGATAATTGTATTTTTCTCAAATTGAATGTTTGTTGTAACCCCGTATGGAGCAATTATATTGGCACAGTTTTTAAAACAGCATGAGATCACCTCATGTCTGAGTCACAGTGGGTGATTCTCACAGTATTTCAAGCTCATTCATTATTGTTAGGTCTGCTATGGTGATCTGTGATCAGTGATCATTGTGGTTAATATTTTAATTATGGGGGAGCACCATAAACTATGCCCACGTAATACAGGAAATTAATAGATAAATGTCGTGTGTGTTCAGACTGGTGAGCTCCCTCCTCCCCCTTTGTCCTTCTTAGTCCATAAAACATAAGAATATTAAAATGATGCTTAGGAAAAACTTTACAGAGACTGCCAAGTGTTCAAATGAACAGTCACACATCTCTCACTTTAAATCAAAAACTAACAATGATTAAGCTGAGTGAGAAACTTAATTAAAGTAAGATGAGTCTTCTCAGTAAAAGAAATCATTACCAGAGTGAACAGACAGCTTGTGGAATGGGAGAAAGCACTGCAAACTATTCATTCTACAGTAAACTTATGCATAGAATTTTCAATGAACTTAAACAAACAATAGGAATCTCCCAAATAAGGCCAGTGAAAAGCGGACTTAGGGTATTAATAGACAGTTTTCATAAGAAGACAAGCAAATGGCAAAACCCATGTCTAACACCACTAATCATCAGAGAAATGCAAATTAACACTGTGATGACATATCATCTTGCACCAACAGAATGGCTATTATTAAAAAGACAAAAAAATAAACTCTTACTGGTGAGGATTCCAACAAAAGAGAACTTAAATACTGTTTGTAGGGCTGTAAATTAGTACAACCTCTAAGGAAAACAGTATAGACATCTCCCAAAGAATTGAAAATAGAACTACCATTTGATCCAGCAATCCTACATCTTACTTAAAGGAAAATAAATCCTTTTATCCAAAATACATCTGTACTTTTTTTTAAGGAAATAGCTTGTGTTCCTTTGGGTAAATACCTAGCAATGGTATTGCTGGATCAAAGGGTGGTTCTATTTTAGTTTGATTCTGATCTGTTTTCATAAGGTGGCAGCCCTAAGTTATGCTTCAATGGAAGTCAGTTGTATCGCATGCTGCAAGAATCCCTACTCCCATTTGAGGACCAGAAGCTCTATTCTAAACATTTCAGAGTTGTGAAGACGTGAAGCACATTTCCCCTCATGTCATTCAAAGTTATGGTTAAGCAGCAAAGACATCGGTTCCATGATTCATGTACTCTATCAGAATCACGCCACCACATCTAGATTACTGCCTTCAAGTAAACACTGTATCCTGAAGGGCAGTACTTTGTCATTCAATGTATCACCTGAAAGTTAGAACTTGAGTTACCTCTTTGACAGCTGTTTCATTGTTAAATAAGGCCAGCAGCGTAAGGTCAGTGTAGTATGTGTTATGAATAGTAAATCCTTGGTATATCCTTGCTGTAATAAGGATCTTTTGTCTGATGCAATGTAATTCTAGAATTAGTACTTTAAACAGTCTGGATGAAATGGGGTAATGATGCCATCTAAGTCTTGGCAGGAAAGAAAAAATATTCAAAATTAGAATGTGTCTGTATTTGTCAAAATAAACTGTTACTCTTTCCAGGATAAAGAGTTCTAAAATAATCAAATAGCTGCCTAGTTCCTCCTCTTCAAGGAATTTTGCCATATCAAGGACTCAGATATTGTAAAAATAGACTGATGCTTATATCCACCCACTTCTGATCTGGTGGCTCTGACAAGACCATACCCATGACTGGCAGTTCTGGTTGCCTGGTCATCTGATGTCCCATGGGTAGGTGGTCCTTTCTAATACACTCTAGGAGGTGATGTATTTGTGTGTTTTGTTGCTGTTGTGTTAAGGAACATCATGGCTTTATTTCAGAATGCTGGGGATTTTTCATCTTATTTTTTCATGGAAGCTTACAAGAAAATTATCCACATGGCATTTATTCCTACCACAGACACTGAAAATAAGAAATGTTTGGCCCGAGTACTGAATTTCCTTGATGCATAGCTCCGTTCTTCTTTGTGCCACACTCAAGACTGGTATCTCTCCAAGTCCCCTCCTTGCAATATCCCCATGTGTGCTGAATTCTGTCTTCGAACCTAAAGAGGTCTGGCAGCTGCACTTCTTTCTTTACATTTGAAAATTTATGATAAGATTGTTTATCCTTTCTTTTGGACAGGGTATCCTGTCCACTATGACCACTGGGGCCACTGGGATCCTAAATACTTTACTTATGTACAGGACATTATGTATTCATCAAATCCCATGTGCTGTGCACGTAAAGAGTGAAAATCAATATAAGTTATGTACTTCAGTTAATAAAAATGTACCAATACTTGTTCATCAATTATAACAAATACACCACACTAAAGTAAGATGTTATAAATAGGGAAAACTATGTAGAGGCAAGAGAAGGAAATAAAGGGCATCCAAATGGGTGCAGAGGAGGTCGAAGTCTCCTTCTTTGTTGATGATATGATCTTATACTTACAAACCCCAAAGACTCAACCACAAGACTCCTGGAAGTCATCAAATAGTATAGTAAGGTCTCAAGATATAAAATCAATGTCCACAAGTTAGTAACCTTTGTATACGCCAGTAACAGCCAAAATGAGAAGCTAATTAAGGACACAAACCCCTTCACCATAGCTTCAAAGAACATGAAATACCTAGGAATATACCTTACAAAAGAGGTGAAGGACCTCTATAAAGAAAATTATGAAACCCTAAGAAAGGAAATAGCAGAGGATATTAACAAATGGAAGAACATACCATGCTCATGGTTGGGAAGAATCAACATTGTTAAAATGTCTATACTTCCCAAAGCAATCTACAGCTGCAACACCATCCCTATTAACATACCAACATTGTAAACAAAACAAAACAAAACAAAACATACCAACATTGTACTTTCAAGACTTGGAAAAAATAATTATTCATTTTTTATGGAACCAGAAAAAAAAATCCTGTATAGCTAAGGCAATTCTTAGGAGCATAGCATACTAGATTTTAGGCTGTACTACAAGGCCATAGTGGTCAAAACAGCATGGTACTGGCACAAAAATAGAGACATAGATATTTGGAATTGAATAGAAAACTAGGAAATGAAACTAACATCTTATAACCACCTAATCTTTGATAAACCAAGCAAGACATACACTGGGGGAAATACTACCTATTCAATAAATGGTGCTGGGAGAACTGGATATCTGCAAGTAAAAGGCTGATACTGAACCTGAACCTTTCTCCACTCACAAAAATTGATTCAAAATAGATAAAAGACCTAAATTTAAGGCATGAGACAATAGAAATTCTCAAAGAAAACATAGGAAAAACACTTGAAGACATTGGCCTGGTGAAAGACTTTATGAAGAAGATTTCTGTGGCAATTGCAACAACAACAAAAATAAACAAATGGGATTTAATTAAACTGAAAAGCTTCTGTACAGCTAAGGAGACAACAACCAAAGCAAATAGACAATCTACCAAATGGGAAATTATGTTTACATATTTTGAATCAGCTAAAAGCTTGATAACTAGGATCTACAGAGAACTCAAATGAATCCACATGAAAAAAGCCAACAATCCCCATATATCAATGGGCAAGAGTGATGAATAGAACCTTCTCTATACTTTTTGATAAGTTATTCCATAAAAACCTAAGATGTTCTTAAAAGAACTTGTCTATTAATTAATTTTAAAATAAAGAGAGAACAAAAAAAAACATATAAATAAGGTACTCATGCTGTGGGTTTTCATTAATTTAGTTTTTATCTCTCATCACCTTGGCAAGCACATGTGTCTAGCCAAGACCTCCTGTATAATAGCCACCTCTGACTCCCCAGTCCAGGTAGCGTGGCATCATCAGAAGATGAATCACTATGAGATCCTTGGAATGTCCAGTTGTTTCAGGTGTCTTTGAAATATATTATGTCTGGATAAAAGAGTTCAGATAACTGAAACTAAACTATACATTTATAGAGCTGTCTTTTTTATAGTAATTAAGTATAAATATTTTGGTACCTTTTTTTCTGATAATAGATGGGAATGCATTTGTCATATAAATAGTTTCACACTGCATACCTGAAGGACTGTTAATCTGCTCTAGCAAAAGGCTCTTCGTCTGGTAGAGCAGCGGCAATTGGAACAAATACTTAGGTAGGTTGGTATTACTTTTCTGTTATCCTTAGTATATATCTAATTTTTGCAGAGTCCAGGCTGGTGAATTCAGTGCAGGAAAGATGTGAACCAACATGTGAACGCACTCTTCAGTTATTTAACGACACCACTCATGTCCATTATTCTTCCCAGTCAAGGGAATAGCTATAGAATCTTCCATTTGGCTTTCACCACTATGATATCTCTTATCCCATTGGCTAAGAAACTAACGGAGGGGGTTCTATCAATTACCAAGTATGTCTACTCTCATTTGCTATTTAAGTCACTATGAGCTAGACCAGAAGTTCATTTGTTAACTGGATCCCATTTGCCTTACTTCTAACAGGGGCATGTGATGAGGCTTCAGGTTGATGAGTATCTCTGTCAACTCAGACTTAATTCCAACGTCCCCAAAAGTGTTTGAGTATTTTCCTTTCTAAAGTGGATGCTCTATCATAGACCCATTAGGGCTCAGTGCTACCTCACAACTGAAAACTGGGCAAGAGGTTTTGACATTTTATTGGGGGAAATGCTCTTCAATGTTTTGATTATACATGCTTAATTTATTTTGATTGTATCAATGGAGCAGTCTCCTTGATGTCTGCCTATCTTCTGTTCCCCTAGAGATACTATGTTTTGTAAATCATCTCTATAATCTCTTCAGTTTACTCATGTCATCATAAATGGTATTCTGACCTTGGTACTAATTCCAAAACTGCATCCATTTGGCTTCTCAGTGTTAAGTGTTAGCACTTACCTCTATTCTTTCAGTGTCCTATCACATTCCAGTTGATAGCATCAATATGGATGTTCTCAATGTGATTGTTCCATTCTTACTTCTAATTCAACTTTTAAGTAGTTTGGTTTCTTCATTACCTCCTATTCAGATTATTGCTCTATGGTACCTTCTTAAATAACCTGACATTTCCCAGCTACTCGAGTCCCTTCCATTTCAATTTGGAGTAATCTTTTGAAAATCTCAAATTACTATGACTTAACTACTTGAAATCTTCAAAACATATTCAGTATTCTTAGGACAAAGAAGAAAGTACTTCATATGACTTCAAAAGCCTTTGTGGTTTCCTATCCTTGCAGCCTGGTCTCTCTCTTTTTTTTTTTTTTTTCTTTTGAGACAGAGCCTCAAGCTGTCTCCCTGGGTAGAGGGCCGTGGCATTACAGCTCACAGCAACCTCCAACTCCTGGGCTCAAGCGAGTCTTCTGCCTCAGCCTCCTAAGCAGCTGGGGCCATAGGCACCCGCCACAACGCCTGGCTATTTTTTGGTTGCAGCCCTTATTGTTGTTTGGCGGGCCTGGGCTGGATTTGAACCCTCCACCTTAAGTGTATGTGGCTGGCGCCTTAGCCACTTGAGCCACAGACGCCAAGCCAGCAGCCTGGTCTCTTAAGCAAGTTTTCTTTAGGCCCTGGACCAAAACTAGCTTATTTGTATTCTTTCTTCTCAATTCTTTAAAGTGCTACTTCTAGTTTCAAGGCTTTGAAAACTAGTGCTTCCACTTCACATGATATTCTCCATTCTTTACTTACTGTCATAGTCAAATTATACTCATTTGTCAAGTCTTGGTTCAAATATTTACTTGGACTTTTGGATTTTTGATAATCCACTTGAGTTACTCCCTGCATCCCTAGATATAACACATCCTCCATTGCATGTTCTCAAAGAAGTCTAATTATATCTATCCAATTTAGTACAGGGGGAGAAATTAAATTGTTAAATGTGTTCCCCTCATTATAGGTTAAGTTCCATGAGGGTAAACACTATGATAATCTTCTCAAATATTCATATTGTCACTACTTAACACAGTAAATAGTCAATAAAATACTTGTTGATTGAATGATATTTTCATGGTCATGAAGTAATTCTGTCTTTGTCTCTGTTTTTTTGTATCTCTATTTCTTCTACGCTCCTTCCTGTGTGTGTGTGTGTGTGTGTGTGTGTGTGTGTGTGTGTGAAGAGGTGAGAAGGAGAAACAGAAATGTGGGGTGGGGAGAAAGAGAGAGAGAGGTGAGTGGAAGGTGATTTTCATCATACTCATAGTTTCTATTTATTCAGTTCTGAATCTGTCATTAAATTATGTCTCAACTAATGACACTATTATATTTTTTCCACATTTTGTTTAATTAAAAATATTTTCATAAAAAATGCTAGTACTTTCTTTTTATTTAGAGAATACCAGAACATTTCATTACTTTCACACATTTGAACTTTCCTCTCAGAGTAAAATTTCATGAAATTAGAGCTCACAAACAGTAACTCCCATCAAGCTGGCCATTGGCTAGCTGTAGAGTACACCTACAGCTCAACATTAAAAATTCATCCCTTAGTTACTATAACAGAAGCATCCTCAAAAATGTCCCTGTAATAAAACAATGATGCACTTCTACAGAGAAGCATTATACCATACTTAGTAGCTCCTTAATTTGTATGAATGGGAATATAAAATAATTCCTCGTATTAAGATAATATTTTACCAAACTGTAATTACTTACTGTTTACTTTCTTCTAAGTATGAATTTTTCTCTCTTCATTAGCCGGGTCTATCTGCAAATAAAACCAAAGTGATATTTACAATCAAAAGTTGTATAGTATTTTCAATCAAATTTGGTTTTGACCAAGTAATTAGTTGATTTTAGAAATGAACTCTGCGTAACAGAGTTCCTAGACAGCTCAGATTACATCCAAATATGGGGAGTGGGGCACAACAGGAGGAAAGGAAATAGAATTAAGGGCTGATGGAAGTAAGCACACAACTTAAGGTACAGGATTTCTAGATAGTATTTCCTATTTGTTAGCTCATTTATATTTAAAACATAGTCTTTCTGTTAACTGCTTTCAACTTGCTCAGTCTTCTGTCCTATCTCCTCTTCTAAAAGATTTTTAAAGAAGAGAATATAAGAAATATCTTAAGCCTAAGTATAATTTGAATTAAATCACAGATCTAATTTAACTCATATTCTCCATTAGAAATTAAATAAAGAAGTACTCTTTTGTCTTCCTGAGTTTTGGGAATCGGAAACCGATGCTTTGGACATATTGCCTAACATTTTTTTATATCAAAATATTCATATTTTTAGATGTGCCTTCTTGATAGACAGGTGTTTGGTAAAAAACAGTATAATGTAATTCAATTGTACTTGTATATATAGATACACATATATATGAAAATTATTATTCTACTATATATCTACTACTACATGTACCACTGATATTATTACTATTAACATTATTTTTACACTTTTATTACCACTAGTCTTATGACTACTCTTATTGGATGGCACCATCTTTGGATGGCCATATAGTGAATAATCACAGTATTGGACCCAATCTCCAAAACAGTGCTTCTGGAAACATGTTCATATTGTGTTGTACTGATGACAAGACTGAGGCTTAGAGATGTCAAATTCCATAGCCAAGGTTATTTGACTCATAAATGTTAGAGCTGAGATGAGAATTTATGTTATTCAGGTTCCTAAACCTGAATTCTTTTAAATATTATTCTACATTGTTAACATTATTTCAGTATGTGCATAACTTCCTGCACAGACTTCAAGTCACTTAGAAGAAAAGCAATAAACAAAAACAAGTGAGGAGATTCACACTCTAGTAGGAATTTCATTTCTTATGGAGACAGACAGGTGTTGTTGTTGTTTTTTTTCCTTTTTTATCTTACCGATTTGAATTTTTGTAGTCTATGGCTGATGTCATGAAATCTCAGATAGGAAAAGGGGCCTTCATTTTATTTCTCTGATATGTTCTCAGAGAGGCAACTCTATATGTGCTTGACCTTTTCAAGGTTCTGCAGTTGGATTGGATGGCTGCCTCTGTTATCACCTTTTACAACCTCTCTTTGATGTGAGAAATCAGAGTGGAATGGAGAGCCAATCAAATACGGAATATTGAAAAGGTTACAGCCACACTGCTGACGACTGGCTTTCCTGGACCGCAATGGTTATTAACATTCAGGAGCCTCATTCCAATGACAAAGATTGTAATAAGAACAGACGAGGCCAAGGTGTGAATTTTATCCTTTCGACAATGATCAGATGGGAAATGGATCAGTCTGGAGGTCTGCCTCACTCGTTCTTCTCTTACTGAGCTGCCTGTTTATAATCCTGTGAATCGACTTCAGTGTCATGAATCGGGGTCATGTTGACATAAATCAGGACCAGGGGTGCATCTGCCTGGATATTGCTTTGGGTCACTCTTTACTATTATAATTGCCTTTTACTGTGCTTTCTCCCTCTCGTCCTATTTCTACATGGCATTTAAAAATGAAATTGGCTTTTGAAATATTGGCTGCTTTCGTTTTTATTAGGACAGAGGCTTCCGGAAAGAGTCAACCAGAAATGCCATGAAGTGGCTGGTAGTAGAGTATCTTAAAGTCTTATTAAATACATAATTAACTTTACTATTGAAAGCAATATATGGTATTAAATTCAAATGGCAGGGATAGTGCCTGAACTGTTATACGGCATCTCACTTTATTACTGGTAAATTTGCTGTGTTTATTCATTTTGAATAAAGCATATCACCAGGGATATTTTTGCCTGAAATATTTTCTAATATATTTTATTAAAGGAGTTTTATGTTTATTCGGTTTTTTTTTCTTTTAGATTTTTGAATCTTTCGTAGAATTCCAAATACTGTGGAAAATACTTAGAAACCAGCCTTTAATGAACAATTAGAATGATATTGTTATTCATCATATCCTTATTAAATGGAAAAACATGTATTTTTTTAGGCATATCCAAAACTTGAACATAATATATTCCTTAGCCCAGTTGATGCTGGTGTTTAAATATTTGATTACAACGAAGAAGGAGAAAATATTTCACAACACCCAGGAAAACAAGAGAAACTTGAAAATAAGCAACTGTGCACACAAGAGTGTTGTCCTTTCCTTCATATAACAAAATAATTTCCTACATCCTAAGGAAAGAAAATATGTTTTTCTGATTAAATTCTCAATGCCATAAATCTTGCATCTGTCATCTGTTCACAACAGCTTAGTTTATTTCCTTGTAGCTCTAATTAAAGGTCAGTTTAAATTTTCATGAGTAGTTCTTTATGAAGTTTTCTGATCTGGGTGAATATCTGAATGCCCCAACTGCTGTGCCCCAAAACCTGCTGCTTTGAGCTTAGATCTGCAAGGTTGTCACCTGCTCTGCATAGCTGGGAACCTCCTCTTAAATCCAGGGCATCCCGGTGTGTGGAAAGCAGAACTGGGCAGATAGAACCAGAGCTGTACCATCTGCCTGTCAGAGCTTCTTTCATAAAACAAAAAGGAAAAATCTACCATCCATTAAATAGAAATAGTTCTTCTTCCAAAACCCTCATTAAAAGAAAGGAAAAAAAAAATACAAGTTTTATACTTCTACCTGATTTTACCAATAAGACCCGTTAACTCACTAAATGTTTACAATAAACTTAGTCATGGGCTTGACTCAATCCCCCTTTGTTTACCTGAGTTGTTTTCTTCTCTAAAATATATCCTGTCTACTCTAGCATATTTTATTTAGTTCTATCACATAGCAATTTATCCATAACATTTCATAAAGAGCTATAGAATTATAGATGTGAATATGTCTTATATGTTGGACAGTTCAATACAGCTACTTAAGCTGATAGACCCAGCCCTGCAACACAAAATGGTTATCACACACACAGAATATTCAAGGATCCAAGCTACTAGGGAGGCTGAAGTGGGAGGATTGTTTGGGCCCAGGAATTTGAGGCTGCCTTGAGGTACAATCATATCACTTCACTCCATTCCAACCTGGGAAAGAGAGTGAGACCCTGTCTCAAATAATACAATACAATACAATTATTCAGGGTGTGCTCAGAATGTTCAAAGTACAGAATCACTTATCATGGTCTTGCATTAATAATACTCCTGTGCACCAATTATGTAACATTTCTTTTCATCTGCAAACTTTTGCCTTTTCAATTTGATCGGCTTTTCCTTTTATCTATGATTCAAATAATGCATGTAACTACATTCACACTATTTTGTTTGTAAGTGATTGAAAACAGCTCAAATTTGGTGAAGAAAAAATGGAGAATGGGGTTATTGACTTATTTGTTGAGTTCCAAAAATATTTTCAGCATATTTTTCCTCCCTGTCTTTATCCTTCACTTTTCTCTGTTTTCCTTTCATTCTCTAGTAAGAGCCATTCACATGGGGGGTAGATGACTACCATATACTCAAGAATTATAATTTAGAAACTTAATAAACTTAGGAGAAAGAGAAAAAAATGTGACAGAAGTGATAAAGAGTGATACTTTGCTTATCTTTGATCACAATTCAGAACTTGCTACTGTAGCCTCCAAAAAGAGTTCTCTCAGTGCTAGATGTCATTTAGAGACGGACCCAGCACCACATGTACATACAGTACAGTAGACCTAGTTCCTTATGTTGACCACCTCTGTATATTGATCATTTTGTTATAGTCTCTTGGGTGGTGAACTTACAGAGGTTCTCCTGCATTAACTGTAAAGTTACAGAAGTAAATAATAATTTTTAAACTGTGTACCCACTGGTTTGAGTAGCATGGTGAAATCTTATACCATCATCCCTCATCCTGCCCAGGACATGAATCATCTCTTTGTCCTGTGTATTCATTGCATATAAGCTATAAGCCCTTGAGTCACTTAGCACCTGTTACAGAAGGCTAGGATATAGGAGCCACCACTGAGGTATTGCAGGGCTTGTGTGCCAGTTATTCTTTATTATTTTACCTAATAATGATCCAAAAGCACAAGAGTAGTGATGCTTAAGATTCCAATATGCCAAAGAGAATATACTGTAAGTGAAAATGTGAAAGTTCTTGACTTAAAGGAAAGAAAAAAATCATGCACTAAGATGCACAGTAAAAATCAATCTTCTATCCAGGAAATTACGAAAAAGGGAAAAGAAATGTGTGATTTCATGCTAGTTTTGCTGTCAAAACTCAAACTGAAAAAGTTACAACCTCAGCGTGTGAAAAGTGCTTAGCTAAGATGCAAAGGCTTTAAAGTTGTGGGTGGAGGATATAAACAGAAACGAGCTTTGATTGACAGCAGTCAGACTTGGTACTATCCACGGAGTCCTTGAAACTTTTCCCCTGCAAGTAAGAGTGTGTAGGGGGACTACAGAAACTCCTTTTTGATTTGTTTTTAGCACTATGATGTACAGGATTATAACATGGAATATAAAAGATAAATCTGAGAATGACAGAAACAGAGAGTGAAGCAATCAAAAGTTGGGTAATAGAAAAGACAATGTCTTAAAAGAACATTGGGCCAAAATTCAAGATGGAGTCTAATACCACCAAAGGCCATGTGAGCATCCATGGGTGGGATCTTTTACAGGTAAGAATGAGAGATTGAATTAACGTTGGACAAACAGCTAAGAAGCACACATAAATTGGTAATCCCTTGCAAGGGACACCAGATTTTCTTCAATTTTATTGTGCTTGTTTCAAAACACAGATTTATTTCAGAGCTTCACAAATACAATACTCCAAAAGGGCCCATGGAATTTGTATTTTAACAACCATCCTAGCAGCTTGGGATCTTGGTGATTACTGGATGACTTTTAAGAAACAGGACTATGAGGCAAAGGTGGGCAGTCAGAGGAAGGCCCAGGCAGAGTGATGTGTACAAAACACAGAAGTAAGTGACAATCAGTGACCTGAATCAGGATTCCAAGCAGATTGAGGAATATCAGGAAGGTAAAACCTAGATTATTATGTTGAGGCATTTACTTTCCTTCCCAACCCCCAAAGTTGATGTTCTCTATCCAAGAGGATTGAATACAACTGCAAAGCATAAGCAAATTTCAGGAATTCATGATCTTAGACACCTTGTGTAAGGTGTGGTCCACCGCTGAGCTTCATGACTATTACTTGAGAGCTCATTAAAAATGCAGAACCTCAGGCCACACCCTAGATACTGAACTACTTTACATTTTAGCCAGATCACCAAGCGATCCATATACGTACAGCTATTTGAGATAAGATTAGCAGGCTCAGCAGCTACCTTGGTTATTGAAGCTGATGGCTTATCAACCAGACTCTAAATTCTTTTTATTTAATTATTTTTTATTAAATCATAACTTCGTACATTGATGCATTTATGGGGTTCGGGGTACTGCTTCGATATACAGTGTGAAATGCTTACATTGAACTAAGTAACACAGCCATCACAATTATACTCATTTCTAAATAGTTTTGAAATGTACCATTGCATCCTGCACATTAGGCGAGGTCCCTCCCCCCCTCATATCCCCCTTCCCCTCCTACTTTCCCTATACTTTCCTCTCCTCTTCCCTTCTACTTTCTGGACTATAGTTATGTTTTGCCATTCGTGTGAGTGTGTAGGTGGTTATATATTGATTTCATAGTAGTATTGAGTACATTGGATACTTTTTTTTTTCCATTCTTGAGATACTTTGCTGAGAAGAATATGTTCCCGCTCCATCCAGGTAAACATAAAAGAGGTGAATTCTTGATGAGGTAAGTGTATGGAATTGATAAGCCTTATTAACTGTTTATTAGCGTTTTGAAAATCAAATGTTAACCAGAATACAGTACATTATTCAGAATAGTTTTAGAATCTTGCTTTCCATTCCCCAATCATAGGAAGGATGAATCATTATGAATGAGCTGAATGTGTAAACATCCACAGAGAATCTTCTTCTTTTATTAATACCATAACCTTGCTAATTTTCTTTAAAAAACCCAATTCTTCCTCCATAACTTTCTTGTATTACATGCAGTTTTCTGTAGTATTGAGAGGAACCCAAATTTCCTTCTTGTCTGTAAAAATTGATAAGTTTAAATTTTCAATAAATCCATGTTTACCGCAAACATATACAACAGTATAAAGATCTCCAAAGATGCCATTTTACCTGTATGTCATAAGAATGTGACTCTGGAAAGCTAGGCGTCAAAACTCTCTATCCTAATGTACACTGAGAAAAACAGATTTATGTAATCTCTAGTCATTGTTGGGTTAAACTACAGTCTTTTAAAAATGATTATTATATTTTTTATTAAATCATAAAGAAGTAGATCATGTATACATTAATTTATTTATGGGGCACAATATGCTGATTTCATATACAATTTGAAAAGCTTACATCATACTGGTTAATATATCCCTCACCTCATTTACTTAATTATTGTGTTAAGACATTTATACTCTATACTTAATAGATCCTACATGTACCCTTGCAATATGCATCACAGGTGTGATCCCACCATTCACCCTCCCTAGATCTGGCATTCCACTTCCCCTCTCATCCCCTCTCATCCTCCCTCCCTCCTTGATCCTGGGCCATAGTTCTAATCTATTCTTTATATGAAAGTGTGAGTGATTTTAAGTTGGTTTCATTATACTTGTTACATATCCAATGTACTAAGTGCATTGGATACTTTTTCCTCCCTTCTCAAGATACTTTACTAAGTAGGATATGTTCCAGCTCCATCTACATAAATGTAAAAGAGGGAAAGTTTCCATCTTTTTTAAGGCTGCATAATATTCCATGGTGTACATACACCACAATTTATTAATGCATTCATGGGTCATTTGGCACTTGGGCTTCTTCTATGACTTGGCTATTATGAATTGAGCTCCAGTGAATAATTTGGTGCAAATATCTTTGTTATACAGTGGTTTTTGGTCTTTTGGATATATTCCTAGTAGAGGAATTGCAGGATCGAATGACAGGTCTACTTTCAGATCCCTGAGTATTCCCCACAGTTCTTTCCAAAAGGGACATATTAGCTTGCACTCCCGCCAGCAGTGCACAAGTGTTCCTTTTCTCCACATCCACACCTGTAGTTTTAGGATTTTGTTATGTGAGCCACTCTTGCATTTGAAGTATTTGGGGGAACTTTCAATGGTATTTGATACAAATCATAAGATATTTATCTTTGAATGATCATGGTTACTGGTATAAGCCAATGTAATAAAATCTTTGTATGCAGTTTTGTGAAAGTCTAAGAAAGTATCAGAATGAGATACTGTGGAATTTACAATGTTGAAAGAGACTGAAATAAACAAGCCTTCAATATCTATTTCCACCTAATATCATATTGTTATTTCTCATTCCTTAACCTTTTATATATAGCATAAGCATAGAATGTCTCTGAACAGGTCATGTTTTGTACAATAGAAAACAGTCTTTGACTTACTGGTGTGTTCCTTGAATTCAAATTATTGGTCAAAATCACATTATTTTCCAAGGCATCCTAAATCTCCCACCACATCCTGCCTAGAAACAATTAATCATACATCCATTTGTATGTCCATGAGTATGCTAAGGCATTTAAATTCAATACCTATCATTCAATACAAGTCTTTCTTTAATCAAGAATTTTATTGTTTTCTTTATATATGTACTTTTTCATTAGATTGAAACCTGGTTGTAGAGACTAAGAAGAATGAAATTCTTTTTGCATTCATGACACCTAGCCAGAGATTTAGTATTGATTAATACTTACTGAATTAATCCACTTATATGACCTTTAAGTATTGTCATTCTGGACTGAGCACACCATTCTGCATGGATAGATTATGCATCTATTCACCAGTCTCCTTTGTAAGATTCCTTACTTACAATAATTGGGTTTCAATGTAATAGGTTAACATACGAAATATCTAAAGGAATGTATAATTTTCCTAAGAGGAAACAATGTAAGTAAATCATATTTTTATGCTTATCATAAGAAGAGTGACCTCTACCCATGGATATTTTCACAAACCTTCCCTTTCCTTTTATGAGACATTCAGTTTGTAGATCATCACTGCAGGATATAGAGTTAGAATACCAAGTTTGAATCAGAGAAATATGTATTCAGATCTCAGTTCCCTGGCTATGTGCTGTGCTTTTCTTGTGTAAATGTGTCTGAAAGCTACTCAGCCTGTCTGAACTTAATTGCATTTATCATGGTGAAAAGTGATGGTATGTCCCTTACTTTATTAATTGTCAGCATTACATGAAATATTTATAGAAAATATGAGTTGAGGAGCTTCTTGTATTAAGTACTCAAACAGTTTAAAAGAAAATATCTATACATCCCCACTGGGTGCTTAACACTATGCTGAGATTATTCAGGAGATCTATGGAAAAAAAAAAATAAAAGTTATGCCTATTACTTTCCTCAAGAGATTTATCAGCTAGCCAGAAAACAAAAACTTGCCCATGTGCAAACTATTAGGTAAGATAACACCGAAAAAAACTGTTAGCCAGGGTAAATTCATAAGTCAAACTCAGAACATTCCTGTAATATAATGGTGCAATACAAGGCTCTCAGTCCTCTAGTATGAAGGTTTAAGTCAAAAATGGTAAAAAACAACAATATCTATAGCTAGTGGCTAAGGAACACTTAATAAAGAAGTAAATCAAGGCAATGAATATACAAATTATGTGGGGAGAGGAAAAATCGAGAGCATTCTTTTGAGTCTAAATTGGTATTAGCTTAACATAGTCTATCATAACTATAAGGTCCTATGTTAGCCCACAAAGGTAGACATAGAACATTAAGAAGATTATTTACTGTTATTAGGGGAGATTCACCCCAGGAATGCAAGAGTGGTTCAACATATGCAAATCAATAAATGTGATGTCTCACATTAAGAGAAATAAAGACAACAAATGTGATCATTTTAATGGAGCTAAAGCATTTGACAAAATTTAAAGTCCATTTATGATAAAACTCTGACAAATTAGCTGTGGAGTTATATGCCTGAACGTAAGAAAGGCCATATATGACAAACGCACAGCTAACAGAGCTGAATGCGGAGAAGATGAAAACATTTCCTAACATCAAGAATAAGATAAAGATGCCTACTTTCCTCACTTCTGTTTAAAATTGTACTAGAAAGCCTAGCCAAAGAAAGTAAACAAGAGAAAAAATAATGAAATCATACAAATTGTAAAGGAGGTCAGATTGCCTCTGTTTGCAGACTCATGATCCAAAAACTTCAGCAAAAAACTGTCAGAATTCATAAATAAATTCATAAAGTTGAAGTATACAAAATTCAGTAGCATTACTACATGCTAATGTTAATGTTAAAATAAAAATTTTAAAAATCCCATTAATAATAATTACCAAAAAAGTTACGATGCCTAGGAATAGACTTAACCAAGGATGTGAACAATCTCTACACTGACGACTGCAAACCTTTGAGGGAAGAAATTGAAGAGGACATGAGTAAATGGAAATATATCCTGTTGTCATGGGTTGGAAAAATTCACATTGCAAAAATGACCATAGTATCTAAAGTGACCTAGGATTTGGTGCAATCTCTGTCAAAGTACCAGTGGTATTATTCACAGAATTAGCAAAATCAATCAAAAAAATTATGGAGCCACTGAAAACCTCAGATAGCCAACTCAATCCTGATGATGAGGAAAGATGAAGGCATCACATTATCCAACTTTAAAAATATATTACATAGCTATGGTAATCAGCACACCATGGGTACAGCATAAAAGCAGATACATAAGCCAGTGGAAAAGAACAAGGATTGCGTTTATAGCCAACTGATCTTCAATAAAGTGGCCAAGAACACACATTCTTGGACAGTCACTTTAGTAAATGGTTCATGGGAAAGTGAATATCATGCAGAAGAACAAAACAAGACTCAATGTCTCACCACTTAGGAAAACATCAACTCAAAATAGATGCAAGACTTAAACTAAGACCCCAAACTCTGAAACTACTCTAAGAAAACCTAGGGGAAATGTTTCATGACATCAGTCTGGGCGAGAATTTTTTTTGGGAAACCCTAAAAGCATAAGTAATAAAAGTAAAAATAGACAAAAAGAATGTCACCAAAACAAAAAGGTTTTCGCAGCCAAACAATAATAATAAACAGAGTGAAGAGACAACTATCAGAATGAGAGAAAATATTTGCAATCTATACATGTGCCAAAGGGTATTCAGAAGACATAAGAAACTTAAGGAATCCAACAGAAAGAAATGTCAATTAGGCAAAGGATTTTAATAGACATTTCTTAAAGAAAGACATAAAACTGACTGAGAGCTATACAAAAAATGCTCAACACCACTAATCATCAAGGTAACGCAAATCAAAACCTCAATGAGATGTTATCTACCTAACTTCAGTTAGAATGGCTATTTGCTATGAAAGAACAAGTATTTTCAAAAATTTTTTCATTTATCTTTTTCATAGCACCTTCAAATGACTATAGTTAATAATAACAAATAATTTCAAATTGCTAAGCAAAGGTATTTGGGTGTTCCTAACACAAAGAAATGATAAATATTTGAGATGATGAATATGATGGCTACCCTGATGGGATCACTGCACAGAATATGTATTGCCACATCATTATATATGCCATACATACAAACATGGCTGTGTGTCAATTAAAATTCTTTTAAAAGGAGAAGAAAACAAGCATTCATGGGAGTGGAGAAAGGGGAACTCTTACACAATGTTAGCATAGTTTTTAAGTAAAACAATATGGAAGTTGCTCGAAAATTGAAAATAGAACTCACATGTGACCCAGCAATTTCACTACAGAATATGTATCTGAAGGAAGTAAAATTACTATTGCAAACAGATATTTGTTTTCCCGTGTTCACTGCAGCAGTATGTGCAACAGCCAAGACCTGGAATCAGATAAGCATCCATCAGTAGAACTAATAAAAACATGGTATGTATTCACATTGAAATACTTAATCATAAACGAGAATGAAATCTTGCCATTTGTGAAAACATGGATGCACCTGGAGGATGTCACATTGTGTGAAATAAGCCAAACCAAGAAAGGGAAAAGGTAGATGATCTCACTCATATGTGAAATGACCAAAACAGGTAGATCCATAGAAGATGAGAGCAGAGCAGTGGTTAGCAGAGACCAGAGAGCAGAGAGGAGGAGGGGGGAGAACTGGAAGAGGTTAGTCAATGGGTAGGAAATTATAATTAGATAGGAGGAATAAATTCTGGTATTCTATTACATCATATAGTGATCATGGTTAATAGTAAAATCTTGTATACTATGAAATATCTACACGAGAAGCTTGTGAAGCTTCTCATCAGAAAGAATAGATCCGTAAAGTGATGGATACCCCAACCACACTTATTGGATCATTATACAACATGGCTATGTATTGAAACATCAAATTGTACTCTATAAATGTGGATAATTATAGTGTATCAATAAATAAATACAAAATAAAGATGAATTATACAACATGCTGTCCAATCTAAAAATAGTATTATAGGAATTCATAGAAAGGAGAGAAAACTGTGAATTATAGAAGTCTTTTTTTCATGTAAATGAGTTAATGCAAAAGAATCACAGGCAAGCGCTGATTCACCTGAGATTTGGCAGTGACAGGGAAAACAGTTTGAATCTACTAGAATATGATATCAGAATCACTCCTAATATTTCTGCCTTTATTCTCTCTCTGAATAGACCGGGGACATTGTGATCGCAAGCGCAATATATAAACCACACTCAGAAAATGCCTCTGTTTTGTTGGCAGAAGTCATCTCAAATGATGGAGGAAAGTGCCACGGCAAAGTTTTTCAAAAATGTTCCCATCTCCGAGAATCACTTATTACCTTCTGCTTTAGGGTGACGGCTTCTGAGCCTGGTTCTGATAAACTTACTATGGCAAACCTGAATACCTAATACCTATCGAAGATCAATGGATTACAACTATTTTCATATTTTCTCAATTGTTAATTATTGATGCAAAAAAGTGATGATGCAAAAGGTAAGGCTGTTTATTATTTAAAACACAATCAAATATTTAAAGTACGTGGAATTTAATGTAGGTGTTTCTACCTAATTAGTTTAAGTTCCTGATAGATTCTGGATATTAGTCTTTTTGGCAGATGTATAGTTTGCAAGTTTTTTTTTTTTCTAATTCCATAGGTTGTCTGTTTATTGTTAATTATTCTTTTGATGTTCAGAAGCTTTTTCATTCATATAAAGACCATTTATTTTTGGTTTTGTTTCATTTGCTTTTGTGGTCTTAGTCATGAATTCTTTGCCTAAGCCAAAGAGTTTTTCCAAGATATT
This sequence comes from Otolemur garnettii, assembly GCF_000181295.1. Lineage (NCBI taxonomy): Eukaryota > Metazoa > Chordata > Mammalia > Primates > Galagidae > Otolemur > Otolemur garnettii. The sequence goes on along the minus strand of NW_003852396.1, from coordinate 64,044,546 downwards.
TCAAAAAATATTTATGAAGAGCTTGGTCATTGCTAAGCCAAAGGAAATCATATCGGAAGGAAGGAGAGAGGCTGATGCAACTTGTAACTGGTGTAAGGTATGAATTTGGATACTTACTGACTACAACTCAGTATAAATACTCCTGGAGATAGTACTATTTACACTTGGTTGAATAAAATCTAGGACAGTAGGTTTTCTTTTTCTCCTTGTATTTCATCCTTTTCCTTTTCCTCTTCTAGTAAATAGCTGCCGACTCGTTACTTGCTTCACGGGAGATGTGCAAGTGGAAACAAAATTGATATTATATGTAAGACACCTACCTCATTGGCTGTTGTTCCTGAAAGCCCACACCTATTCTGAAGGACAGGTCTCCACGCACTGCAATGTTTAAGGATAAACGCAAACATGCAGGGGAGAGTAGAACAAGGCCTATTGCTTCAGGACTGTGCCATTGAGCCGGAGGTCAGTGTAGTGGTCTTAGGGAGACCAAATCCCAAACAGCAGGATTCCTCACTTCACGGGGTCTCAAGGGTAGCACAGAAGTAATAGAAGACCCAGCTGAATGGATAAAGGGGTCTCTCTAGTTTTTCAACACTATGTCTTCACACTCAAGTTGCTGAAGCCCCAAGAATGCCTGGGGCTGAATTCTCCCTAAATCTGTGAGTATAAAAACTCAGAGTCAAAATGATCAGAAGTTGAGAGACTTAAAAAAACAATGTTTTTGTGAAGTGTGCTTCCCTCCCTCCATGGGTGGCCATTATGTTCCCTCAAAATGAAGAGTTTTAGCAGCGTTAAGATTTTCTTATGGAATTCTTCCTTTGTATATTGATGTTCTATCATCGTCCCTAGAAAATTGAAAAAGGATTAGTGCCTACTTGCCACCTGAATAGTTCACTTCTAACTTTCCCTATAGATAAATCAAAATACATAGACATTGGCCCGGTATAAATGATAGATTTGAATTTTGCAGTAAGCTATAAGATATATAGGCATTTTTCAAGAAGAAACAGTATAAAATGTAACTGATGACTATGTATTGGAAATCACAAATATCAGTATGGAAAAAAATGTGTGTGAGGCAATTATTAACATTTCCTGAGAACTCCCATGTACACGTAGCAGGTTCTGTGCTGCAGATTATCCTGGCAAATTAACCGCTGCAAGTACCCCACTCTGTCCATCAAGAATGTTCTTCTCCTAGCTATTAGCATAGTTAACTCTTGAATCTTTCCCACATTTTTACACAAATGGCACTCTCTCAGTGAGGTTTTCCTGGCTACGTTATCTAAAATTGCAATCCCCCTCATCAATTCTTCCTATTCCTGTTCTGTAGTTAATTTTTCTTCTTAGGACTTATCACCACCTGCCATGCTCTCTATGTCATCCATCTTGTTTAGTGAGTGTTTTGTGCCTCTGGAGGCAAGCACTTTGACTCTTTAGTACAATTCTGTGTTCCCATCCCCAGAGCCATGTCTGACATAGTATGAAAGCAGAAGTAGCAATTCATTTGTTAGAAAAAATGAATTAATATCTGAATGACTCACACAAGGAATGGCAGCTATTAATCCTCATTTTGCCAGATGAGGAAATCAAGGTTAATACAAATTCAGTAATTTACCCAAGGTCATGCAGTATGCTACAGTGTGAATAGAAATGTATTTGACTCCAATATTTCCACTCTTTTTAGTATGACATTCTTTCATTCATTTAAAATAAAATCGTTTGAACATGCACTTATGCTCAAGAGAGGTGCCAAAGAATAAGGGATAAATAGGTGACCAAGACACTGATTTCTGTATTTGAACTTGCACTTTTGTGAAGGAGATAATGGCAATAAAGAAGCAAACATACTGTGGCAGGGATACTTGATCACTGAAGTACAGGGAAGGGACTCTGAAGCCAGACTTGGGGGGCTATGGCAAGCTCCTGAGAGTATGTGACATTTAAGCCAAGACCTTAAGAATGGGCAAGAAAAGGGCAAACAAAGGAGTTTAAAAAAAATTAAAAAGCTACAAGCAGCAGGTGCAAGATCAAGTAAGTGCAGAGGAAGTGTAGCTAGTTCCTAGATTAGTCCATGACAGTGACCACATGAGTGGTTTAGTGGAGCCAAAAGGGTCTTGACTTCAGAGACAGAAAAAGAAAACTGTTAAGCAATTAGGCTTCTAGAAAAGCAGAGGCCAGATTTTGCACGTCTTTGCTTCTGGTAAAACTTCTAGAAACCTATTCAACAAAACAGCAGTGAAGATTAAAAACAAAAACAACAACAACGAAGCAGATGGCAATGCCTTTGGCTTATTGCTGCCTTGGTGCCTTTTGAAATCCCACATTTTGAAAAGAGGAAGTCAACTCCCAAATGTCTTTAATTCCCCTCCCCTTCATGCTTTAGTATCCAGCTTGGGAGCCAGTTATTTCAATTTAGAGGATGGATTCCAGGACAAGTTCTCTGTTAAGGAATTTGTTTCTATACACTTAGAGCTTTGTTGTGGTGTATTAGAGATACATCAGTACATAGCAAAATTACCGCAAACTTAGTGGATTAAAAAAAGACAAATTTATTATGATGTAGTTTTTGTGGGTTAGGAGTCTAGGAATAATCTGCCGGGGCCCCCAGGTAATAATTTACTTAGAGTCTTAAAAAGTTGTAATCTTATCTTGGCTGTGGCTCTGATCACATCCAAGCCTCCCTCAAGAAGGCATTGCTTAATGACTCTTACAGTCGATGGAGGAATCTATTTCCTTGCAGATTGCTGGGGGTTTTAGCTCAGTGTAGGACACAGGTAGTTCTATTTCCAGCTATGTGGCTGTCCCATGTGGTAGTTCATAACATGGAAGCTTACTCCTTTAAAACCAACAAGGGATAGGAAATCTCCTTGCAAAGATGGGCACTACAATTTTATGTGATGTAATCACATGCATAGAATCATAGCCATCTCATCATCCTTGTCTTCCACAGCTGAGAAACAGGTCGGAGGCCCAGCACGTATTCAGTGCAAGGCAGGAAGCCCAGAAATGAGTTCCAGGAGAAGGGACTCCTGAGGGCCATGTGAAAGTCGGCTTTCTCTAGGGGGTTTTCTGTTAAATCTCAATGGGGTAACTTGCTATTATTCTCCTTCACTGAGCACATGGATATTTTCATCACGTGATGAAAGTCAATAGTACATCTTCAGGCTAAAATTTTTCGTAATGCCTTATCTGCTCTATAACTAAGCCTGATGTGTTTGACCAGTCTCTAGGGACGAAGGTTAGTCTCACTTCACAATTGATCAGAATCACCCATGTTCAGGAGGAATGGAAATTGCCACACCTGTTGATAACTGAGAACAACCCCCAAGATTGTTAGGACTCCTCCATTTGAAACTCTTCTCTCTTGCTAATTTTAATTTCTTTAGGCAAGGAAGAGCTTGGCCGATGCAGGGACCAATTGTACTAGGTAGCTAGGTGAGGAATGCTGGGAGTAGCGGTCAGAAGGAAGCACAGGCAGCCAGCTTTGCCCAATTTAAGTGAAACCTTTAATCCACAAAGACCTCATAGGCAAGTGTTTTGTAAAATGACATCAAACAGTTGTAACTGCCAACAGCTGTTTCATTCTTGATATCAATTTTTGAAAACATCGCCTGTGAAATGTTTAACATTTAGCATTTCCTATTGTTTCTTTCCTTTGAGCATAGATCTAGTTCATGGGGAAAATGCCATTTGGAGAAGAAAACAGATACTAACGACCTCCCGATGAGATAAAGGAATGGAGGGATGTAGGAGGTGAGAATGAGGATGCTGGAGCCATGAGTCGTACAAAGGACGACTTGGGACAAACTGGGATTCCAAGAAAGGCAACTAACCTCTCTGGACCACTGTGTACAATGAAGACCAGATGTTGCTACCTAGTCCTTTGATACTTTAGGAGGAGAAAGAAGGACATGAGTTAAAAGAACGAGAAGAGTTTTTGTTACATTGCCTAAATATAATTCCTTATTATTGTCTTGGGGCAATAAAGAAAATAAAGGAAAGAAAAAGGAAAAAAACACGTGTATAGATTATAAAGTTTGACATTGTGAAGCCTTTTCTTCAATTTGTCATGGTAATACATTTGGAAAGTAGATTCATCTCTTCCAGTAAATCTCAAACTAGTTGTCGGACCATAAGAACCAGCTAAGTATTTGCTAGGAGGGAGGTTACTGTACTCCGTTTCCACACTTAGGAGGTCATGAGTGAGTCTCAGAAATCTGAGTTTTTAGCAAGTTCCCATTAGCTAATGCAGTCCGATGAAGCTTTTTCCTGAACCTCGTTTTACAATGTCCTTACCTAAGATTATGAGAATTCTGATCATTATCTCCTAGTTCCCCCACTCATGCTCGGCACTGTCCACCCCTACCCTCCCCCTGGCTCATTTAGATTATCTTTCAGGTATCACATTGAGGTTGGTTTCTCCAATGAAGTCCTCCCTATTGCCCCAGACTAGTATAATTAGGCCCCTTTTATGCATTTATAACAAAGCGCTCTTCTTCACTGCCATTACCATAACTATGGTTAACTGATACCTGTGTAATCATTCGTGTTCTGCCTCTCTTTTCACCAGGATGTAAGATTCCCTGAGTTCACTATGTTATGGAAAACATAGAACAAAAGGTATGCTCATTACCTATCAACTCTGTTGTAGAGTCAAGGCTTCCTCTTTGACTTTTTTTTTTTAATTTCTTATAGTAAACTGTGTACATTAATGCAATCATGGGGTACAGTGTGCTGTTTTCATATACATTTTGAAATATTCTCATCAAACTGGTTAACATAACCTTCATGTCATTGTCTTAGTTGTTGAGTTAAGACATACTCTGCTTTTAGAAAGATTCACTTGTACCCTTGTAAGGGAAACCAAAGAGGTGACCCCACCAATCACCCTCCCTCCCCTATACACCCCCCTTACCTCCCCTCTCCCACCCCCTTCCCATATTCTAAGGCTATAATTAGGTTATGACGTTCCTATAAAAGCTATGAATTAGTTTCAAAATAGGGCTGTGTACATTGGATTCTTTTTCTTCCATTCCTGAGATACTTTGCTAAGAAGAACATTTTCTAATTCCATCCATATAAACATGAAGGGGGTAAAGTCTCCATCTTTCTTTAGGGCTGCATAGTATTCCATAGTGTACATATACCACAATTTATTGATCCATTTGTGGGTTGAATGAGCCTGCTGGTAGAGATCTGTATAACTTTTCTTGATAAAAACAAATACACAACAACAAAAATAAGAATACACCAAAAATATGCCATTGTTATATCTCCTATAATTTCTAGTATATATTTCTTCAGAGGAAGTTCAAATTTAAGACACTGATGCATGAATCCAGTATAAAATGTTTCGTAGAATTTTATAACATTTTTCTTTTTTTTTTGTTCACTCATCTTTCACATCTATTCTGATAGAAATTGTGTATTAGTGTCTTACCTTCATGAAGTTGAAATCATTTACTGAGTTTGCTTGAAAAACACAGCTCTTTTTTTTTTAACCTTATAGATATTTATATTTAATCAGAGTAAGAATTGCATTGATGACCATACAAGAGTAACATATCTGGGGACAAATGCAAAAGCTTCTTGGTAAGTGCACAGCTCAATTAGTGAACCCAGAATTTTTCAGGCTGATTTTAGTGAAGTCTTCTAGCCCCAGACTCTCGGGAAGGGTAAGTTTTCATTCATTTAGTGAGTTAAGTACAATTCAGCTGAGAAAGTCACCACCTTGTATAACTTAAAATTGTACTTTGGGGTTTTCTAAAGTGGTGATAAATTGGAATACTTATAAATGTAAGAAACTTCTACCATCTCTCCTAAGTTAAAAATCTCAAAGATTTATATTGAATCAGAAGCTTTTTGTCTGGATCAAAACCCAGTAACCTGACATTTATCAATTTACAGATGATGATGTTGAGACAAGGAGAGGTACCCTTGACAGACAGGACCATTTGAGGAGCTAAGTAGTAGCGCTTTTGGTTACACAGACATGCATTTATACAGCTGCACTGGGAACTAAGTGTCGGCATGAATTTTGGAGAGCGCACAAACATTAAAACCACAGCAACCCAGGGACCTGTATTTGTGGTTAGTTAACTGCTTGTGACAACAAAAGCAACAACAACAAACATACTTCCATAAACTCAGAACATATTATCTTATAATATGTAGATTTTGGTGTCACTATGTAAATTATGGCATCTAGAATAGTTACCAAAAAGCACCTCTGATGCAGACTCCTACCAAAGCCCCAAATCTTTCACAAGTAGATTAAATGGTGTTACTCTGAAACTAGTGTGTATAAAAAATGTAAGAAGATTAGAGTTTTCTTTTTTGCCTAAAACAACTACTGATTATACAAAAAATGACATTATATAACATACTGATTTCTGTATCAAATTACCACAACTTAGGGGGCTCAATATGACCAATATTTGTTCTCTCACAAATATGAGAGCCAGAAGTGTGAAGTGAAGGTTTCAGCTAGGGCAGCTTTGTCTGGATGCTCGGCGGGAGAATCTGTTGGCTCTCCCCTTGCTCTGGTGACTGTCAGCCAGCCGTGGGATGCTTTGGCTTATAGCTTCCTAATTCCAGTTTCTGCCTCTATCTTCACAAGGCTGTTCTCCATCTGTGTCTCAGTGTCTCAAATCTCCCTCTCTTTTCTCTTATAAAGACACCAGTAATTCCTTGTGGGGTGAACCCTAAATCCAGGAGGATATGATCTCTTAGAAATTAAGATATCATACATATCAATTCATTTGCAACAACTTAATCCATTCACAAAGACCCAGTTTTTAAATGAAGTCACATTCATAAGTTTTGGGGTTTAGGACTCCATATATCATTTTGGAAGGACACATACACCCCACTGTGTATAATTACACTATCTGTTGTTTTATGCAGTAATTTCCTTAGGGCTCTTCCTATTATAAAGAACTGACTCTGTGAAAGGAAACCAGATTTGATTATGTTAGGAAATTATTTTCTGAGAATTTTAAAAGCGTTCTCTTTTTAGCTGAACAGATTTTTGCCTTGATGCATGAACATCTGCTCATGTCTCACGAAATAATTTGTACTTTTACAAATGGAAAACGATCATGAACTCAGACAGGTGGCTTTTCTGGTGGGAAAAGATTCAGAACTCCCTAAATTTCCCTTTAAGACGCTGGTGATGTTGAAGGATATAACAGTTTGTCGTTAGATTGACATATTGTGCTAGAACAACACCCTGTGTGTCAGTTATGAGTTGTAAGGCTGTCCATTATTACATGTTTTCTTTCCTCTGTGTTTTAGGCTATCCATCTTATAGATTCAGAAGATTCGTCTATTTCCATTTTAGCACAGCTCAGACTTTCATGACTTCAAAGTTGCATCTACAGTTCTCTGATCTGTATCTGAGTAAATGAGTTCACCACCAACTGGCCCAAACGTTTTTCCATTGCCTGTGTATCTTGGTGACATTTTTTTAAAAATGGATATTTACTTCTCCCTCTGCCTTAGGGAAGGCAGGAAGGTAACAGATACAGGAATTGATTGATGTACATATTTCCATCTATTAGAAATACAGAGTTGATTCTCAAAAAATATTTCTTAAGTGAATAAAAAAAGGAATGAGGAAAAAAATGAATGACTATAAGAAATCACAAAATAAAATTTAACAGACTTTAAATTTAAACACATGGCTAGTGTGTTCTCTGGTATGTGCAATATTTGGTAATTTGGTATTTTGAAATCACGAAATAAAACAAAATAGAATATATTTAGTGTATTTCTAGTATATGTAGGAAATGTGATAAAATGTATTGCTCGTGGAAAATAAAATGTGCTCTGATTCAAGGGTCAGGAGAACACTTAATTATCAGTGTGAACCTGAGCAAATGGCTTTATCTTATTGCAGGGCAAGTTTTTTTTTTTTTTTTTTTTTTATTATAAAATAGTAAGTTTGTCCTAGATCGCTTCTAGAACTCTTTTAGCTTTTGACAGCTTACGGTTATTCACAAAGATGTTAGAAATAGAATTCACATAGGAAACATTCACCTCGTACTTCTGATTCCATCACCGAAAATAAATATTTGCTTGGTTATGACTTTCAAAGTATTATTCTATTCATATTGATATTTAAGTCCACCTGCATCTAGCTCATCCCTTCAAAAACATTATATTTCTGAGAGAGTGGATTTGGTTCTTTTTTATTAAAGGATAAATGCTGGCTCCTGTGGAATGTAAGGTCTAAAATACACAGCAATACAGGAGAGTTGCTTCATATACCTCTGTATTATTCCATATTGTGGATAGCTGACGCCCTCATATGCACAATTCCATACTCAACATTTTCATGCATATCAGTGTAGATTGCCCCTCCCCCACTGAATTGGGTTGTAATTTACATATAAAGTAAATTTTGTTTGTTTTAGAATTGGCTATAATTCCCAATTACACATTTGTATAAATACAAAGGACCATTTTTAAGATTTGCTTATAGTAAGGAATCTGGGATTAAGTGACCATATGTCCCTGGAAGACATCAAAGGTATAAAGAAATATAAATGTATTGAAATGTCTTGAAACTGAAGCTACAGCCATTTCCCTCCGGGTCTCTCTTAAATGCCTGTCTGGTACCATGCCGCAGGTTAGTCACTATGCTCTTGGGAAATGTTGCTGTTCAGTCTACTTTAAATAATGAACACTTAGGGTCTCGATAATTAAATTGCTAATATGGAATTTAACAAAAGGTTTGTCTTACAAAGGTACAACTGAATGTTTCTAAAAGTAGAGTATAAACGGCTTAACACAATAACTAAGAAAATTGACATAAAGTCTATGTTAACCAGTTTGATGAAAATATTTCAAATTATATGTGAAAACACCACACTGTACCCCATGATTGCATTAATGTACACAGCTATCATTTAATAAAAAAAAAAAAAAGATTTTTAAGGCATAATGCTCTTCCTAGGTTCTAAAAGGCATCCAAATATAGCATTGTTTCTGACTTCCTGTAACTTAAAAATGATAGCTCTAAGACACAATTAATTACAGATAATCAATAATCATGGAAATACTAGAGATACAAGAAAGGAATAAATAAGGTTTTGAAGGCCTTCAACAAATTAATATAAAAATTTTGAGACGATAACCAGGTGAAAGTATACACAGGGGGAAAGTGACCGAAATTCTAGGCTTTGACAAATGAGATTTCAACAGACAACAATGAGCAGAGAAGCAACCTTGCCACGGCTGAGGTATGATAGATGAGATTTGTATTGAAAAGTAAGACTAAAAAGATAGATTAGGACGAAGAAATAGATGGCCTTGAATGCCATGCTAAGCTTGAGAAAATGACTGTTGGGGCATTTTGCAAGTTAAGTTGATTTTGGAGGCCAAAAGACTAATGGATGGTAGCACTGAACCTGGAAAAGGGAGGATCGACTTGAGGATACAAGAGATGTAAAACCAGCAAGAAAGAAAGTGTGCGGTTCACCCCGTCAAATGCATCTGCATAATAATACTTTGTACTCTATTATTATTTCAAATGATGGTTTTCTCTCCAGTGTTTAATAAGCACTCATTAAGATTAATAAATCAGACAAGAATGATATGCAAATCACAAGTTTTCAGGTACAGTGCATAAATATAATTTTCCCTGCTGTGTAAGGGCTCCTGAAGCTTTCTCAACCTTCTCTATTTAGAAGAAGCTTGTGATTTCTTCTCACCATTACCTAGTTCTTCTGTTGTTGAATAGTTTTCTGAGATGATTGTCATTTCTCAAGGCATCTGTGTTCAGAATTCACGAGAGTCTGTGGTTCTATTCCCCCTTTTTTTTCTCCCATCCTTACTTATGTTCTCTATCTTGGGTTGTCATCTAGGAATTCGAGGGCATCACTCCCCTGACAATGTCCTCAGGACTGATAAATGGGCCCTCCATGGTATGGAAGAAAATTATTCATTTTGAAGCCATATATACATTTATGAAATCCTTACCTGCTACAACTATGAATTGAAATGGCTTCAACAAGTTAAAGGGATCAATACTTCTTCTTTTTTTTAAAATTTTTTTTTTATTAAATCATAGCTGTGTACATTAATGTAATCATGGGGTACAATGTGCTGGTTTTACATACAATTTGAAATGCTTTCATCAAACTGGTCAACATAGCCTTCATGGCATTTTCTTAGTTATTGTGTTAAGACATTTATATTCTATACCTAGTAAATTTCACATGTACCCTTGTAAGATGCACCATAGGTGTGGTCCCACCAATTACCCTCTCTCCACCCACCCTCCCCCATCCCCTCCCCTCCCTTTGGATCAATAGTTTTAACATTGATTTTCATATTTTATTTTTATCTTTTTAAAAGTTTTCTTGTTGAGTTAGTCTAGCCTCACTTAAATCCTACAGATTTTTTGTGGTTGATAAATTGGAAATGATTCACATAGGATTTTAATCTGTTAGGCATTCTGAGGCATAAGATTTATCCTTTTTTCCTTTCCCCCTTGACAAAACACCCATCCCCCAAAATGCCTAAACTGCAACCACTTATTAATAAATACAACAGCAAGTTGGATAGAGGGAGGGTAAACGGTGGGACCACATCTATGGTGCATATTGCAAGGGTACATGTCAAATCTATTAAGTGTAGAGTATAAATGTCTTAATATAATAATTAAATAAGTGAGGTGAAGGCTATGTTAACCAGTTTGATGTAAGCATTCTAAATTATATATAAAATCAGCACATTGTACCCCATAAATGTAATAATGTATACATAATTTATGTATTTATGACTTAATAAAAAATAAAATAAAATAAATGTATGTTTTGGTGAAAACTGATTTAATAAAACAAAATTAGGGTTAAGATTAAAGTGGGATATCCTATTTCCTTACCTAGGAATTGAAAAACATACACTCCTAGGGTGGCCTGGCCCACCATTGTGTAATAGGCAGAAGAACCTTCAGATAGAGTCTAACAAGTTTCCCCCTGTGCTCTGTGGGGAAAGTCTCATCTGATCTCCTTAATACAAAGAAACAGGAAGTTCAAAGGAATTTAAAAGAAGGGGAACAGAACTCCTCCTGTAGGAGACCACACATCAAAGGCACAGAAGCTGAGTTCTTGCTCTAACAGAATTTTGACTCTACAGCCTGCTAAAATAAGTTTCCATGCTGGACATACACAAAACAGTGAAATTGGTCACTCCATCATGAAATAAGGATATGGGATAAATGATACAGAAGGTCTCTCTTCTGGGACACTCGCCCCCTGTGATAAGATGATAGTCTCGTTTTTATGAGGTGAAACATGCAAAGTTTATGTTCATCTTCATACCATTATCAGGTGACACATGATTTTCAGAAACCTGGTGCTGGAAGCTAATTTTTAAACAAATCTCTCATGTTTCTACATATCTTGGTAGTAACAGCCCATTTGCTGCAGGCGGCCTTCTCAGAACTGTTCGTGTAAGCAAATGATTTTTAGAAAGGAAGAGAAAATAATCCCCTTGCAGCAGATTAACTTAATTCCAGGATAGTAAAGACAAAAACATCTCTGTGCCCTGGACGCAGTCCAAGGTTGTACAGATAAAGAGATCTCTCTTTGCTCATCTCTGTGCCCTGGATGCAGTCCAAGGTTGTACAGATAAAGAGATCTCTCTTTGCTCTCCAGAGCAGATTTGCAAATAGTTTAAATTATTATGATAATTCTACTTTCTGGGAAGATCTGTCAGCAGTCCCAATGTAAGATTGGGGCCTTCTAATTTCAGGGCACCTTTCCTGTCATGTACTGATACAGGGCAGGTGGTGCCCCAACTAGCTCCCCCAAGCTGAGAGGAGGACCTGCCATCTCCGCCCTGGGGGTGCTGGTGGAGCAGCAGCCAGCAGAGGAATCAATCAGTTGGCTGGAGGTGCAGGAGACTGCAGTGGCTGGAGGGGCCTGAAAACTGCTGGACATCTCCAGGTTTCCAGCTAGTCTCCTCCCCAGTCTCTGTCTCTCTCCCCATGGACTTGCAGCTAATCTGGAATCCCCCATTTCCCAGGCCTGGTCAATTTCATGTACGTTTCCTATGCCTGGGAACTGCAGGGATTGTATCCATTCATTTCTTGAGCTATATATATATATACAAAAGACCCAGGGGAGATTTTTTTTATTAGATCATAACTATGTACATTACTGCATTAATGGATACAATGTGCTGCTTTTATATACAATTTGGGATGTTCACATCAAACTGGTTAACATGTTCACATCATTCACCTCACATATTTAATTGTTTTGTTTAGATATCTATATTCTACTATTAATGTATTTGACATGTACACCTACAATATGCACAGTAGGTGAGTTCTAAGTTTTTCCCTCTGGCAGAAACTCTGGTACTTTCTCTGTATTCTTTTCTACAAAATAACTCCTGTCTTACTGATACCGGATTTCCAGGCTCTTGGTCTTGGCGATTTGAAGAATGAATCCACCGACCACAGGATCAGCAGTAAGTCAGGATTTATTTAAAGACACAGAATTACAACAATCACAAAGAACCAAACCTCCTTGCAGAAAAAGCCGCGCAGCAGAACAAGATCTCCTGCTCCTCTTTGTGGTCTGTTTTTGGGCTCTCTGCTCAGGGGCTTATATAGTGGCAGGGTTCTGTTTTGAAGGAAGTCAATGTTGACTCTTAGGGTGTGGTCTGCATCAATTTCAGCCAGTTCTCCAATGAGCACTCAGGCCTTGAAAACTGATGTGAAATTGACCAGTCAGAAGTGCCTGCTGAGGAAACAGCAAGGAGCCATCCTGGAAATTGACTAGCCAGAAGTCCACATAAGGAGTCAGCACTGTGCCAGTGTCTTTCCCTACACATGTCCCCAGGATATCTAGCTGGTTCCTCCATCAGTTGCAACCTCAACTGGTCCAGGGCTAAGGTGGCAGGTCATGGTGCCACCTTGTCCTGCCTCATTACCACTGATCTGTGGTCTGTGGATTCATTCTTTGAATCCCTGAGATCAAGGACCTACTGAAAAAGAAATTCTGGTAACAGTACCTGCACTGCATGTGCAGGCAACTTCTTACATAATGTTGCCCTTTGGGAATCTTTGGCTTGAGGAACATGTACCAAACCAGAGCTAGTGCTATTATTGTGAGTAATAATTTTATCTCTGACCCAGAGGCCTCAAGTGTTTCAGCTAGTAGCTATAAAACTTTGAGAGGGTAACTGGTTAGTTTGTAATTAGGGTAGACCCAGATCAGACCATTTAAGGTTCCCGACATGACAGTATAACACCTATCTCTTTAACAATTTATGGGAAAGAAGCAAATACTGTCTTAGAAAAAGAGGAAAATGAAGCTCATGTTTATTGAAGGCACATATATCACTTAGTCATCACAATGACTTAATGCATCCCAACCATGAAAGTGCGGAATTTTTCCATGCTGATTATCTGCATTTTCTCCAGTTTCTATTGATAGCACAATGGCTGGCACAAAGAAAATGCTAAATAAATATTTTGACATTAAAAAGTGAATACATATTAATGTTTATGTATAATGTTGCAGATGGTGGATAGCTATTGAGAGGGGAAAAAACAATTTTCCAAGAGCTACAAAGCTAATAAGGAGCAGACTGAGAATTGGTGTGCAGACCAATCAGATTGTACAGCCACTGTGGTTTCCATCCTTAGACTTAATGATGTGTCATCTGATGCTGATATTCAACCACTTCATGGAAGTTTCCTTTTCACTAAATCAAATCAAATAACTATGTATGGAACAACAGTTAAAACAAATAACAAAATATAAAATAAAGTTTTTTCACTATGAAAGTGTATTCATTACAGCCTGCATGCAGAAATCATAGCTTCTTTCGTATCTGTGCCTTGAAATTGTGTGTGTTTATTATGCCTAATTGCAAGTGAATATTTTAGGCAATGTGACTCCATATTTGACGATTAAACACATTCAAAGTGTAGCATTTTCTTGAGCCACACTGCACATGCCAATTATTTTTATTTTATATAAGTCAACCAGGAATTACCTCATGGTATTCTTTTATCTGGCACTGAGTTATTTTCTAGAAAAAAGCATTACCAAATAACTCCATATAGCATTACCAAAATAACTCCCAAATCACAATAATATAAGATTCATATATATATTTTCATAAAAAGAGGGTCATACTAATCAGTGATAGTCATAATGTTATGATAAAATATTCAAAGTTAAGGATGGGCAAGGTGGCTGTATCCTAGGACTCTGAGAGGCCAAGGCAGGTGGATTGCTTGATTTCAGGAGTTTGAGAGAAGTTTGAGCAGGAGGCATACCCTGTCTCCACTAAAAATAGAAAAACTAGCTGAGTGTAGTGTCAGATGCCTGTAGGCCTAGCTAATTTTGAGGCTGAGGGAAGGGGATTGCTTAAGCCCAAGAGTTTGAGGTTGCTGTGAGCTACGATGATGCCATGGCACTGTACTCAGCTTGAGAAAAAGTGAGACTCATTTCTAAAAGTAGCTGGCTAGCCAGGTGTCCTGGTGGGTGCCTGTAGTCCCAGCTACTCAGGAGGCTGAGGCAAGAAGATTTCTTGAGCCCATGAGATTGAGGTTGCTGTGAACTACGATGCCACAGCACTCTACCCCAGGTGACACAGTGAAACTCTGTCTCACACATACACACACACACACACACACACACACAAACCTCAAAGTCAACATTTAACTTGAGAAAGAAGTTAAAGCAGCCTATCTTTGACTCATTTCTCTTTGAATTGTAGGGGATCCTTTAGGGAAATAAACAAAAGAGCCTTATCTGATCTCCTTGTGAAGATTATGATAACCAGATCTCTTTATAACAATGTTTGATATGAGGAGAAAACATCTCTGTAGGCTATTATTAGTTGGGTGTCATTGATTTAGGATTTCTCATGGTAAACAAACCTAGAGTCTGTAGTTTAATAAAACTTGGATACCCAGAGAAGATCATGTAAGCTATATACTTGTAGCTTATCGCAATAACTCAAAAGCCCCTCACTGTGTGGGGCATGTGTCTGATATGAATGAAGTATGAAAAGATGCAGGTCTATCTCCCTCCCAGGGTCTGAGGCCACTGCCTGTTTTTTCTGTGCCTCTTAATTGCTTACTTCCTTATAATTATTAGTAAAACTTGGTACTGAATGAAATCTCTGATTCGTGCGATTCTTACATCACAATTTGATCTTTTGTGGTAGCTCATAAGTCTACACTTAATTTTCTTTGCAATTCTTTTTAAAAATTTCAGATTACTATGAGTGTACATACTATTAGGTTATATAATTTACTTTTGTAAGGTTAAAGTCTGAGTTGCAAGTGTGTCCTTCACCCTGGATGTGTGCCCTACACGGTTACAATGTATCTATCATTGGGTGTGAATGTACCCAATGCATCTCCACTGCTTGAATTCAATTGGCTGTTTCTCTCTTGTGGAGATATAGAAGTTAATTTACTAGTTTTGTAGTAGTACTGAGTACACGTAATGTTCGTTTTTCCATTCTTATGATGCTTCACTTAGGAAAATGATCTCCAAATACATCCAGACTGTTACAGAAGATATAAAACCTTGGTCTATGACTGAATAGTACTCTATGGTACACATATACCACAGTTTACTGATCCATTCAAGGATTAAAGGACACCCGGGGAGTTTCTACATCCTCGTGTAGAACTGTGCTTCTTACAAGCACTCCCATGCAAGTGTCCTTATGGTAAATGCTTTTATTTCTTTGGGGTAGATACCTAGTTAGAGTTATAAGAAGTGCATGATAAATATATTCTTAAGCACAATGCATTGTCTGAATAGAAGATTTCATTCCTAGAACTAGTAAGAAATGCTACCAAGTATCAGTCAACCAATAATTTACTTGGATTATGCACAGTTTTATTAATACCCCATCCTGTATGTTTTACGGGCTGTTTGTAGTGTCTCTGTCTTCCTTCACCAATAATCCAGAAGTATCTCTGGAACACTTCTATATCAAAATGACTCTCTTGAGAGAGTCTTTACGGAAACAGACCAGCTATCAGAGACAGGCAGTGATTAGTGGGAAGAACAGAACTTTGATTTAGCTCTGTGTCACTATTGTACCGTACCTGTGCTCTCCCTCATATTCTTTAAACAGATTTATTTATTTATTTATTCATTCATTCATTCATTTAGAGATAGTCTCAGTCTATTGCCCTGGGTACAGTGCCATGGCATCACTGTAACTCACAGCAACCTTAAACTCTGAGCTGAAGCAATCCTCTTGCCTCAGCCTCCCCAGTAGCTGAGACTATAGGTGCCTGCCACTACACCGTTCTCTTTGTAGTAGACACAGGGTCTGCCTCTTGCTGAGGCTGGTCTTGACCTCCTGA
Source organism: Otolemur garnettii (assembly GCF_000181295.1). Taxonomy (NCBI): domain Eukaryota; kingdom Metazoa; phylum Chordata; class Mammalia; order Primates; family Galagidae; genus Otolemur; species Otolemur garnettii. Next base: position 64,028,177 of record NW_003852396.1, on the reverse strand, counting down.
GCTCAAGCTATCCACCTGCCTTGGCTTCCAGAGTTCTAGGATTATAGCCCTGTACCATCACGCCCAACCTGAACTTCGATTTCTTCTTAAAAATAAGTACAATATTCCTTTCTGTAATGGAGATAAAATTAATGCAATCCTGTATATGAAAGCATTCCTTAAAAATAACTGCATGTGATTTTTGTAAACACAGAAATGTGAATCGTTTTCAAACAATAGCTTCCATGAGGGTAGGGAGAGTTTTCTTCTCATTGCCATATACCCAGGATATATATATAATGCCTGGCTTATTGTCTATCTATATCTATCTTTCTGATGACCGTTTACAAAATAATAAGATGAAAGTTCTAAAAAAATTGACTACCTCACCCTTGAGATATATAAGAAAAATTAATAAAGACATTATCATCCCAGATTTTTTTCTGTCACATTCGAGTTCTTCGTGTCATATCAGTAGAATTTTGGAGCACATTTCTAAACCCCTGGGAAAGATAGGGGTATTTGAATGGATGTATTCATTTTGTATGGTTTCATTTCATAGGGGAGCCTAGAAAATTGCTGTAAATACATAAAAAAAAAAAAACTTCCTGGGGCTAAGTCCCTTTGATGAAGTAAATAAATAGAACATTAAGCATCAGTAAATAAATCTCCAGAATTTCATAAGGAGGATAAATTGTCATCCCCAGGTTTAGGAAGAATACAAACCTGAACAAGTGTAGGTCACAGAAGAGTGGAGCCATTGCCTTGCAAAATTCCCAAAGAGAAATCTAAGTGCTGCAATTAAATATGAACCCTGACGACTTGGGAATATTTAGAGGCTCTGCCATACTGAGTATAAGAGGATAATATTCTCATTAAGCGGTAGTCAATTATCAGGAGTCGGTGTCACTCTAGAATTCAAACCAGTTGGTTGGATAATTCATTTCCAAGAGCCCACTGTGGCATAATCCTGCAGCAGGCATCTGCATCATAAGATAAATTGATTCCCAAGTTTATTACTCAAACACTGTGGCGATGTCAGTAAATTTGCCAGAGTGATTTCCCTGTGGTCAGACATTTATTTGGCCAAATAAATGTCTGTGCTTACAGTAGGTAGCAGATGCTGTCAGTTACAGCACAGAATATCATCTGAACCATCTTTTCTGTGGTTGCAACCAAGAGGGAGTGGCAATGTGAAAGGAGCCAATTGATTTAAGCTTTACGAGGCCTGGGTTTTTATTCCTTAAATTCTCTTTTGATTCCCACGAAGTCACTTGCCCATATTTCCCCTGTATAGTAAGTTTCTGTTGCTCTGAAGCGGTAGTTACTATCACTGAATAATTCAAATAGACATAACATGGACTTTTGCAAAAAGCTTACCTCAATGTGACTGCCCATACACATAAAAGGTGGCCCTCGCAGCCTTCCTAATTCTTCCTTGGCCCAGTAGTACAAAGCATACTATGTGTTTAAATGGGTACATCTGGAGAATCTTAGTTGACGCTCTCAGTAATGTCTAATGCCATGAGCTGCTTGCTGTACTTTTAGTTGTTTGTCTATTCACCATCACCGTTTTCTAGGTTTGGGTGTCAGGGACCGGGACTGGTCAGGTCTCAGCCTGGCTTAACTAGGTTCCAGACGTGGACTGCCAAGCCACCTTGCTCAGGAACAATTTCACTTAGGTGCCTGAGGGCTATCCACTTTAGCTGGAGAGAGAGAGAGAGAGCGAGCAAAGCAGTCTTCTTAGAAAGATAGATCTTAGTCTTAGCAGAGCTTGGTAATCTTCAGCAGAGAGACGCCATGCTGGCGTTCTGTAGGCAGGAGAGGAGACAGAGTCAGAGTCAGCGGGTCTGTGACAGAACGTGCATGCCTCTGACTGCCTTCTCCCGCAGCCTAATATAAAGCTGATCGGCCTCTCAACACCACAGGTGTAGAGACTGCCAATTCACCACTGCTCTCATCTCGGGAGCTCTCATGCTTGTTAGGAGAGCTAAATCCTTCTCCATGCCCTTTTCACCAAGGTGTTCCATTATTGAGCTATACAGGTATTTCTTGTAACTCTCACTCCTCCTAGCCACAGGCTATGCGGGCTACTACATTTGGGTATTTTTGCTTCTGAATAAACAAACCTGAGACAGATATCATGGGTTGATTTATATGGTAGGAGACCAAACCCAACTTTCTTTTTGTCTGTGTACTTACACCATGAAGGCTAAAAAGCTTATCTTGCAGCTACAAATGGCTAAATAAAATAGTTATGTCCAAACAAACATAGTTAGACATACTATGGGCTCACCCCACACCCTTGCTCTTTTTTTGTTTGTAACCTCAGACAGAGTCACACTGCAGCGGCCATTTGGTGACCAGGAGGGAAGAGCAAAGAGAACCCCAGAGTTTCAGAAACAACAGCATCCCACGTCTGCTTCTAATTTCTTGCTATGTGAAAAAAACACTCTGTTTTCAAATGAATGTACACTTTTCTATTATTTCTAAACAAAAGCATTCTTAATACAAAATTTTTCCTGGGCCATGCAAGTCTTACATTGGGTGGTGAACTCTCTGTGTTTTCAACAAATCGTTAGCTGTGCTCTTTTTTATGAGGTCTATGTGGAAGAGAAGATGGTCTTTTATTAATTTTCTTTTTTTCTGAGACCGAGTCTCACTATGTCCGCCCTTGGTAGTGTGCTGTGGCATCGTAGCTCACAGCAACCTCAAACTCTTGGGTTTAAGTGATTCTCTTGCCTTAGCCTCTCAAGTAGCTGGGACTACAGGTGCCCACTACAATGCCCAGCTATTTTTTTGTTGTTGTCATTGTTGTTTAGCAGGCTCAGGCCGGGTTCAAACTTGCCAGCCCTGGTATATGTGGCTGGTGCCCTAACCACTGAGCACAGGCACCAAGCCAATGATGGTCTTTTATATTATAAATTTGAAAAAATGTTTGTTTGATGCAAATCTGTGCTTATAGTGAGTATATTGCTTCTTTCGGAGGGCCACCTAAAAAAGCACTACAGTGGTTGTCCTTTGTATTAAACACTCATCGATCTGGCTGTAATGGAATGATTCTAACGCCAATACATTGTATACCAAATTAGCATAAGCAACTTCTATATGTTCTTTTAAGGTAAAGACATCTCTGCTTACGTCAACTATGCATGAAGGAACTATTTTTATTGGCTGATTTATTTTTATGATATCTTTGTGGTATTTTGTTATTATTTACATTGTTGTCTTAAACCAAAAACTACATTTTTGAAAAATGTCTTTTTGATAAGGAACAGAGTCATTCCCTCAATCTTGAATGCTTTTTTGGTTTGGCTTTTGTGTGCCTAGCGCTCCTGATTGTCTCCCCTTCCTCTTATTTTCCTCCTCTGATTCCTCTGCAGGATTTCCCTCCTTTAGGATTGTCTCCATGATCTCATCCTTGGCTGTATTTTCTGATCACTTGGCACGTTAGTCTGGATTTACTGCATTCACATGCACGGCTTTAATGACATACCACAACAGTGACTGCTAAGCTCATTTCCAGGTCAGAGCTCTCACCTGAGGTCAGTATAGGCAGTAGTGAGTTGGCCAGTTGTTTCTCTGTAGGGGGAAAGGCATAATTTGTAGCAATTGCTGATTTCTGTGGAGTAACTCTTCCCTCTTCTGCCCATTTTAAGACACCAATTGTTTAACAATTAGCTTATCACATTCCTGACTGTTAATGATTAGCACTTTCAAGTTGATATGAATCAGCTCCTGTGTACCAGAGGGCCTGCTTATCATCACCGCTGGGCTGTTGTAGAATTACTGAATCAATGTGTCCCAACTTAACTCTCATCATCTTCTCTCCCAGCCTGTTCTCTCCCGGTGAATGATACTACCACTCATGCAATTGTTTAAGTCAGGGCCCTGAATGTCACCCTTGATTTACTCCTCTCCCTCATCCTTCATGTTAGATTAGCAAGCAAATCTGCTGTTACGTCTTTCCTTTGCTCTCTCTCCAACACTCCACTGATACTCGCCAAAGCTGGGTCACTTTCCTCCCTCATCTGCTTCTTATTGGTCACTTGGTTTCTGGACCAAACGATTCAGCTTCCAGTTGATTTTCCATACAGACCAGAGGCTGCATCTGTAATACAGACCTCGCCACTTCACATCCTTACTTATACCCCTTCATTGGTCTGCTGGTACAACTTAAATAAAGGTGCAAGTCCTTCAGGAGACATATAGGGCCCTTGGTGGACTGATGCCTGCTAATCTGCTGAGCACGATTTCTTATAGACTACAATGGAAATCATGTAGTCAGTGAGATTATGGATGCTTCTTGTTTTGATTCCATGCCATTATGCATGCTGTTTCCTTTAACTAAACCAATACTATCAACAATAAATTCAATATTTTAAGGAGTTAACAAAATATAGGCCAGGCTCCAGTTTTCTAACCAATATACTTATCCTCATAACCACTCTAGTACTTAGATTGTCTTTGTTGTTTGAAAGTCTTTTTACTTGTTTTATATTATTTTTAATTAGTAATTGATAAACAGAGGGGTCAATCAGCTCTTCCTAGATGACATGGCTAGAAACTATGCATAGAAGAATGCCAACACAGGAAAACTGACACCTGAACCTATCTAAGGTGACCAGACATCCTGCTTTTGGCAGGACAGTCCTGATTTTTAAAACTTTGATGATCCATTCATGGATTGATGGGCACGGGCTTCTTCCATGACCTGGCAATTATGAATTGGGCTGCAATAAACATTCTGATACAAATATTTTTGTTGTAATGTGATTTTTGGTCTTCTGGGTATATACCTAATAAAGGAATTGCAGGATAATTTATAGCTTTCATATGAAATCTATAACCTAATAACAGCCTAAGTATATGGGGAGGGGGGAAGGAGAAGGGAGGGGGAATGGGTGGAGGGAGGGTGATTGGAGGGATCACTTCTATGGTTTATCTTACAAGGGTACAAGTGAACCTTTCTAAGAGTAGAATCTGATTGTCTTAACATAATAACAAAGAAAATGACATGAAGGCTATGTTAACCAGTTTGATGAAAATATTTCAAATTGTATATGAAAATACCACACTGTACCCCAGAATTGCATTAATGTACATAGTTATCATTCAATTAAAAAAAAAAACAACAAAATTTGTCCTGCATCTGCAGCATTTTTA
>NW_003852396.1:63956359-64023012 GCF_000181295.1 Otolemur garnettii | reverse complement strand
GGGAGAACAGGAAGGGAATATACGGTTTTCGGCTGCCATGTGGCTATTTTGCCAGGATATGAGTTTTATATTATTTTTGTTAATTTTATAATGTTAAACCTTAATAATAACAAATAATTGTTGGGAACTGATTATTGAGAACTGCTTATCAAAGTTCACATTATTGATTGGTTATTAGAATTCGATGAGAAATATGCCAAAGAATAAAGTAAAACCTACATAATTTTTAAAAATGTATTATATTTGTAAATTGTACTCATGTTGAAATTTTAAAAAATATATTACAATACTATTTTTGCATTCTATGAAAATTTTTGTTGCTCCATATAGACCAAATTTTTAATTAAGACCCCCCCCCCACCGGGTCAATGGTGTCCCGCTTTACCAATGTTAAAATCTGGTCACCTTACTATGCCCCAAATGCTATACTCCCCTGCTGCTCAATGCCCTTTCCTCCTTACTATTGCCATCTGTACTTAGGGTTCTCTTGTATTTCAGGAAGGTTTTAAAATTTAAACTATGTTTATGTAGTGCCATAGTGCCCTACACTAATCCTTATCTTTAGCATACATTTATGGAATAGCCTATTTATTTGTCCATGACTCTGAAAAATTTCACCTTTCAAAGGTAGGACTATCTTGGTCACCATTGTATCTGAAACACCTAATTGGGGTACTCAGCATGTAACAAGTGTAAATTCTTATATGTTGAATGAATAAAAGTTGAAAGGTGAGAACTTTCCAGGTGTAGTGGGTTACCTTCAGTGATTCATAGACACATGCTACTGACTGAGTTCAAAATAGAAAGCAAATGACAGACACAGGAGCAGCTCCCCAAAGCCATCAGGAACTGCTTTTGATGGACCTATTCACTTTGAGATTACAATCCAGGAAATGGACAGAAAGAAAATAAAAATTGTGGAATTATACATTGTGAATTGTTGGGAAAGGTTAGCCGTCTTTCTTTGGCTTTTCTCATTTTATAGGTAGAAAAATGAAAGTCAAAGCCCAAAATGAGATGTGATGACTTCTTTTATTTATTCAACCTTCTCATGAGATTAAGCTGGAGGACTCAAGGAATGCTTTGGTTCTTAAAAAGGAGAATGAAAACTTGGATCTAAACATTTTAATGTTAAATCATCAGTTAACTTTGAACTGAAATCTATAACTGCTGCTTTGGTTAAATGTTAACAATATATCTAATAGGTGATTGAAGATGGGAGAGGAGAGATGTCTTCTATAAGCTTACGTTGTTTTATTTTCCTCCTCATTTTACTTTGACATTAATAAAACCACACTCCACTGATATCTCAGTAAGGTGATCTTTACTGCTTGTTACCTCTTCCAGTTCTATAACATAGGTATGTACAATTATTTTCAAAGAGTTTTGTATTCTAATAACCAACTACAATAATTCTATAGAACTTTAAACAGTGTTTATCATTTATTGCTTGCTACACAGTTGATAAATAGCAAAAATTTTCCAACTGTAAATCCTTTTTTACTTTCAATTTAATAATGAAAGATTTCTTTGCTAAATTCTAGATATAACTTTATTATTACATTCACAAGACCTTGAAATTGCTTTCATACCTCCATGCCTAGTCTTTCTACTCATAATCAATAGCGTGATATGAGCAATGTCAATGTCTCAAACACATTTTTTTGGAAAAGGTCTGTCATAAGAAGTTAAATTTTGAGCTCTCTGGCTGCAACTGTGAAATATAAATGTAGGGTTTTCTAAAATAACCTTTCACTTTGTCATTAAAGAAGGCCATTTATTTTTTCTAAATAAACTAAGTGGTGCCTCAAAAATTAAACAAAGCATTTCCAAATGTTCAGAAAAAAAATCTGTTAATCCTTTGTGTGGACAACTTAGTTCCTTCACTCACTTTAGCCATTAGTAAATGAAATACTAGAAACAGCAGAGTCTCTCCTTTCAGGGGTTCACCTGCACCTCGGGATTGTTTATAGCACTGGTCATCCTCCTTTTGCTTGGATGTGATGATCATCTTCCTAGTCACAAATCATCATGTGACATCATAAACAGAATAAGAAAAAAATGAGCCTTAATATACTGGGTGGTAACATTTGTGCTTATATTCAGGGATTATCATATGAAGAACATGTAGAACGCAAAGAAACCTGGTCAAGGGGTTGAGGGGAAAGATGGTTTTCTAGGCCTTGTTTCAAAATAAGTGTGGTTTTTGTGTAACCATATTGGTGAGTCAGATCTGCCGCCCTGAGAGGCCAAGCAATGGAGACTATGTTCCTTTTTTTCCAATGAGCTACCAAGGCTCTTTGCTCTTCCAATGTCAAAGCTCAAATGTAGGCAGGAACTATATGTGAGCATCAGACAATAACAGATGGCAGGAATAAAAAAAATCAAGTAAAACCTAACCCCTTAACTAAAGAAATTATAGATTATGTGGTATTATTACTTTTTCTTCCAATTTTTTTTTTTTTTTGGCTGGGGTTGGGTTTGAACCCACCACCTCTAGTATATGGGGCCGGCTCCTTATTCCTTGAGCCACAGGCACTGCCCAATTGTGTAATATTATGTATGTGATCAAATAATAAACTCTGAATTATAAAGGAAATGGGAGGGATTATTATTCTTAGTTTAAAGCCTATTGGTTGGAGTAGAATTTTATTTTGCTGTTTTTATTAAGAAATTTATGTCATCTGGGAAGCCCTTTAGATAACTACAAAGAGCTTTGTTACATGTGGGCATCTATTATCTTTTCACCCAACTTTAATCTCACTTTTCTTGAATAGCAAACTGCACTGTTATTGTGGGGATTTGCCTTTCTCCCATTGGACATGAATGTAGGCTTTAAATCAAGATGCCATCTCCTCCTGTCATGGAAGGGCAGGCTGGTTCAAGGATGCCAAATTCCTTAATAGAATTTGGATCTTAAGTGGACTAAGAACTAGGCTTGAGATTTGATTTATCCTACTTGTAGTGGTCTGCAGAAGGGACTCATCAGCTACCGATTCCTTTAAGTATTTTGTTTCTTGAGTCTTGTTCATATCTCTCATTTCACACCTGTGTTCTATTTCATACCCTTCCAACATTATTTTTCCATTTATAACCTTGATGGGTATATTTGGCTATTTCCCTGAAGAATTCCAAATAATATGTTGTTTTTTAGGAGCCCACAAATTACTTTTTTCTATAGAGGGAAACTTTTGAGATGGAACTTGGTTTTATCCCATTCAATTCCCTGTGAAATTTATTAAGCAAATACTGGAATAAATGACAGACTGTGTTAAATAGCACATTGAGTTCTACAATTAACCCATAAAAGTTATGCTATTGTAGTTCAAGACATGTGGTACTGGAAGTAAATACAGTGTGTAAGTTCTATTAAAATTGGAATAGATGTATCACTAAATACCACCTGAGATCTGAAACCCCTTATTTTGTTCTTTAAAGAGCACTTCTTCCAATAAAATCCCTAAAGAGAATATATGCATAGAGGCCAAGGACCAACAACTACAAAATTATCTTTAATAATCCACTGAAGTCATCACAGACTAAAATATCTATATGAGCAAATATAATGTAATTAATATCATGGACCTTTATTTTAGGTACAATAAGGAAAGCCTATTGATGAATTATGATACTTGTTTTCTGGATCAGAAAAAGAAAAGAAGCAAAAGAACCATTTCCAACTGAAAAGACTATACCCTATCTGGAAAGATTAATGGCTTCTCAATTGCAGAAGATAGTTACCAGATAGGATTTTAGGCGTGGATGCCCAATCTTCTAGATGATAATAAGAACCAAGGAAATTGGTTAACTAACTTAACTGATATTCAATTAAGTGAGCATAAACCCACATTCAGTCTATAGAAATTCCCATTTTTTCCTATAAGATTTTAACCCATAAAGAGGAAATATAATGAATTAGCTTTGGACTTTTCCATGGTTGCAAACTTACACTTTCAAAAAATATTTGGTGGTCACCATCTATGGGTCCGTTGATGTTCCAATGCAGGGACGGAGTGGGAAAGCAAACAAAAGTCCTGCCCTCATGGAGCATTTCAGCACAGGAGATAATCAAACCCAATCAAATAGTAGGCATATGATATAAAAATAACCACTATAAAAATAAAGAGTTCAAAAGCTCAGAGAAGAGTGAGGGGTGTTGTTATGTAGTATGTGAAAACCATGAGAGTGGACTTGTCTCCAAAGCATACATTTGAGCAGGAACCTAAATGAGTCACCCAGAGTCACCCATAATATCTGTAGGAAGAATGCTAGGCGGAATTCCCAATCCCTTAGTCAGGTGCAGGTAGAACTAGAAAGGCTGGACATGTTTCAGGATGGGAAGAAGGCTGGTTCAACTGCATCACACCGAGTGAGGGCAAGAATGATGGTTGATAGGCTGAAGACTGAATCACCTGGGGTGGTCACACAGGTGGTGGAGGCTTTGGTGGGAGAGCTGATTATAATCTAAGTGTGAAGGGAAGTAACTGGAGCAGAGAGGGACATTACTTGATTCATCATTTCAAAAGATCATTTGATAAGCAAGACACCACCATAGCTAAATAACAAAAAGACACATTACCAAAGATAGCAAAAAATATTATTATTATGGGGGGCACCTATGGCTCACTGGGTAAGGCGCTGGCCCCATATACTGAGGGTGGTGGATTCCAACCCTGCCCCAGCCAAACTGCAACAAAAAAATAGCCAGGTGTTGTGGTGTGCACCTATAATCCCAGCTACCCGGAAGGCTGAGGCAAGAGAATCGCCTAAGCCCAGGAGTTGGAGGCTGCTGCGAGCTGTGACCCCACAGCACTCTACTGAGGACAATAGAGTGAGACTTTGTGTATATATATAATTATGATAGGAATACCTTTTGCTATTAAATTATTTTTCTTTTTTATTAAATCATAGCTGTGTACATTAATGTAAACTATTAAAATTATTTATTGAAAGAACTGAAATCAATAGAGTTCAAGCAGTGAACAACACCAAAAGAAAAGCATTATATTTTTTTTAATTTCACCAAAGCCCATTTAGAGATGTCTGCTGTTTTTCCCATAACCCTGATTAAAATATCAGCTGTATTTCACTATTTTTAAGGCACCCTTATACATATATAATTCACTCTACTATTAAATTTCAGTACCAAGAAGAATATCATTTTGGAAATGAAAACAGCCAGTCAAACATGGTGATCCAATTTCAGAAATGTACTTAACAGCAACTAAGTCTATCCTCCTTGACTTACTTTTTTTTATCTAGTTTTATCTTTTTCTGGCTCCCCCACTTAAATGACAGCTCTGTGAGGATAGGGATTTGGGTGTGTTTTATTCATTGAAATATATCCAGTACCTATCACAGTACCTGGCATATAGTAGTTACTTAATAATCAGTGTTGAATAGATGAGGCCCTATAGAGAAGAAACATAGACAGAAAAAACCAAAGGTTCTGATATGAGCAAGGAAGAGGAACAACCCTGGACAGACATGCAGAGGTAGGAGTGCCATTGGTATGAAACGGAGGGGTAAGACTTTCAAATGCTTCCAAGAGTCTGAGCATAGCAGCAAGACTTGAGAGCTGACCATTGAGTTTGACAAGATAAATCATTTGAAAATAGTGATTTGGAGTCACTTTCAGATGCGTAAAAGAACACCTGACTCTGCTGCTTGCAAACAGCGCCACATACCTAGAGCGGAGAAAGTAGGAACTTCCAGGGAAGACTAAGAGTTTCAAGAAGACTTGCTACCAAGGCTGCAGAAAATGTCAAAGCGAGTGATAGCTAGCAGGGTAAATGTGCTAGAGAAAGGCACAGTGAGTGGGAAAAGGACAGATCACTCTATAATCACAAACCTCTAATTTTCATGGCTGGAATGCAATAATCATTTATTTGTATTTATTATACAAATAATGGATGGATTTTATACAAATAATGGTACAGAGAGTACCAAAATGTCTACACATTTTAAGAAAGGAAAAACTGTAATAAAATTGTAATACTCAAGTCATGTTTGACTACGGCAATTACAAAAAGCACAAGATAAAAATACACAAGATAACAAATGTTATGGGTGTATATTGATTATATATCATATTTATTTATTTTATATAAATATTATAGAACAACAGGGTCTCTGGTTTATAATCCAACAGAAACCCAGACGAATAGGCTTTACTTTTTGTAGGTGTACTACATGGATCAGAAATTTCGGCAAGACAACAGGGAAATAGAAGGATAAAGCAATAGCACATATGTGTTTAATTTGAAAATTGGGGGATGAACATTGCTAGATTTAAACTAACCGAATTCATCTTTCAGAAGATAAGTTTGTAGTATCAATGGGCTCCTTTTTTAAGAGAAAAAAGAAAGAAAAATCGGAGATTATGGATTAAGAGCTCAACCAGGTGTCACCATGGGAGCTGCAGATTTGTGAGCTTCGGGGTAATCGAGACAATGCGAACAGTGGGTATGAGGGAATATACCAAAGGAAAGACAGTAAATGAGAAAAAATGAAGTCAATAGTCTGGATTAGCAAAGCCTTAAAAAAACAAGGAGAAATGAAAGGAGGAAGAGGACAAGGTAGGTGGGCAAGAAAGAGAGTAAGAATCAGAGGAAGTCTATTTGAAAGAAGAGAGGTTGAATATCTTTCATAGTCCAAAATCGCAGATAATTCAGACTGGTCTAGAATGGTGAGGGCGGTGGATCCGACACTGGATAGTGACCTTGGCAAGAACAATTACATTTTTTTCCTAATAGCAAGGACAGTCCAGGTATCAAAAAGTTAACAATGGGTGGGGACACTGGAAATCAGGTTAATAAGAGTAAATTATTCTCTTAAAATTTCAGAAATGAATTAACATAAATATAAGAGAGGCATGAGAAAAATTTCTGGTACATTTTAAAGAAAATTTCATATGTATATACATATATATATACACATGTGTGTGTCTGTGTGTGTGTCTCTGTGTGTGTGTGTGTCTCTCTGTGTCTCCGTGTGTGTGTGTGTGTGTGTGTATGTGTGCGTATGTGTATGTGGTGAAAAGAAAAGTAACTGTTAGAAAAGCTGAAATAAAAGTAAAGGGGAAAAATCTTCTATCATGGGAGACGACATTTCTATTTTAAAAGATCAAAAATAATGTCCTTTCCATTAGGTTTGAAAGGAACAGGTTTGGACTTGATAGTTTTTTGGGTTTTGTTTTTCTATACATTCAATGTGTTTGATTTTTTTTAAAGGGCCTGTTTCTATGGCAATTTTACATCTCTTCTATGTTTTTTTTTTATAATAACCTTGTTATGTACGTGATAAGGCGAAGATGCTCATAATTAGAAAACAAGTGATAATTCGCATCTGTCATTGTGGATATACACTATTTTTCTTCTCCGCAGTCATTACACTGCAATGGATTTCTCTCTGGATTCATTTATCAAGAGCAGATCTTTAAAAAATGTTCCATGTGCACATTTTTTCTCTTTAATTCTTTTCTTTATAAACCAGTGAGTTATATATTCCATCATATTTTATCGTCTGGAATAGCTGCTGAACAAGAAAATATATCATTTATACTCCTGCACCTGGAGAGGAAATTGATTATTTCAGCGTAATTTTGTCTGAGTTAAAACCCAGAATGTTGTTTTATTTATTTTTTTTTTTGACAGACATACTCATTATTTTATTCTCTGCAAAGCAGATCTGGTTTATGTAATAATTAAAATACTAGCTTAGGAGTCACCTTCGTTCTATCTTTAGCTGATGTTGAATATTGGTTCCAGTTGAGTTCTGCAACTAATAGGTGTGCCTTCCAAGTTATAAACTATAATTTCTTCAATCATGAATATGAAATTGACACCATTTATTGTTATTCCACATAGGTATTTACAAGGCGGATGTGAACGTGACTATTCTTTTTTGAAAATACATTTGGTGTTGACAGTCAATAAACAACATTAGTGAACATTTACTTTCCCTGAGACACAAGAGAAAAAAAGTTTGTCAGTTCTTCAGGTACCAAGAGCCATTCCTTCCTGGAGTCTACAGAATGTGTACACTTTTCTAAGAATTCTCAGACTGTGATTTCTTATACCTATATGTAAATGATAATAGGTATACTAGTGAAATTATTTATTTATTTATCTTATTATTTTTATTATGCAATTTTTGGCCAGGGCCAGGTTTGAACCTGCCACCTCCAGGACATGAGGCCGGTGCCCAACTCCTTTGAGCCACAAGCGCCACCCGATAGTGAAATTTTAAATAAAAAGATGCAATGTTAATAATAATATAAGAAAGCCATAGGGGTTAAATGTAATATCTAGAATCAAACTGTCTTAGTTTGAATTGACTTTGCCGCTCATAAGCCATACAACCAAGACCAAATTAGCAGATTATTTTGTGCCTTAGTTTCTCCATTTACAAAATGAGCATAACAATAAAACCTGTATCATTAGACTATCATGGGGGTAAAAGAGGTTAATGGGAAATGCTTAGAGGCACCTCTAACGTGCATTAGTGACAGGTATTATGAGCTTTCATTATTAGCTAATATTTATTGTGTGCTTGATATGTTTGTAAGAGCTTCATGTGAATTGTTATTGAGTTCTCAGAATAGAACTATGAAATTGATTCTGTTTTTATTTTACAAGTAAAGAAAATGAAGATAGAGTAACCAAATCATTTACTTATGGTTGCCCAGACAGTGAATCCTAAACCCAGACCATTGGGTTCTAGAGACACTCTCATTTTTTTTTAATTAAATCATAGCTGTGTACATTTATACTGTCATGGGGTACAGTGTGCTGTTTTCATATACAATTTGAAATATTTTCATCAAACTGGTTAACATAGCCTTCATGTCATTTTCTTAGTTATTGTCTTAAGACATTTTATATTTAGAAAGATTCACATGTACCCTTATAAGATGAACCATAGGCATGAGCCCACCAATTATAGCCCAAGAATTTGGGGAAAGGGGAGAGGGAGGGGAGGGGGGGTAGGATGGGTGGAGGGAGAGACAGTGCCACAATTCCCCCTCCCACTGAGTCCCGATGGCCAGAATCAAGTAAAGCAAGAGGGATTAAATGGCTTCTGAATGAAGTCCTAATTCCAGCTTTCCATAAAATATTTCATAGTATTTTATATTTTGGCTGCTGTATTCAATAATAAGCTGTGAAAGATGAGAAATTATAGAGTTTTGGAGGCCGATTATAAGAATTCAGTAAAAAAGTGGAGATCCTAGCAATACCAAGCACATTTATGAACTAGCAAAACATTCAAACTTTAAATGACATGTTTTATAATGTTTTCTTAGAGTCAAGGACATAAATATTTTGTAGTCAAAGTCCCTTGAAGAATTTGAGGAGAGATATAAAAGTCATACACATGTGAATAATTTAGAATATAATTTTAAGCATTTGTGAGCCCCCTGAAACCCATCCATACACTTCAGGCTAAGAACCTCTGAATAATACACTGTGAAAAGTAGTATCGAGCACCCTTGGTGCATCTTATCAAAAAATCGATGTGTCAAGACGTACAGATATAATGAATGGATCCACTTGAAAATTTATGTAAGCCCATTCTCTGAGAAATTAAAACTGAATATATACTTTAAACATGGACTACTCGATTTTCCAAAAACGAGTGAACCCAAAGCCTCTCCCTGTATTTTTTAACTACAGCCTCATCATACAACTTTCAGGATTCTGAAGTCAAGATAAGCTCCCTTGGGGAGAGTATTCCTGTTTTTATGAGTAATTTTTTAAAAGAACTGTTGAGGGAAGCAACTTATTTTCTGTAATTTGTAAAACATTAGCAAGACTCACTACTGTCCTCCTGGTTTATTCTGGGAGCTTACCGCACACCTCCCTGAAGAAGGAAGCCACATCATCTCCCATTTACTCTCCCCGGCACCTGCTGCCTTCCGATGCAGATCCTTATTTCATTTTAATGGCAAGTAAGGCTCTGTAAATTCCAAAGGGTCTTAAAATCACCAGCATTTCATAAATGCACCTCGGTGCATCTCTTCTATATAATAGTCAAGGTTTTTCACATATTCCAGGCAAAGAATATCACCCTAGACATTTTAAGAAGGAAAATGAGTTCCTCCTAGGGAAAAAAATGCAGAAGTGATTGTCATAGTTTTCAAAAACATATTTATTCAATAGGAGGTCTTATCCCAAAATAGGGAGATATTTCTGGTAGAAATTAAGCTTTAAAGATTTTGCTAATTTTCTTTCTTTCCTCTTCTCTCTCTCTCTCTTTCTTTCTTTCTTTCTTTCTTTCTTTTTTTGTAAAAGCTAGTTTAGGGGACAGCACCTATGGCTCAAAGGAGTAGGGTGCCAGCCCCATATACTGGAGGTGGTGAGTTCAGTCCTGACCCCGGCCAAAAGACTGCCAAAAAAAAAAAAAAAGCTAGTTTAGGTCTAAGTTGCCCATGGGTTGTCACTAACTCTATTGTCTTGCCCTTATTAAAAAAGCAATAAAAATGTACATATATGTATGTACGTATGATACCGTGATATCATGTCAATTATATACCTGTATCTGGTTTCTACCCCTGGTTCTTGGCACACAGCTCTCACAATCCTTGGAATCCCTGTATGTCTTTTGTGGACTAATGAGATGACAGGTGGCTAGAGGAGGAGCCTCTTTAGGATAGGGGCTGGTCACTAGAAAAGCCAAGCTGTAGAGGGTTGCAACTTCCAGCAACCCTCCAAACTGCACCAGCCTCTGGAGAGGGGAGAAGAGCTAACCATCGAGTCAATCAGCAACAACCAATGACTTAATAAATTGTGTCTGTATAATGAAGCCTCTATAAAACCCAAGAGGAAAGTGTCCACAGTGTTTCTGGATCAGTAAACATGTGGTCATCTCAAGAATGTGGCATGTGCAGAAGAGGGTGTGGAAGCTGTGTGTTCTTCCCTCCTCTGTCCCCATGCAGTTCTTTTATCTAGCTATTTATCAGTATGTGTCTGTGTCCCTTGTAATATAGCATCACAGATAAGTGTTTCTTAGGATGACTTCTGTGAGCCAAGCTAACAAATTCATGAACCCACAGAAAGGATAGTGCAAATCCCAATGTATAGCTGGTCCACTAGAAGAACAGGGGACAAACTACCACTTTCCATTATCATCTGAAGGGGAGACCAGCTTTGTGAGGCTGAGGCCTGGACCTGTGGTATCTGACACTATCTCTAGGTGGATAGTATCAGAATTGAATTTATTGTAAAGGACACCATCTGATGTTTCCTGGAGAATCACATGCGGTATGTGGGGCAAAAAAAAACCCCACATGTCTAATCACAGAAGTGCTCTGTCCTACATTGAGAGTGTGTCCTGAGAATATTTCAATTTTTTCCTGTCTCTATTAATATTACATATTTATTGATTTACTAAATGTAGTGTAATATTTGTATCCATGAAGGCGAGTCGTAGAGGTGTAAGTTTGTCTCACTTTCATTTCTTGCCCAACTGTTCACTATAAAAATTTCAAACATACAACAGAGCAAAAATAATCACTTGTTCAATGTATTGAATTCTTGTTACATATGATGTAATTTTTGTTTTTTTCAAGACAGAATCTCAAGCTGTTGTACTGGGTACAGTGCTGTAGCATCATAGCTCACTGCAACCTCAAACCCTTGGGCTTCAGCAATTCTCTTGACTCAGCCTCCCCAGTAGCTGGGACTGCAGGTACCCACCACAATCCCTGGCTATTTTTGGTTATAGTTGTCATTGTTGTTTGGCGGCCCAGGACGGGTTCGAATCCTCCAGCTCTGGAGTATGTGGCTGGCGCCCTAGCTGCGGAGCTACAGGCGCTGAGCTGATGTAAAATTTTTTAATCTGCTTGATGCAATGTGTAAAATTCATAAGGAATGATGACTATCAATAGAATTGGGAACTGTATTTGGCTAACGCTGAGAGTTACACAGAAACAAAGAGGTGACATAGCTAACTCTGTTGATTTATATGAATTACAGCTTTGGAACATAACAATAAGAACTGTGTTAGATTGTTTTGGTGATTTTGCACCAGTGCATGCAGGAGAAGTTATTCACAAACATGCACACTCATATACCAATACACATGCAGACACACACACTGGATTTCACAGTGCACTCCGACCTTACACAAAAAATAATAAGACAACAGTGGAGCTTGGCTTGGCACCTGTGCTCAGTGATTAGGGCACTGGCCACATACACTGGGGCGGGCGGTTTGGAACCCTGCCTGGGCCTGCTAAACTACAATGACAACTACAACAACAACAACAACAACAAAAAATAGCCAGGTGTTGTGGTGGGTGCCTGTAGTCCCAGGTACTTGGGAGACTGAGGCAAGAGAATTACTTAAGCCCAAGAGTTTGAGGTTTCTGTGAGCTGTTAATACCAGAACTTGGTCTTCTCTCCTGGATGGCTCACCAAATATGATAGCGGAGTTTCAGGTTCTTGGAGTCGGGAATTCGAAGAATTGATGGACCACAGGATCAGGGGTAAGTCAGAATTTATTCACAAAAACAAAAATTACAACAAGTACAAAAAACCAAACCTCCTGGAAGAGAGAACCCAGGAGGGGAACAAGCTCTCCTGCTCCTTCTCCGAGGTCTGTCTTCAGGCTCTTTGCTCAGGGGTTTATATAGTGGCAGGGGGTTGTTTTGCCAGAACTTAATGTTGACTTTAAGGGCATGGGTCTTAGTCAGTTACAGCCAGCTGTCCAATGAACTCTTAGGCCTTGGAAACTTACATGAAATTGACCAGCCAGAAGTGCCTGTGGAGGAGACAGCAAGGCACCAGTGTGTCCCCTGCAGGTGTCCCACCCTTCCAGCAAGCTGGTTGCTCCATCCACAGCAGCATCAACACCTCCAGGGCTAAGGTGGCAGGTTGTGGTGCCATCTTGTCCTGCATCACTGTGATGCTATGGCACTCTACCAAGGGTGACATAGTGAGACTCTGTCTCAAAAATAAATAAAAACCAAACAAACAAAAACAACAAAGTTTCTCCTCCCTTAAATTAATATTCTCACTTCACAGAACCTCAAGTTTATTTTCAAAATGCCATTAGTTGGCCAGGCATGGTGACTCAAGCCTGTTATTCTAGCACTCTGAGAGATTGAAGCTAGTGGATCCTTTGAGCTCAGGACTGTGAGATCAGCACAGGAAAAAGAGCCAGACCCTGTCTCTACTAAAAATAGAAAAACCAGCCAGATGTCCTCATGGGCATCTGTAACACCAGCTACTCAGAAGTCTAAGGCAAGAAGGGTCACTTGCACCCAGGAATTTGAGGTTGCTATGAGCTATTACTCTAGGGCACTCCACCTATGGTAACAGAGTGATACCCTTGCCTCAAAAAACAAAAAACAAAAACAAAAACAAACAAACAAACAAAAAATATATATATATATATGCCGTTAGTTTAGAAAACAGATTGGATTCTACATTATGACTGCTGAAATATTGTTTATTAAAAACAGTGTAAGATTATCAGTGATTTGAAATTGTATAGTATGTCTTCCCATAAAATGTTTATTGGCATTGTTTTATATGTGTGTGTGTGTGTGTGTGTATTAACCATTTAGCCATGCTGATATGTGTGTGTGTGTGTATGTGTGTGTGTGTATCGGCATGGTTAAGCAGTTAAAGTGATGTACACTTAAAGGGATGTGTTAAATTGAGAACTCTATAATCATTACCTCTGAAGGAGCTGGGGGATTCTGGAAATTCTGACATAGTACTCCTCAATTTTAGCATTGATTTTATAGGTATAAAAATCATTTGAAAATAAGGTAGAATAATGAATTTTAGTGAATTTAGACTGTCTCCATCTAGTGGAACTATTATTTACTACAAATAATCAAATGTTGAGGTGTTTTGTTTTAATATTTCTACCAAATGGATCAGTTACAAAGTAGTCTATCTCTTTTCTATATTTACTAGAAGCTAAGGATAACTAGTGATCTCCCAGGCTCTGCTAGTTATTGTAACTTATTTAACCATACTGATCAGTATGCACATTACTAACTGGAAATGTACTCAGGTTCGTACATTTCCTTATAAGAGGATCAGCATGGCAATGGGAGCCAGAGAAATCGACTTGACTGAAGACCACAGGGCATCTTGGCTGCTCTGTAATCCAGGCAGCTGTGGGTTTTCTCCAGGAGCCTTAAATTCACACTGGGCCCTTGAACATCCCCAGGCACTGATAAAGGGATAGATGTAGAATCTGGTATGGGGGACCAGGTGTCAGGTTCTGCGGTCCCTGGTTCCTGGTTCTCAGTACTGAAGGATGGAGACTGGCACCAAGTCGACGGAAACATGAAAGGAAACTGGTCCTGAGTCAAATTCTTAGATCCTCACTTGAACTTCACAACCTGACTCCTTCACGGTGGACATACGGACAAATTGCTGTGGCTCACTCTGTACAAGCGAGTGGTCCCCTGAATAAATGCTTCACTGTGGCACCAAATGCTTCATTCTCTGAAACCCGGGCCAGGCCCACCTCGGGATGGTCTGTGGACTCTGGGGAACTTCCCTGCCACTCCTTTCAAGTTCATTCCAGCCATAGGTTGGGTGGGATGAAATGGTGAAGCTGATTATCCCTGTTCCTAGACAACAAAAACAAGGTAGATGAGCATATTGTGACCTCTTTTAAATTAATGTAGAATTGGGTATTTTAAGATTTTGAATCAAGTATGGAGAAAGCAGGTCTGAATTGAGAGGAGGGGCCATGATGAGGTAGAAGGGAAATGTATTCGCAGAAGTTCGCTAGGACCGGATTATGAAAACACTCCCCTGAGCAGACTCTGGTGGATCAGAAAGGAACAAAGCAGGGAAGACATCGGAATGCAAGTACTTAAACAAGTTGATTGCAGCTCTTTTCAGTGTGGGTTTGTGTGATAAGCTAATGGCTGAGAGTGTAGAAAACTGAGTGGGTCAAAGCAAGACATCTTAAAAAGGGAGCTTTTACTATTTGTGAGATGATACAGACAGTAAAATGTCACACCTTCAAATACCTGTATGCGTGACACTGGTACACAGCCATATTTATTAAAGCACATGGGGGAAGCTAAGGACTTAATGAACTAGCACCCCTATCATTTGAGCCCAAGAGTGTGAGGCTGCTGGGAGCTGTGATGCCACGGCACTCTACCAAGGGTGATATAGTGAGACTCTTTCTCAAAAAAAAGGAACTAGCTCCCCTAAATGCATTTAAATTCTATGAAGAAGGCAATTTCTGACTTTAAAATAAATATTCACCCTCTATTCTAAGGTGGCTAGATGGCAACTCTAAAATGAGAAGAGAGAAATGGATACAAAAGATTTCTCAGAGGAAAACAAAAAAGGCAAACCAAACAGACAAATCAAACTTGGGCAAGCTGTTTAATGGCCGTGTAAGGAGACTTAGGACGAAGCGTGTCCAGGACAATTGCAGCATTCCTAAATCAGATTCAAGGAAAATGATGGGTTTGGAGGAAGAGCCATTAAGAGAAGGTCTCCTTTAGAAGCTTTTGTTTGGTTTCCTGTTTCTTTCCAGTTCCCTAGTACGACAATTCTTCCAGCCCATATTTTTAAGCAAGATGGTACATCAGCACAGTTAGCATTCCCAAACATGAGTTAGGTTTGTTTTTTTAAGTTGTATTTTACTAAACAGAAGCTTCTCTAAAGTAGACATGTTGCCCAAACATGTTTCTTTTTCATTTTAAATTTCGAAATCTATGCCACCAATCTCTCCACCAGCATCCTCTCTTATCTAGGAATTGTTTCTCACTAAGTCCACATCATATTTTTCCTCCTATCAGGCAGTTATAGGGAGGCTTTACATTGGATGTCATTAAATGAAAGTGACACACGACTCATATCAAAACGGGAAAAGCCAATCTCCAAACTCCATTTTAAATAAATAGAGCTTACAACCCCTTAGCAAGATGAATAAGCTTTTTTTGCTTTATTGGCTCTTGACAAAGTTGTAGATACAAACATAGATTGGCTGATGCAGCAGAGAGTTTGCTGCTTAGTAGTTCTTTGATATTATATTGCACTTGCTAAAATACCCACACAACGTCTAATATTCTTTTATGAAATTAAATATGCCCTGTAATTTTCCATGAAATATTAGGAGATACATTTCTCTGGGTAGATGTTCTTTTCAGGAATCTCATGATTCCTTATTACGAAGATATTTCTTGTATAAAGAGACACTACTTTTATCCGACCTAAACCATTCAGCAGCACTAAAACTTGATATTTGCATCTATAGTGAAAAGTGTTGCTAGGAGAGCTAGATCATGCCAAATAGGTATTGAAATGATGTTTACAAGAAAGACGCTTCCCGTTTATAATGTTAAGTGGTAAAGTAGAATACAACGCTTTATACACCATGTAGTGATTTTCACACATGGCTCCACATTTTTTATTAGTTATCTCACTCAGAGGAGAGACCCAAGAATCCACACTCCTGATTCTCAGTACGTTTGAGATTGTGATTGCTTCAATCAACATAAGAAGTGGTGCTATTAGACTTCTAGACCAGGCCTGATAAGCTGGTGTTGCTGAAGCAGCATGTAGGAAAAATGACTACCCTGAGAATGCCCCGGGGGGAGCGCGTGAAGGCGCTCAGAGTGACAGCGCCAGCCCAGCCTGCCCACATCACAGGCAGGGGAGGGAAGAAGGCTTCTTGGAACTGGATCCTCCAGACCCAGCTTTTGCAGTCCGCACCATTTGTGTCTTCCTAACGGAGGACTCGGACAAAGCAGAACACAGAAAAGCTGACCTTCTCATTTCCTTTCTGAATTTCTAACCACCCAGACTCTCATGCAAAATAAAATGGCTGCTTAACCTGCTGGTGGTGTGATGCGACCTGATCACATCAGCTTTCAAGGAGAATTGTTATATTTTCATGAATTTTGCCCACAAGCTATGGGAAAGGTACTTTTTAAAGTTACAGCTAATAAATTATATTCAAAACAAAGTAAATAAATATTCATTACCTTATAATTATTTTACTACCGAAGGTAGAGATTATGTCTTGAACTTATTATTTTCTATAATTCCTACCAAATTTATCATAGTGCCATTTAAGTACTAATTGGTCCCATTTTTATGATTATAATCTACTAATTGTACATATTAAAAACCCTATTATGCAAAAATAACAAAGAGATGTATAATAATTTGGCAATGCATTATTAAAAGATTAATAAATAATTTGGGGTATATATGCAGTACTAGAAAATAGAAGGGGAAATTAGTTACGTTGGATAGAAAAATAGAGGGTTTTATCCTCCTTATAAGAATTTAGATCAACTGATACTCTGTTGAATCTGTAATATATATTAATATCTAGTGAGAACGCATGCAAATGATTTTAGAATAAAAGTTTTTCACAGTGTACATCAGTTACATACGCTTAAAAATCCATACACTTCTCATAAATGGCCCCATAGGCCTGATGAAAAATATTTTGCCAAACTAAACCCATGTGAAATATAACTTCACCTGAGTTTCTTATGAAATTAATTTTAATGCATAGTCAGACAGGCTTCATGCTGACAAAATCTATACTGAAGTTAACGAGATAGGTATCTCAAAGGAATGTGTGATCTTTCTTATTCTACTCGAACAGCAGTCGTTCAAAGATAACGGGCTCCAATAATTTCTCTTCCACCAATCTTTATAAGAAAATACAAATAAGAATCCCTCAAACATATTACAACATAAACTATATCAAAGATTAGGTAAAAATCCAAGTTAGGTCTCCAATATTAAAAAATAGTTCAATGACAAAACCCACTTATTTTATGTTTATAAAATAAAATGTGTGCATTTGAATACTGTTATTCATATATTTTTATCTGTTTTTTCCATCCCCTCAAAGTTTGAAATCCCTCATTCTAATGGGAGAACAATTCTGATTTAAAGACTATCCTAGAACTTTTTTGACAAGCCGTTAGGCAACTGACTTTCAATGCCAAGAGCATGATTTTACTTTCTATAATCTGTGGACATACAGGATCTCACCAAGAGGTTTCAAAGATTACTCAAGAATAATGATTCAAAGTATACTATAAATGTATAAATATTTTATAAAATTTAATTTTAAAAAAATACACAATTGCCTTTGCAAACATTAGATCCCTTTAATATTTCATTTTAAGTCCAGGCTTAAAAATTAAACATCTCAGGCTACTTCTGGGTTTGTACTTAAAATTGGTATAAATACTCTTAAGTTTTGTTATTTTCGGATGCTTTTCAAAATGAATACTTGCATTTACCAGGCATAGTGGAAATATTTGGAAGATGCTATATTATTATAGGTTAAGATTAAGATACATCTGCTCTGTGTTTTCCATTGCTTAGTATTTGGGCTACTATCAAACTCTGGGTGGTTATAGGTTTTGAAATAATTTGAGTGTGTCAAGAGTACTAAATTTTGATTTTGCTTTTAAAAAAGGGTTGTAATTTTGTCACCTTTTATTTTTAAATATTAAAATACTCATACTAAAAGTTTACTAAAACTGAAATAATAATCACCATCTGAACTGATATCAAACACAATTTAATCATAAGTAGCATTAGAGAAATATGTCAAACTCTCAGAAAACATCCACAGTGACATGATAGAACTTAATATGTCTTTGTGCATAGTTTTGCAAAATAGTTACTTGCCTATCTTCTACATATGGAAGCATCACTTTAAAACAAATCACAGTAGACTGGAAAATGAGACTTTCTACAAATTCACCAAAAGTTTGTGAGTTTTCTTTTTAACAGGACAACAAAAACATTTTTAATAGACTTTATTTTGTTGGAACACTTTTAAGTTCGTAGCAAAATTTAGCAGAAGGTGCAGAGGTTTCCCCTATGTCCCCTTCCCCCACACAGGCATAACCTCCCTGTCACCAGCACTTCCCTGAATGTGATATATTTGTCACAGTTAATGACTCCGTGTTGACACATCACAGTTACGCCAAAGTTCATAGTTTACGTGAGGGTAACTCTTAGTGTCACAGATTCTCTAGATTTGGACGACTATGTCATGGCATGTGTCTATCATTTTGGTGTCACACAGAGTATTTTCACTGCCCTAACAGCCCTCAGTGCTCTGCCTACACATCCTTCTAACTTCTCTGCAACCCTCTAGCTTTTTTTTCTGTTTTTTTTTTTTGTTTATTAAATCATAACTGCATACATTAATGCATTTATGGAGTATAATGTGCTGATTTTATATAAAATTTGGAATACTTACATCAAACTGGTTAACATAGCCTTCACCGCTCTGACTTAATTGTTGCGTTAAGACATTTATACTCGATGAGCATTTGGGCTGGAGGGAGGGTGATTGGTGGGATCACACCTATGATTTATCCCATAAGGGTACATGTGAATCTTTCTAAATGTAGAATATAAATGTCTTAACACAACAACTAAGAAAATGACAAGAAGGCCATGCTAACCAATAGGATGAAAATATTTCAAATTGTATATAGAAACGACTATACCCCATGAGAGTATTAATGTACACAGCTATAATTCAATAAAAAATAAGAAAGAAATATATTAACACCAAAAAAAAAAAAAAAAGACATTTCTACTCTACCCTCAATAGATTTGACATGTACCCTGGCGTTATGCACAATAGGTGAGTTCCTACCGATTTCCCACCCTCCACCACACCTTCCCCCTTCCTTCCCCTCCCCCCTCTTCCCACCTTCATTCTGGGCTATAGCTGTGTTTTATCGTTCATATGAAAGTTTATGTGATTATGTATTGGTTTCAAAATAGTACTGAGTACACTGGATACTTTTTCTTCCAATCATGAGATACTTTACTAAGAATATGTTCCAGCTCCATCCATGTAAACATAAAAGACGACGGAGACTTTACCTCTTTTATGTTTACATTGATCTGTTTTATTATCTACATCATTTTGCCTTTTCCAGAACGGCTTACAGTTGAAATCAGACAATGCATAGCTTCTTACATTGGCTTCTTTCACAAAGTAATTTGCACTTAAATTTCTTCCACGTCTTGTCACAGTTTGAAAGCTTATTTCTTTTTAGTGTTGAATAATATTTCATTGTCTGGAGATGCCACCGTTTATTTTAGTCATTCACTTACTGAAGGACATCTTAGCTGCTTCCATGTTTCAGCCATTATACATAAAGCTGCTATAAACGCCTGCACTCAGGTCTGTGTGGACACAAGTTTTCAGTTCTCTGAGTAAGCATGAAGAAATGTTTACCCTGTGCTCGCTAGATTATCTGGTCAGAGTATATTTAGTTTATCAAGAACCTGAAAAACTATCTTCCAAAGTGGCCTGTACCATTTTTTATTCTCATGAAAAATGAAAGAGAGTTCCTGTTGCTAGAAAACATTTCTGGCTAAATATTATTGGCCCAGATGTAATGAGAAGGCAGGGATCTCTCCCCATACCTCCCTATGGAAAAAAAAAAAAGGGAAAAAGAAATGATGGGCTATGTGTATGAAACAGTGGCTGCCAAGACATTGGACATAAAGCAACACAGGAAAATGATTCCCACAAACCAAACTCACAGAGTCCTGGGTAGAGCATTCAAAAACAGTTTTGCCTTCATAGTGAGAAAAACATCATGTGAAAGCAAGTGCTGCTGATACTGCCTTAGAAGATTAAAAGTAAAGCCTTTTCCAGGTAATTTAACAGGGTAAGGATAGAAAAACAAAAATATTCAGCATCCAGAAAGGTAAAATCCATGTTGCCTGGCATCCAATCAAAACATAACAGTCAAATAAACAAGAAGCTTACAGTAAGGGAAAAAGTAATCAATTGAAATTTTCCCAGATGATACAGATGTTAGTAGACACAGATAATCAGTGGTTATCATGATGGTGTGCCCTGCGACCAAAACCCAAAGGATGGATTTAACATGTTAACTGAAGCACAGAGGAGATATTTTTAAAACACCCAATACTGAGCTTCCAAAGACAAAGACAAAAATTATAATGTCAGAGGTGAAAATGCAATGACTAGAATTAGGGAGAATAAACAGGCAACAGAAGGCTTGATGAGCATGAAAACCAAGCAGAGAAACCAGCCAAGGAAAGCACATAGTAAAGAAAAGACTAATTAATAAAATATCAGAGAGCTAGAGAATAGCTTCAAATGGCCTAATAATGTGGACTTGGAGGCCCCAATGGGGGAGTATCTTGGAAAATATAAAAATAGTGCCTTTATTAAAAGATTACTGGTTAATTACTAATTTTATGAAAAATCATACACTCAAAGATCTAAGAAATAAAACAAACCTCAAGCTTAAGAAACATAATAAAATTAACCAAATGAGACCACTATAATATTGCTTAAATCCACTTTAAAAATATTGGAAATTCTAAGAACAGCCAGGGAAGAGGCAGAGTGGTCACATTAATATCAGAGTAAGTAGAGTATGAATGTCTTAACTCAGAAACTAAGAAAATGACATGAAGGCTACATTAACCAGTTTGATGAGACTATTTCAAAACGTATATGAAAACACCACACTGCACCCCATGATTGCATTAATGTACACAGCTATGATTTAATAAAAATAATATATATATCAGAGTAAGTAAATTACAGAGGAAATAATATTGACAGGGATATAAAGGGTAATCTTATAATGATAGCACAGTTGGTTACGAGGAATGGAATAAACCCAAAACATTTGTATAGAGAAGCTTAAAACTCATGAAACAAAAGCTGATAGAATCATAAGAAGAAATAGACAATTTTACAATTAAAGTTGCATATTTTAACATCTCTCTGCTGGTATTTGATGTAAAAAGTATCCAGAAAACCAGTAAGAATGTAGGAATATTCAAGAGTTTAAAGCGTTTATCGGCCAACTTGGCCTAATATGCAATTGTATAACTTTTCATCCACCAACAGCAGAATGCTCATTCTTTCCAAGTACACATTCGTCATATATCAGGATGGAAGCTGTTTAGGGCTACAAAACAAATCTTGACAAATTCGAAAGTTTCTAAATCATATAAACTGTATGTGTTCTCTGAGCACAGTGGTATTAAACCAGAAAGTAACACCAGAAAGATATCTGAAAAAACAAATATATGGAAACTGAATAGCTCATACACAAACTTAATCCATGTGTCAAAGAAGATCTTAAAAACAAAATTAAAATTTACTTTGAAATGAATAAAAATTAAAATGCAGCATTTCTGTAAAAATGTAATATTATCTCTGAGATTAAGCTAATACAATGTTAAAGAGGGGAATACATTGTACTAAAAGTTTATTTTAGAAAAGAATAAAATCTCAAAGGAATGACCTCTGCTTTCGTCTTAAGAAATCAGCAGATAAAACCCAAAATAAGTAGAAATAACTTCATGGCGACATCAACGACAATGAAGCAGAACAAAAGAAAAATAATCAATGAAATTAAGTTATTTCAATGATAAATGTGTCATGAATTAACATGTTATTTATTTAGTGAGCAGTGATGTCTGAGAGCAAGAGCAA
Source organism: Otolemur garnettii (assembly GCF_000181295.1). Taxonomy (NCBI): domain Eukaryota; kingdom Metazoa; phylum Chordata; class Mammalia; order Primates; family Galagidae; genus Otolemur; species Otolemur garnettii. Next base: position 64,000,527 of record NW_003852396.1, on the reverse strand, counting down.
GAAGAACCTCAGAAAGTGTAGTTCAGGTAAAAGCTGTTGTCACAATGTAGTTACTTCATCTTTGCTACATTGAGAGGCACTAGCTGTTGGAACAATCCCAGCAGCATTTAAATTAGTTCTACTTAATGCCACATTTATTTCAGTATGTAGAATATTTTTCATCAAGACGATAATGCACTCCAGAATCCCTGTTTAGGTATGTACTTATTTATTAGTACTAAGGTATCGAGGAAAATCAAACTCCTATAATTAATATTTCAAGGAAATTTGTTTCAACAACCTAAATATCTATTTCATTAAATGTGGTTACGGCAGCATGTATGGCTTAATGATATGTTTAATTGATTAAAGTAGCCCAATCCAATATTGCGGCGTTGTGAGTAATGACTCTTCGTAACAGGGCAGCTCCAAATCTCAACCCGTGACTGCAGGTCAGCAAGGAATGTACGTTTGTTTTTCTATAGCTGATAATGTTTGTGATAAACTCCCCGGGAGTCAGAGTTGCTGACCCCTTCAAAAATGTTTCATCTAACATGGGGGGAGATGTTTTAACATGAAAACGGGGAGTCAGGGCTGGGGAGCATATGTATTTCCAGATTCCTCTTCTCAGCTCTAGAACATTGACAGGGCCACCTTTCTTGCCCAGGGTGAGTCCCCTGCTTTCATAGCACTGGACCCCGAAGGATGTTTAAAGAGAGGCACACGTGCAGGGGAAGCTGTGCTTTCTGATTGGAAGCCCAGCCCCACTGCTCACTCTCTGTGTAACCTGGGACTCCCTAATCAAGGTCTCAGTTTCCTTGTGTATAACATGGGGATTAAAATTTGATTATATTACAAGGGCTTGGAGTAGTTCTTGACACTTAATGATCTATGTGTCATACAATTAGGTACTAAAAATGCTACAAATGCTGCATGAATTTGCAGCAAAATGAAGGTAGAAAGGAATCAGGCATATGAAGGACCAAATAGCACCTTTAATATGGGTGAGTATGGCTTTTATGTGAAGGCAAATGGATTTTCTACATATGAAACCCTGACTGCAGTGGAAACCCAACCTGCTGTCCCCTCGCAGCACACACACACAATCATACATGGGACCTGTCCCAGGCAAAACTTACCAGCTGGAAAATAGTGTCAAACATGGGTTCCCTGGGAGAAAACCAAGGTAATTGAATACCAGCTCCTCCACAATTCACAAAAGGAATGGTCACTTTTTCCGTAAAGGAAAATGGGAGCCTTAGACCTGTAACATGAAACTACATGACAAAAAGAAAGAAAGAGAGAAAGAAATGTGGCTGTGATGAATAAAAAGCATTGTTCTCTACCACTACCTTGAGCTACACGACCTTGAGCTAGTAGTTGTAGACAGACCACGAAATCGTGACATTCCATATCACGTTAGACTCCACAGGATAGTCAAGAACCTGTGTTTGTTGTCAGGCCTCCTGTACTGAGAGTTACATGATTCTCCACGCCAGAAACTTGCCACCACGTGAAAGAAACAGGAGAATCATTCAAATCTAAGATCTCTTTGCTTTGCTCTGACTATCCCCATGCTCTAATATAGAGATTCTTAAACTCCTATGGGAGAGACCCACACAGATTTTCATCATTCTTTTGTTACCTTATGTGCAGTGCAATGAATCCAATCAACATAAAGTGCAAAAAGCAAGATTTAAGCACTATCACTCTGGGGAAAAACGGATTCTAAATACTCTAGCTTGAAAGGAGGAGGAACAAGGGTTGATAAGATACTGCAGAAAATAATTGCCAGGATTTCAAAATACTATCCGCCATATAGGTGTCATTCATGACCTGATAGTGATGAAACCAAAACTTCCAGTCTGAAATAAACATGCAATAGAAAATTCTGATTTGCTTGAAACTCTTGTTAAAAAGCAAAATTTTTCACACCTTCAAATTACGGAAAAAATACTTCACAATAAATTTGACGTTTAAAACTGCTGAGAAAGCTACTCATTAGCTCTCTTTGATACAAAACACTGCCACTTAAAAGATCTAAACCGTGATCAGGAAATTTTTGTTTCAAAGTTGAATCCTTTTGTAAGAATTCAAATCTGCTGACTTAAAAATACCTATAGTTTTGGGTGGCGCCTGTGGTTCAAAGGAGTAGGGCACTGGCCCCATATACTGGAGGTAGCAGGTTCAAACTCGGCCCTGGCAAAAAAAAAAAAAAAAAAAAAAAAAACCCAAACTGCAAAACCAAAAACAACAACAACAATACAAAAAAACCCTGTAGTTTTATTAGACAAGCTCCTTTAAAATTTACAAAGGAACTGTCACAGACTGGCGAAGGCTACAGAGAAATCATGACAAAAGGCAATGGTGGATTGGAGCCTGGGACGAAACAGAAAATACTGACGACCCTGGTAAAACCTGAGTTATGTCCACAGCTTAATTAATAGCTGAATTTCTTAGTTTAGAACAAATGTGCCACAATTATGGTAAAATTTTGATATTAGAGGAAGCTGAATGAAGGGTATACGTGAATTCTCTCGGCTGCAAATCTAGTGTAAATCTAAACAATGTTTCAAAACAAAATAAATCTAAATAACAAATTAGGAAGGAAAAGCTTCTACCACTTGTAATCATGTTCCTGAATTATTCAATATTTTAATATTAAAACTTCTTTAGATAAAGTGATATAGAAATTGGAGGGAATTCGGCAGGTCCTCTTAGAGTTTAAGAAATGTGATCGCTTTATAATGGAACACGTGTACCAGTCTTATAATGGAATACACCATATTTTATAAATGATAAAGGAAAATCTTGTCACATGGACTATTCAGGGGTCACCTCAGAAGGGTAGCAAAAAAGATACTGATATACTTAACCTTTATTCACATTGGGTCAGTTGCTAATCAAAATGTGCCATGCCTTAATTCAAATAATCCTCAAAACAAGTTATCACTTCAAATTCTAGTTTACATTTCAGTAAATATAGCATAGAATAGCTAAAACTTTCTAAGTCACATACACAGAATTTGGTGACCAACCGTCCTTATCCAGAATTCGTGCTGAATCGTCTAATGAATACCGTAGAAATGTATAAATGGAAATGCTTTTTTACTGAGTGAAAAATGCAGAATTTGAAATGTATTTCCTGTGAGAAAATAAAAACATAAATCAATAGTCCTTTAAGGTAAACAATGAATTGGTTATTTTTTTCAGATAGCCTTTTAAAAATATTTTTTGCAGCTTTTGTTACTATTTAGTAAACTCTCTATAATAAGCTCAAATCCTGAAGCCATTATTCCACGATAGGGCTGAATTTCTTTTGCTCATGTAATTTCTACACTTCAGTTTATCAAATACGAACACATGGTTCTGGAAAATTAGATTCAAAATGAACAAAATGAATTCTAAAATATTGTTTGGCTTATTCTAGTAACTCTATTTTCAAACTTTTGGACCATAAATATTTATTCTGGAATAAGGTTCAACAAGCATAAGTGGGGATCATTTCAGTCCTAGGTATTCCAAGTGGAAATTAAAATATTCCAAATCATTAAATTCACCCATATTTGATATGTCCATCTTAGGGTGGGTGCCTTAGTTTCCTATGACTGTCAGAACAAATTACCACAAATTCACAGGCTTTACATAGCATAGATTTACTCTTTTTTTTCCTATTGTTAATATTTTGTAGTTTTTTTTTATTAAATGATAGCTGTGTACATTAGTGCAATCATGGGGTACAGTGTGGTGTTTTCATATACAATTTGAAATATTTTCATCAAACTGGTTAACTTAGCCTTTATGTCATTTTCTTAGTTATTGTGTTAAGACGTCTATATTCTACTTTTAGAAAGATCCAATTATAGACTAAGAATATGGGGAAGGAGAGGGGAGGCAAGCGGGGTGGATGGGTGGAGGGAGGGTGATTCCAGGGATCACCTCTATGGTTTATCTTACAAGGGTACAAGTGAATCTTTCTAAAAGTAGAATACAGATTTACTCTTTTATAGCATTAGAGGTCCAAAGTCTAAATTCAAGATATTAGCCAAACAGCATTCCCTCAGTCCAGAGGATTCAGTGCGTAGAAGCTTCCAGAATCCTTGGTTTGTGGCCCCTCCTGTACCCTCAAAGCCAGAAGGGGGACTTCTTCCAGTCACTCTTTCTACTTCTACCTTCACATCACCTTTTTCTCTGTGATTCTGATCCTCCCATCCACTCTTATAAAGAGTCTGGTGATTATACACTGGGGTTACCTGGATAACTATCTATATCTCAAAACCCATAATTCAATCACATCTGCAAAGTCTGTGCTGTTTACGATAACATAATCCAATGTTTCAAGGATTAGATGGGGGAGCAGTTAATCAGTGGGCACCAAGAAACATTTCCTAGTACTTGTAGGAATATCTTGGCATAAAAACTTGGAAAACGTTTAGTTGCGGACATTCCTGGGCAGATAATTTTGATTCTAGGTCACATTATAGCATCTTCAACACTACGAGGGCATTAGAAAAGAAGTATCCCATTTTAAAGACAAAACAATAAAGCCCCAAGGTATCATTTCTCATCAAATATTAAATGATTATTTCTTATCTAAATTCATTTCCTGGTCTCCTTAGTCTCAGCTATTTCTCTGGTCTGATTTATTAATCTAGAGGGAACTGTTCATCTCAGATGTTTTGACCAGCACACTTCCTTTTTCCAAGAAGAAAAAAAAAAAAAGGCTCTACTAATGGAAAAGCAATATGCATTCTTTGGAGAAATTTGGAATTACTATTGGAATAAATTCCTTTGCAGGTGTCTGGATAAGAAACTGATCATATTACTGATTTTTGGCAAAGCAACTGATGTACGAGCAACTTGAAATAGAAAATAATAAGAGCAACTTATTCACTTTCATCTTTCTATCATTTGGCTGTACCAGCTCCTGGGAAATTTTTCAATCCTTTCTTAGGTCTTTGAAGTTTGTAATTGCTATGGAAACTGCAAAGAAACTTCTTGTTTTATTGTTTGGGATTCATTGAGGGCACAAAGAATTAGGTTACTCTGATCACAGTTGTTCCTTAAAGTCCCTCTCGCAATGGTGTGCCACCCCAAGAGGTGTACCATACATCGTGACCCCCATCTCCCCTCCCCCATTCCCCCACCCGATCCCTCATATTATAGCTCATCTACTGCTTACTGAAAACAAATTTAAAATGTGTGATTCATAAATAAGAATTTAAAAAATTACCGCAATGATAGAGTAAAATATGTTTGTGCAGAAATTTTTAAAAACGAATTTCTAGAGGAATGTTTAAAGAAAGGTTAAATTAACTGGTAATAATACAAATGATTTTTGAAATAATTAGCATATAATTTTAATTAGTAACCATAGCATAACATGAGTAACACGTTATGAATCTCAGGTTCTTTGAGAGGTGTGAAATCAATTACATTTCTTTCTTAAAAGCAGGAAGAGATTTTTGCATTCCCCCACATTCCCAGGGTTACCCAGACTCAGATGATTTATGTATACTGTGTAACTTCAGTACCCAGATAACATACCTAATGTAGAAAATATAATAGTACAACATTAGTAGAACAAATATATTTGTTGGAGTCTAATCATTTCCATACTTTATTGGAACCAAAGGCTGTGAATTTGAAGGTGAATTATGATAAGAACTGATCTATAAAGCCAAAACTTTCATATCTTTTAAGGAACTAGTTTTGATGTAAGTTTTATATGCTACAGAATGGAATAGTCATAGTGAAGATTGCTATTCAATTATTATAATATTAGGACTATATTATTAGTAATACTAATATTTAAATGTGTATGTTTTCTGAAATCTCTTAAGTCTAATGATTTTCATTCCAATACTGTTATCTAGATAACGAGTATTACCCATTTTAACCTACAGAAATGGAAACTGAGATTTACAAAACCTGTATTCTTTCTGACCACAAGTCACTGGTTTTGAAGTAAGAAGACAATCTAACATAGTGATTGAGAAAAGATCATTGTTATCAAGCAGAAATGGGACTCACAGTCCTTTCCGATCTTAGGTGAATGTCTTGACCTCAGTTTTTTTCATCCATTAAATAAGCTTGAAACGACTTCCTACCCTCAGATGTCAATCTTTAATATGACAGAGAATTCTCATAAATAGAAAAATCCTTTTGAAATGTCAATGAAACTGCTATTTTTTCCTACCAAGGACATATGCAGAGCTTTATGATGTTTAAGAATATGTATTTTGGCTTATAAAGTATATAATTATAAGCACATTACATTTTATTTTCTGAATTATTAAATTAATAAATCATGAGTCAGGTAATTACTGATGCATTGCAACCATATTAGATTTCACATCTTCCTATAGGCATCTTTTATTTTCTTCCTGTTCAACAAGATGTCTTAGAACATGGATTCCTGATTAATGATCTTGTTAATAAACTAATCTAAATGCATGCTTCTGGGCATCGCCCAAAGAAAAGAAGGTTTTGAGAAAGCTAGCAGAAGAGAGAAACAGCTGATGAATAATGCATGTATTTGTTCTCTTCTATCTCCCTGCCTTTTGCTTGTAATGATGTGTTTTGATAGCTGTAAATAGGAAGGATTTGTGGATAAAAGATACTGTGTACCTGAAGGTATTTTACCATTCCAGGGATTTGACATGCCATTAAATCACCCTAATAGCAAAATCAGTAAATGCTGCTTAACCTTAAACTGTGAAATGGTAATAAGCGCGCAGTGGTTTTACTAGAGACAATAAACATTTTGTGAAATTGCGATTGTATTGATAATTTTTAGTAGTAATATCTTCGATGGGCACATGGGATTTATAGGAAGTAGGTGTTAGTGACATGGTACCTCATGATGAGGAGTGTAGTATTTGCTAAAGTATAAAAGCTTGATGTTGTGAGCCTTATAAAGAGTCAGACAATTTTTAATTTGTGCTTTGCCTAATAGTCTTCAGATTCTGATATACTCCTATTCCTTGGAACTAAGAATATTAGCTATTATAACATGAGACCCAACCAATGTTCTAGGTGTCTTGTACTTATGTACATATTAGCTCGACACCTATATTAAAATATGTGGTTTCCATAAATATATTACATAATAATTATGATGGTGATGCCAACGGTGTGTACTTAATACCTTGTATTAATGTAGGTTTCTTAAAACTTATTTAAAAGTAAGTTTACCTCACAAACTATTTTTAATCTAAAAACAACATTTCATTACCCTAAGATGTCATTGTGTGTAGTATAATAGTGAAGAATCAAAGATTAAAGAAGCAGATTTTATCCAAGATCAAAAGACATGTTAGTAATATGCTATGAACATATTCACCTTTTTTTATTTGTCACCCACTTAATTCTCACTTTCTATATTAGTTACCAAATACTGCCTAATGAAATGTCATGACATTAGTGGCTTAAAACAGCACATGGTTCTGTCTGACTCTTTCAGGGGTCAGAAATTCAGGAACAGCTTAGCTGAGCTCCCTGCTTCAGGTTCTCCCAAACACCAGAATCAAAGGGCTGCAGTGTCATCTCAGGTCTTGACTGGGGAAGAGCCTGCTTCCAAGTTCACATGATTGCTGTAAGAATCCAGTTCTTTATGAATTGCAGAACTGAGGGCCTCAGTTTTTTTCTGGTTGTCAGTTAGAGACCACTCTCAGTTCCTTGCCATGTAGCAAGAACTTCTTCATATAGCAGTTTAAAACATAGCAGTTTGTTTCAAGAAAGCCAGAAACCAAGAAAATATATTAAAGGCTAAACATGCATGAGGTTGGACAATTAAGTTTGCAAACGCATCCTAGAAAAAGTGCTACATACCTCATTGTTGAATATCACTATGGTCACCAGATGGCCAAGGGGAGCACATTGAAGGTGACCATAGTTATATTCAGCAACGAGGTATTTAAATTTTTCCTAAGATAGTTCACAGATTTAATTGTCAGGACTCCTGTGATGACAGCTTTGATGACCATTTTAGAAAGAGCTCCAAATTTGCTTTGAAGTGTCAACTTGGTGTTGGCATCAAAGCATAGCTTCCCAGGGGAGTACCCCAAAGGTGACTTTAGCAATATTCAACAATGAGGCATGTAACAATTTTTCTAGGGTGAGTTCCCAAACTTAGGGATCTGACCTTGCATGTAACTTAATCATGAGCTTGACATCTTTGCTGCATTTTCTTGGTTAGAAGCAATTCACAGGTCCTGTTAACACTCAAGGAGATGGAGACACAAAAGGTTCTGAGTATCAGGAGATGGAGGTGATTAGGTGTGTTTGTAATCAGCCTTACTGAAGTCTCTAGAAAATGATATTCACCTTCACTTTAGCCACAGCCATCAATCATCCTGGGTTTTCACTGCTATAACCAACCTTCCACTCATTTTACCCACTTCTGAAATCATATCCTAGTCCTTTCCATTACCCGTAACCTAATAACCTTTCACCTTCCCTTGTACTCCGGTATCCTCTTGTTACAAGCAAGTTTCAACTCTTAGTTGACATTTAATGAAAAATTTTTAGGCTCAGATTATAGTCGTGCAGGAGCTAAGGTTAGATGCTTCCAAACAAGGATTGTAAACCTTGTCAAAGGTTCACTTCTACTTGAAATTGTAATCCGTGTGAGTTTTTATCTTTCAGTAATATTTTTGGTGCTTTGTACTATGATTTTCACGGCCATACTGTTTTCCCCACTCAGCATAGGGTTTGCTGTGCATTAAGATTCAATCAACATTGGGCTCTAAATTGAGGAAAAAATTATTCATAGAGTTAAACCTAAAATTCACTATTGTTCTCCTCCTCTATCTTCTTCATTCTTATTCATCTCTAATACATTGAAATAAATCTCACAACTCAGTAGGAAGATTTTGTTTTTATTATCACCAATTCTGACGTCTTTATGTTTCCACTTGCTAATATCTTCCCCCAAAGCCCCAATGGAAAGATGCAACTCAGAATAAATATTCCCAACATTGTGAAAATTACTTTTGCATTACAGGAACTATTTTCTATATCTTATGTTGTTAGGATTGAATAATTTTGTAAGAAGTAAATAAAGGGTTGTTTTCCCCTCCAAGAGGCAGTATGTGAAAAACAGCACGTGTCTAGGGGTCTTCAGCATAAGTCAGAGTTTGTTAAATTCTGCATTTATTAGGAAGAGATGTGTATAGAGAGGCTGACATAGAAACAAGACAAAATAAGGCATTTTCATTTAACACTACCCTGGTTACCAGGTAACGTATGTTTTTAGGTAAACATATGTTGATAGGAACTAAAAGTTCGGAGGACTGGCAGGGGAAAGAACTATAATTTATCAGATAATAGCACTTTTAATTATTTCAAATATAAATTAAAAGCAGTTTAAGGTTAAATTGATATGGAGAGGTCACTCCTTCTAAACACTGGCAAGATAGGGATAAAAAAATACAAGGAAATAAAGACAAGTCGACATACTGAGGGAAACAATTACATTTGTCATTGAAAATTTGTCATGTTCTGAGGGAAAATAGAAAACAGATCACAACTTTTCCTAAATGTTGAGATTCTTAACGTACAGTTTAATGCCCAAAGAGAGACTTTAGGAATGTATGCAAGGTACAGATTTATACATTTATCCACAATGTATGTAACACCTGGGTTAGATCTACATAGACTTATTTTATTCCAGTAAGTATTTTTAGTATATATGTATATTTACTGGATAATGAATCATCGACCAAAATAATCCTTAACCTAAAAACAAAAACGTGAAAAACCTTGTATTTCATGCTAAAATCTGACCCTATCACTCTGCCTATTCTAAAACAGATGAGGCAGCAAACACAGAGAACATTCAGAGGGGAGCTTTATAACCTGAATCACAGACACCGTAAACCTTGCTCTCAAAATGTTAGTTATACATTTCCTTGGCCAGCGCTTGAAATAATTTTACCTCTACACCAAAGACAAGTAAAGGATGAAAAGGGCCCCATCAGGACTTATTTGGATACTTATGCTTCAAACAACATTGCCCATAGACCGAGAATCCTGTCCTAGATCCTGCTCTTTGGATTGCTTTTCTCGAAATTTTCTAAGTCCCTCTCCAGAGCCAGAGATAGAACAGGGCTGGCCCTGCCACGAAGGCGGAATGTTCCAATCTCACACCAAAACTATGTGAGACCCCGTCAGCATTTCAGCCTCTGGAGATACCTTTCAGACCTCTAGATCCCTGACCCCACATGGGCAGCTGACTGATTACGCAACAGGCTCTACAGTGGTACCTACAGTTTCACCCTTAGACTCCTCCACAGCCTGACAAGTGAGTCGTCTCTGACTGACATGGTATTTCTTCTGTGTGATAACATAAAGTTGGACTGTCAGCATGTTACAATCATGCTGAGTTTAGGTTATTCTCACTTATGTTGGACACCAGATGAGTTCATGGGTCAGAGCTACTAACTATTCATTGCATCTTGCACTTGAGCTATAGGCATGGGCTCATGCAGCAGCTCCTGCTGGTCAGCCAATTCTCACCTGTTGATGTTGCCACATTCCCACCCCAGCACTGTCTTTTGACTGTAGCCCTCAAGGTAGCAGGCTGGTGGTAGGAGGAGTTTACTCCCTGTGTCCTCCTGCACTGGATAGAGGAAAGTCATGACATTCGTTAGACTTTGTAATAGATCAGTCTTTCAGTGGCAGCTGTGCTTATTTTCTCTGAGGTTTTTAGAAGGATCCAAGAGATATATATTTTTTTCTTATTTCTAAGCATGACATCATGCTTTGCTGGGTCAATCTTAGACCAAGTCAGCAAGAGGGAGGAATAGCTTTTGTGTAAATATTACTGCTTTTCTTGCCCTGCATAAAGTCCCTTCCCTGTTCTTTCCCCCTGAGTGTGGTGTTTGGAAGACTGAGATACCGTTAACACTAGGAAAAGTTTCATTTTAGAATGCAATGATTAGGACCTATGTTTTCATTAGACAAACGTTTCAACGTTTTATATTTACATTATAAAATTCCAATTACAAAAATTTAATGTGACCAGGAAAAAATATATTTCTCATGTTTTCCAACATACTCTGAGTAAGAATTTTGGGGTTGTCACCAAAAGAGCAAAGAAGCATTCTTTGATAGAATCATGAGAAGCCAGTATTCACGAGAGAGAAGATAGGTGATGTACCATCAAGAGTAATGATGCCATCAAGATTATATAAATGGTATTCATGAACAGCAAGGTAGGAAGATCAGTACTATCGCAATAAAAACAGATTCCTAAGAGAAATAGCCTTGTGAGAAATAATAACATTCCTACCTTTTTATGATGTGCTGAGATATAAAATAAGCCAGAAATTGTGTCTTTGGCAATAACAAACTCAAGGAGGTGGATCCTAGACCCAAAGAGGGGGAGATACAACCTGAATTCTCAGAGAAATCTTTATGTGCACTGATTGAACAGTACACAAATATGTAAATGACATTTTCTAAAAGATTATTCTAAATTGTCATAAATAAATTACTACACTTTACATAGGCCAATGATTGTAGAATTTTTATAATAACAGCTTTACTCAACTTAATTTACATAGCGTAACATTCACCCTTTTAAAGTGTACTGTTCTGTGTACATTAATACATCCACCGAATTGTGCAAAGAGCATCGCTAAGTAACTAAACACTTTCATCATGTCGTGAACCGGTGCAGAAAGGGGAGCAAAGCAGAGTGGAACTGGTGGAGAATGAGGAAAATACGGCACAAGAGAAGATAGGGAAACAAAGGATGGGACTGGGAGGACTGACTGAGTGATGGCTACAGCCAGCCCCAAAGCACAAAATCAGCTTTATTTTATACTATCTCTACAGGGTTGTCCAGGGGAAAGTAGCATAGACAAAATAGGAAAATATCATAAACAAAAGACATAGTTTTGGTCTTATAGTACAATAGGAAAATTTAAATGACTTTAACAAAGACAAACCATCTTGTTAATGGTTTCTGCTCAACTTCATTAGCACATGACAAGGAGAAAGAAGGGAGAGATCTCAAGGATGTCTGCATAGTTAACTAAACAAAGAAAGGGCTACATGACTTCTGGCAGGGGGAACTTGAAGAAAGGAAAATGGCTGTTTGGGGAACAAGGAGAAGCAGTAGGGGGTTCATTCTCTGAATGTTCCCCAGGCTGTGCCTGCTTTCTACATCATCACTCCACAAAAGCCCTACACAATAGAAATCACCCACATTCCCACTCCCTGCCAGGCCCTTACAAACTTCAATCTGTAGACTCTTGATGAATCTGCTTATTCTGGAAATTCCAAATAAATTGTATATGGAATAAGATAATATTTAACCTCTATATCTGACTCTTTTCACTTATACATGCTTCTAAGGATCAACCATGCCATCATAGCAAATAATATTTCATATCTTGGGCGGTGCCTGTGGCTCAAAGGAGTAGGGTACCAGCCCCATATACCACAGGTGGTGGGTTCAAACCTGGCCCCAACCAAAAACTGCAAAATATATATATATATTTCATATCTTTTTATTGCCTGATACTAATTTCATGTATGCATATGCCATATTTTGTTTATTCATCAGTTCATAGACAATTGCATTATTTCCATTGATTATGCTATTTTGAATAACGGGGCTATTTCTGTCCATGTCATATGCAGATAAATTTTCAGTGTTTCTGCATATATTGCAAGGAGTATAGTAATGTCTGAGTAAGTCTGTGTTTGATATTTTCATGAACAGCCAAACTATTTGCTAAAATGGCTGCATAAATGCACCAGCAATGTGTAAGTCTCCTCGTGTCTCAACAACTTCATGTAGACTTGTTATTGTCTCTTTATATATGTAATTCTAGTGGATAAGAAATGGAAGCTCATTATGGCTTTGGTTTGCATTTCCTAATTACTAATGATGTAGAGCATCTTTGTGTGCTGACTAGCCACTATATACTATCTCTGGAAAATGGTTTAGTCAAATTCTTCATCTGTCTTTAAAATTATTTATCTTTTTTTATTTTTGAGGTATAATTTTTAAATATATCTTATTTACCAAATACAAGGATATAGTGCAAGAGGTCATACCACCCCTTATTAAATATTTAATTTACAAATATTTCTCCCATTCTGTAAGTTTCCTTTAAGTTCCTTGATGACATTTTTTAAAGCACAATTTTTTTTTTAATTTTGATGATACCCATTTTACCTACTTTTTTTTATTTGTGTTTTAACATGTTATCTAAAAAACTATTGCCTAATCCAAGGATATGAAGATTTCAACCTCTGACTTCTAAGAGTTTACAAGTTTACCACTTATACTTAAGTCTGTGATTCATTCTGAGTTAAATTTTGAGTTTAGGGTGAAGTAGAGGTGCAACTTAACTTTTTGCATGTACATATCCAGTTGTATTTAGTTGGGGAATGTGAAATCTATATTCCTGACATGGGTATGTAATTTTTATTTCTTATGATGTATTTGTCAGGTTTTCATATATGGCGATCCTAACTAGCCTGACAGAATATTAGGGAAGTTTCCACACCAGTTTTTTTATGTCTTTATTTATTTATTTTGGATACATGTATGAGTACTACATGTAGACTAATGATAATTCTTTAAGTGTTTGATAAAGTTCATCATTAAAACCCTCTGGCCTGGGTGGCGCCTGTGGCTCAAAGGAGTAGGGCCCTGGCCCCATATGCCAGAGATGGTGGGTTCAAACCCCGCCCTGGCCAAAAACTGCAAAAAAAAAAAAAAAAACACCTCTGGCCTCTGGCTTTTATTTGTTGGGAAGTTTTTGATTGTGTCTTCAGCTGTGTAGAAGCCTTTTAATTTGATCAAGTCCCATTTATTTATTGTGGCTATTGTGATTGCTTTTGGAGTCTCGTTCAAGAATTCTTTGCCTAGGATAATATGTTTTTTCTTTTCTTTCCTTGTCTTTTTTTTTTTTTTTTTTGACACAGAGTCTCACTTTGTTGCCCTCAGTAGAGTGCTGTGGCATCATAGCTCACAGCAACCTCAAACTCTTGGCTCAAGCAATTCCCTTGCTTCAGCCTCCCCAGTAGCTGACTATAGGTCCCAGCCACAATGCCCAGCTATTTTTAGAGTCTTTACCATTGAGCTCACCTGGAAGCTTTATTTTCCACTTTTTTCTCTAGCATCTAATGCACCAGACCCTATTTGTGTAAATTCAATGTAAAGCCATCTTCTTCATCTGATAATTAATAATTACTATCTCACATTCCCAAATTATCTGGGTTCTGCAACATATTTAGATGAGTATTGCTTCTTTTACTCAGAATATTAGTGATTAGCATTCTTGTGGTATATTTATTTATTATTATTGCTGTATAGAATTCCACTTGAGAATAAGCTGCATTTTATGAATCTTTTTTACTTTTGAAGGACATTGTGTTACTTTTACTTTGGAATAGTTACACTTAAGGACACTTTACAATATAGCTTTTGTAAAGATAGGTAAAAGATTATTTTTTAATGCATGAAACAAGGAATGAAAAGAAAGTTATTTAAGGAAATATAGGTGTGGGCAGCAACTGTGGCTGAAAGGACTAGGGTGCCGGCCCCATACACTGGAGGTGGTGGGTTCAAAACAGGCCCCGGTCAAAAACATACAAAAAGAAAAAAAAAGAAAAGAAAAGAAATAAATATAGTTAAAAGGGTAACAGCCAGAAATGCTGAATTAATTATTCATTTGGATAAACTCATCACAAGAACATTTGGCATCCCAGCTTCTACTGGTTTACACCACCTGGAACACATCTATATTCTCATCTCGCTCATGAAGAATTAAATTTAAACATATTTTACATTACTTTTTGAAAATTCTTTTATCTCATAAGTTAGGCACAGGTCTACATGCCTAGATCAGAGATAACCAGACTAATACAAATTTAAAAATAACAAGGCTAACTACCTGGTTATCTAACAAGATACTGGCGATTAGACGGATAGAAAATGTTTATATACATTATAGGAGGAAAGGTTAAATGTGTAAGATAACTAATATAACTATTAATAACTCCATGGATTGTTTTCTCATAAGAGCGTTTCATTAGCTTTGATCACCTGATAATAATTCATATCCCCAAATCTCTATCTTTCAAATAATTTTCCTGCCAACATGAATTGATACCTAGTCATTATCTTGTCTAATTATTATTTTCTTTCTGAAGGAGGGGCCATCTCAAGATTAACATTTAAATACTCTTCTGTTCCTTATTACAGAACAGAAGGATTCTTTAGCACTAAATCTAAATAGGTTGGAGGATTATGAGTAAATTTATCATTTAGTTGGTTTTAAGTATGAGAAATTATACTTTATAGTGATAACTAAAATCATAATTTTTGAGGGGTGGTCTCTTGCTGTTTTACAGTGCAGTGGCACCATTATGGCTCACTGCAACCTCGACTTCCCAGGCTCAAACAAACTCCTGCCTCACTCTCTCAAGTAGCTGGAGCTATAGCCATGTGCTACTATGCCTCGCTAATTTTTTTCTTTTTTCAATTTAATTAATTTAATTTAATTTATTATTATTATTTTGCTATATAATCTCACTGTGTTGCTCAGTCTCTTCTTTTTTTTTTTTTTTTTTTTTTTGAGACAGATCCTCAAGCTGTCCCCTGGGTAGAGTGTTGTGGCATCACAGATCACAGCAACCTCCAACTCCTGGGCTCAAGCGAGTCTCCTGCCTCAGCCTCCCAAGTAGCTAGGGCTACAGGCGCCTGCCACAACGCCTGGCTATTTTTTGGTTGCAGCCATCATTGTTGTTTGGTGGGCCAGGCTGGATTTGAACCCGCCAGCTCAGGTGTATGTGGCTGGCACCTTAGCTGCTTGAGCCACAGGCGCCAAGCCACTCAGACTGTTCTTAAAATCCTGGCCTTACACTATCCTCCTATCTCAACCTCCCAAACTACTAGGATTACAGACATGAGCCTTAACCATATATTTTAAATAATCAAATAGCTAAAAGTCCAAATTTAGTGAAAATTTAGAGTTATATTATGCAAAGCCTTCCAAAATTTCCTAAAAATATTCTCTTTTTATCTAGAGCAATTATACTTCTTTTTCCCAATTAGTAAAACCATACTCATTTTTCAAGGCCAAACTAAAATGACCCCTTTTCTCAGTTACTGCACAAATCAGCAGAGACAATGTGGCAATAACAGAGAGATCCCTGAATCACAAGTCTCCTTTTCATGTTCATAAAGTTTAATCTTATCAGTTACTTTCAACCATTTTGCACAAGGTTTCCTAGACAACCATGAGAAGGAAATACAGAGATGTATAAGACACAATAATTGAACAGGGAGATACAGACGCCCAAAAGCAAAGCCAGGCCAATAGTCAGATTATCCAGGACTATTGTTTATACAGCATCTCTACTTTAGGACCATTGTTTATAGGGCATATCTTAATCATAATACTTGACTGAGCAGAACTTGTCCATATCTCCAGCACTGGAAATGACAATTTCCTCTAGTGAAGATTTCCTCCCATCTCACTCTGTTCTCAGAGGATCTATCCCCACACCCTTAAAAAAAAGAATCCAGCCCCTTGTTGATTGATGAAGCCTTAGCCAATCATACTTTCCCCAGAGGTCTAGAAGTACAACTTAACTTTCATATTCTTTTCAAATGAATACTTCAAGTAAAGCTGGGGTTGGGGTTCAAGCTTGTGGGACAGATAAACCAGGTATGAAAATATAATAGAAGCAAATAATAGAGCAGATTTATGGACAAGGCCAGATGTCCACTGAGGACAGGTGAAGGGGGAAGCAGGGGAGACGAAATGGTAACTATGTTGACTCCCGTGAGTTTCCAGTGTTTTCCTTTAGGCCTGTGTGGGATCAAAATATACCCTAGGCCTTAAAGCTCTGTAAGCCTGATTCCATTTCTAACATTTTTCTTTTTACTGTAGACTAATCCAAGTAATTCTTCCCTAGCAAACAAATAATCCCTGAATGGGTGGTCAATCGTAACTTAAATGCAAGTCCTGATAATAGAACTCCCAATGCCTCTGACTCAATCAAATAAAATTTCACTATGTACTGGTACTTTGGAAGCCAGTGCTGGCCACTCTGGCCACTCCCTGACACAGTCATTGAGGGGTCCTGAAATTGCAGCCTTGCCCAGTTCCCAGCAGGGCAGGGACCAATAGACTAGACGTCAGGTGGGAAAACCACAGCTAGTCTTCCTGCTGAGGGCGGAGTATCTGGCATCTAATGATGTGCCTGAAGTGTGGAAAAAAAACTACAAAGTGAGGAGTTTTTTTCTCTTGCTCTGTGTAGTTGTGGCCCGGGCTGACTGGGCATTTTTCTTGGTTCCCACTGGCCATGTTTCCTAGATATCGATACTGGGTTCATTATTTTGTACACCTTCTGATCCCTGCTTCCAAGTTACTTCAACGAACATGATAATAGCAGTAGAAAACCCATGCTCTATGGACTAGTATAAACTCCTTTTACATAGTAATGTATTTAATCCTTATGAAGAGCTCATAAAACACAGAAATTTTGGTAACTTTCCTATGGTCACACAGCCACTCAAGGTAAACTTCAAATCCTAAATGGTCTGGCTTCACAATCTGTTCTCTTAACCGCCTTGTACCAGTAATCTTGCACTGGCAGCTACTGTCTTTCTGACTTTGACAACTACACCATGCCGAGGCTCTGGCTACAGTCCAGGACTCAGAGCAATGCATTTCTTTGGATCTCAGTGTCTGTGCTGAAGTCAATCTCTCCATCTCACTTGGAAAATGAGTATTAAAGTTCAGGTACCTGGAGCAACTAACGGTTCAGAAACCTAAGTAGAATATTTAAAGTTCAGACAGAGGCTAAGGGGCATCCATTTACACAGCTCATTTTTACTGTCTTTGTTCTGTACGAAGCATGATGTTCAGTTCTGACTAGTTCATGAACTACTGGTAGGCACTTGGGCAAAGCCCTTGGCCTTTGCATGCATTTTATTTTATCATTGAAATGGAGAGAACATTACTGGCCAATCAGAGTTCCAGGACAAATTAAGTGACATGATATATGTAAAACACACAGTGCTCAGAAAATATGTAAAAATACCTAGGTTGTTTCCCTGTGTATTGTATTTTTAATGAAAATATAAATTTAAAAACACTCAAACGTTTGTTTCACATGGCATTTCATACATGGTCAACTGTTTAGTAAAAGCTATGTTGATATATAAATGTTTTCAGGACACTTTTCGCAATTAACTAGCAGACTGCTGTTAGTCAAAGTTCCATTTTCATTCCCAAATCACTTCTGAATGTTTTTCTTTCCCTCTTGGGGATGAAAATAGATCATTAAATTCTATCACAGTCTGATTCTTCTTCACCTTTGAAGTTGGCATCTGAGGTTTCTTCTGGAGATAGGGATTCTGCAAAGGGCAGCTTTATTACTCATCTCGGGTAAGCAAGGATTAGGGAGATAATCAAAGGTCACGGTCAAAGCTGTGCTGAATTACTTTTTCAGACTCAGAGAACACAAGCAAACAAGTCCCTACCTATATGTCTGTGGAATCAGACTTCCCGCAAGAAGGATCGCCCTGTCTGCTTTTTAACTTCATATCTCAGCTTCTTTCATGACTAAAAGAGAGGAAGTCGTCTTCTGCTGCTGTGAAAATTGTTTGCCACTTTCAAACAGGCACTACCGTTCTCCTGTCTCACTCATTGGACAAGTCATGTTGTCTTCTAAATCCTAGACTGGGAGGTGGACTCGGGAATCTTGAGTACCATAGGGCCCGCGGCTGAACTTCCCCAGAGCTGACCCTCGCCTCTCACCCATTTTGCTGTCCTGTGTCTACTTGCCCAACAAATAGTTGTCACTCACAATTGACAGCTTGGCAGGAACTCATTAAAAAAAAAAAAAAAAAAAACTGTCAGCTTATTTTCTATAGCCTCTGAACTTATTTAACCAGATAGGCCCCAGTTGAATATCACATATTAATTGAACACAACCTGATATCCATATATGTTTTGCCACTGCTACAAAATTTTACATAAAATCACAATCAGCTGCCTGACACTTCCCAATTTCTCCCGCTTACTTGCACCTTCCAACTGGGCAAGCTGTATACGTCATGCTGTGTACACGTCATGCTGTGTAGAACATAATGATTGCAGTGGGAGAGAAGGCACTGGGCCACAGGTGGGGGAACTCTGGAGCAACTCTGGAGCAAGTCTCACCTGATGACTGGAAAAGGCTGTCTCAGAAGGAGACGTTTACAGCTACAGAGGATCATGCAAAAACCTCCAGTGGGTTAAGCGACTCTGAAGAAGGAACGTTCTGTTGTCCAATTTTATTTGGCTCTGAATCCGATTACAGGTTCTGCCATATGTTAGGGCGCTCCTAGCAGGTGTTTATAGAATCAAAGTTCTTTGTATTTATCCAGATAAATAGACTCTTACAAATTGTGACTTTAGTTTGAGGATAAAACCCAATGTACTGGGTTGAATGAAAGATACACTTTACATTTCCCCCTCTTCTTTACACTTGAGATCTTTTTATTTTCTCTGACACATTTTTACGATGGAGGGAAGGAGATTGACAGTTTGTGTTCCGTTTGTTTGTTTGGTTGACGTGGGTTTTACATAAATAGATTTTCATATTTGGAAGGAAAGGGTAAACTTTTTATCCTGGTGAAGGTAAAATACGAATCATTAGAATTGGCATTTCAAAGAGCTTTGGGAAGAAAATTAGTATTTTTGTTCTCTATCTAAAATTCTATTCATTATTCAACATAGAAAGGGTACTAATATTATGAAAGACTGTTTTGCATATGTTACTTTGTGTATTTATTTCAATGCTCCCATGTATTTTATTCTCTTTTAATAAATGTGAGGTAAAAGAAATTGCCCGAGTTCACAAACCAACTAGGGCTTGAACCCAGATGTGACATCAGGTCTGCTAGGTAGATGGTACCGTGCTCAAGAAGGCTGTGTATGGCCTGCGTGGGCCTGGGTAAGCACATGGCGGGTGGGGGGCACACTAGATATCAGCTCCACAGGGACAGTGCAGGGGGTGCTGGTCTCTTCTCATCACTGATGCATCCTCAAGGTTTAGGGACTATCTGGCCCACAGTGGGTGCTCTCTAATTGTTTGTTGAGGAATGAATATATTAATACATAAAGAGATTTTAAAGTAGGAAATAACACAGAGTAATTGCAAACCTTGCGTGATCCTGCCTTTTAATTTCTACTCATTTATTTTCTTAAAGTTTTAGTTAGGAGAAAATTTTAGCTCTATTGGTAACATAGTTAATAATAACGTGTCATCTATTTCAAATATGCTAGATGAGTAGATTTTAAATTTTATCATGACAAGAAGGTATGTGCCATGGGGTAGCACCTGTTGTTCAGTGAGTAGGGTGCCAACCCCATATACCAAGGGTGGCAAGTTCAAACTGGGCCCTGGCCGAACTGCAAAAAAAAAATAGCAAGGCGTTGTGGCAGATGCCTGTAGTCCCAGCTACTCGGGAGGCTGAGGCAAGAGAATCACTTAAGCCCAGGAGTTGGAGGTTGCTGTGAGCTGTGACAGCACAGCACTCTACCAAGGGCTATAAAGTGAGACTCTGTCTCTAAAAAAAATAAAAATAAAGTATGTGCCATGATGAATTTCTTAGTTGACCTTGACTTAATTATTTCTCAATGTTTTACATATATCAAAACATCACATTGTACCCCATTAATATATACTATTATTTATTGATTCAAAATAACATATAAAAAGGGAAATAAACAGTTTCAGTGTTAGGAAACTTGATTCATAACCAATAGGATATTGACATTTCATAACCTTCTAGGGCATGTGGTGATAGACACCAATAAGAGGGATAAACATTGATGTATAACAAAATAGATGAATTATTACGGGTGCTCATATCTGCAGAACTTTTCCCTACTATTTACTTCATTCCATGAAACAGGGACTGGGGAGGCATAGGTGAGTTGGAAAAAGGTTTATAAAGTAACTAAAGTGGGTGGAGTTATGCTTATTTCCTTTTTATATGATTAGAGGATATTTGCAGGTTTTTTTGCAGTTTTTGGCCAGGGCTGGGTTTGAACCCACCATCTCTGGCATATGAGGCCAGCGCCCTACTCCTTTGAGCCATAGGTGCCACCCATTTGCCATGTTTTTTAAGTTATTTAACGGTATGTATGTTGGATATTTCTTACCTGGCATATCAGCTGTTGGCAATGGCAGATAAGAGAACAAAAGGGCTTATATATTGAACTGACGACCTGCAGATGGGGAGAGGTAGATCATGATGCTTTGATCTAAGACCTTTCATGGATGGGATCCAACCCTGAAAAGCAACCTTAGCTCCTTCCTGGTTAGACCACATGGAGGTGTGAGAAAGAGGGCAGAACCAAGCGTCTAGAACACCAGTGAATGGAGACCCTGCACATCCTCATGAGAGCACACAGCACATCGGGATATATGTCTCTTTATTATTGGATGCATATTACATCTTGGGGAAGGCTCTAAGGAAACTCCTCATTTGGCCTGTGGCTCAAAGGAGTAGGGCACCGGCCCCATATGCCTGAGGTGGCGGGTTCAAACCCAGCCCCGGCCAAAAACTGCAAAAAAGAAAGAAAGAAAGAAAGAAACTCCTCATTCCACCTTGTGAACTTCAGGAACTTCTGTGCCATCAATGTAAAATAAGATAAGGAACAAAAAGAGAAATGGCTGTTTGCAAAAATGTGTACCTGTTGGGATAGTGGACTATATGTGATGGATAGTTCCGTCCTTGGCAGTGCGGGATGGGGAGATGTGCTAGTGAGGATCTGTCTCATGGTCCATCTCACCAAGCAGAGGAGTGAAGAACAGAGGGCACGGCCACTGGTGCAAGCACAAGGTGTGTCTGTGGGTACACACCACGTGACGAAGCAGAGAGCTGTCCTTCCTAAAAACTATCTAACATTAACTCTCACAGAGAACTTTTTTATTATTTATTTTATTAATTTTTCTTTACAAACGACAAAGGGATCATAACCTTTTCCTTTGAAAATTAAAAACTAGAAACTACTCTCCATGTTTTACTTACAAAATAGCTCACCAAATCTGACCCAACTATAAAATTAATACCCTATATGAATCAAGTTGAAAGGAGAAAAGTTGGGCACACAACAAAAGAGATTACCCGGCTTTGTGGCCCAGGTCACGGGTGAGGTGGAGTTGCTCAAACTGTCTTAGAACATAATTATCAAGAAAACAGGCTGAGGCTCGGCACCCATGCTTAGTGTTTAGGGTGCCAACCACATACCCCAGGGCCAGAGGGTTCATACCCAGCCCGGACCTGCTACATGATAATAACAACAAAAAAATAGCCAGGCGTTGTGGCGGGTGCCTATAGTCCCAGCTACTTGGGTGGCTGAGGCAGGAGGCAAGAGAATCTCTCAAGCCCAAGAGTTTGAGCTTGCTGTGAGTTGATGCCATGGCACTCTACTGAGGGCAACAGAGTCTCAGGAAGAAAAAAAACAACAGGCTGAGTTCAATCCCACAGACCTAATGTTTATTTCATTGTTTGTGCCTATTTAAAATCATATACACACAATCTGTACTCTTTACTGTTATATGGCATGACAGGAAAAAAGGTACAGTTTTAGGTCAGGAATTTAGGTCAGGAATTTAGTGATCCAGGAGTTACTTTTGCAGGAACTGTCTCTTATATTTGGCTAAAATCATGGAATCAACTCCCAGAGTTACTGAGTAGGGCAAAATGAACTGAAGGAACTTCAGGTAAAGGCTTTGCAGGGTCAGTTCAAGACAGAAAGGAAGACATCCAGACAGATTTCATAATACGCAGAAGTACATTCAAACAGGTTATACCATAAAATCCTTAGTCTAATTCTCTGAGGACAAATGGAGAGAATTTCCTTTACGCAAGTGGCATTAAGCTAAAATTGCCTTCAAATCAACTCTTTCTGGCATAATCGGGGAAGAAATCATTCATATGCTTTGCTTTACTTCCAAACTGAACCTCAATTGAGAAGAAAGATAAACAGTAATCTCTTGAAACAAGGTATTTGAAGTTTGTAAAACCCAGCATAAAAATCAAATTTATTATTATGTATTAATTGATCTTCACATATAAATTAAAAATATATATTTTTCCCTATGTATATGGTTTTCTCTTTATACCAATACCACTCTTAACTGGGAGTCATTTGAAATATATGCCTTATTTTAATAAAAAAATTATTTCAGTGAATAAATTTAAATATACTATAACAGTCTATTCACATGTAGTATTCTTTCAGTTTAATAAACTTACCACATAGCATATTTAAAACATAAAATCCTTACCAGACATCATACAAAATCTATGACATTCTATTTTACTAATATGATATGATACTATTAGAGCCTTATACATAAATGAATATATATAGTCAGAAATGGAAATCTAGTAAAACCTAATTTTTAGGTTTGTCGCACAGAAGAAAGGAATCAGAAACGAATTCTAATTTTAGCTTTGCCATTTCCTACCTGAGTAATTCTCTCCAAGTTACTTAACTACTTTAATCTCCATTGGTTTCCCTTTTAAAACCACATTACCTTTATGTCATGGTGTTTTATGAAGATTAAATGAGAAAACAAGTGTAAAACATCTAGTAATATCTATCATACAACAGGAGGCCCCCAAACTCACTGTCTTCCTTTGTTGGTGTATTCATTCTTCTAGGAAATTGCGATTGCCTAAATGAAATTTGACAATAAAAGAAACGCTTCATTCTTCCTTAATCGTCTCCCTATTGTTTAAACACCAGTTGGTAATTTCTAACTGAATCAATATTTCAAAAGATGATTTTCAAAATGTATCATTTTTTCAATTCATATTCAGAAGTGGATAGTGTTTATTACAAGTGTGAGTCATCCCTGGAATGAATCAACTACCCCCCAAATTTCATCCTTACTAAAATATTAAGATAGATGCTCTAGCTTCTATTAATTACCAGTTTTGAAAATAAGTTTTTGATTTATTAGCCACCATGAATAAGGAAAGACATATTTCTTCTAGCTTTGCTTTCTCTTGTTGTTATTATTGTTGTGGATTCGTGAGTTTTAATGTATGTAAGATAGCTCCGTCATCCAGAATCATTTTTTCTCTTTATGAGACTCAGGGTCACACATTTGCCATTCTGAGTTTCTTCAAGTTACATCCTGTCTCTCTGACATGACCCCTTATTACAAGCTTTCTTGTTTCTATTGTAACAAAATATCTGGATTCAACAATTTTACTTCACAGCGAGCACACAGTGCTTACTTTATATCCTTAGTCAGCAGTGAGCAACGGATAAGCAGCATGATAATGTAAACACGGGCAGTTAACTTCCCTCAAACTCATGGTAACTTGTTTGCAGGATGGAGAAAGTATAAGTGGAGATGTAATGCAAACAAAAATCTGATGTGAATCAGATCAAAATGTGAAGTCAATAGTAATTACATATATTATTATATAATATTAAATAATGTAACTTTGAACTAAGCATAGACTGTTATTTCAAATGCGAAAGATGATTCCAGTAGAAACAAGTGAAAGAGAAGGTTTGAGAATTCTGTTTCTTCCCTTTGGCCACACATGGGGAGCATTTCCCATATTTAAGGAAAATTTAACTTTTAACTATTGGCACTTGCCACTTTATTAAAATTACGATGACTCATCCAAAGCACTTTCAAAATAATGACATTTATTTACTCTGCACCACGAAAACCACCTCATATAGGAAGTCAAACCAGTGAAAACGATAATTCATCGTGGAAAATAATTCAAAGTTGGGTGAGGATTTCCTGATTTCTACTGACCCTTACTCAAGATCCGTTATTCCAGAGCCGAAAGTTGATTCTTATAATTAAGCTTCTTAACAAACATGTAGAATACAAATATATATATTTAAACCTAATGAGATTTATAACCAGAACATGAGATTTTTTTTTCTTCTGCTATGGAAACTTTGCAACTGAACAATCTGTTCAAGATTGAGACATATTAGAGCACTTTATTTCCTGGGAAAAATAAACCTCCTCAGCTCTCTACTATCAAGTGCTAACTATGCTTTATTACTCCATACGGTCTACTTCCCTGGGAAAGGCTAACACATCCGAAGAAGCTGCTCCCTCTGTATTTAGAGGTTATTTATGAACTGACTGGACTTGAGGTAAATTCCTGTCAATTATACTCATTGCTATCTATATTCCCAAGGGAATGCGTAGACACTTCCTGCATTCCCAGCAGTTAGAACACAAAATAATGATCCCCCAAACAAATGAGGTTGGCCCCTGCTCTCCCAGCCCGAGTTCTGTAAGGAGATTCAGGCACAAGTAACCACACCCCAAGGGAGGTGTGGCAGGTGCTTTAATAGGAACACAACTAAGTGCTGTGCTAAAACCAAGAGAGAGGGGGAGAGAGAGAGAGACAGAGAGAACATTTCCCCTGGGGAATAAAACATTAAGAAATCTTACTTTCTGGAAAATATTCTTCTTAGCAAAGTATCACAAGAATGGAAGAAAAAGTATCCAATGTACACACCCCTATTATGAAACTAATGTATACCTTTTATATGAAAGCTATACCCTAATAACAGCCTAAGAATACGGGGAGAGAGGACGGGGAATAGGTGGAGGGAAGGGGATTGGAGGGATCACTTCTGAGGTTTATCTTACAAGGGTACAAGTGAATCTTTCTAAGAGTAGAATGTGAACGTTTTAACACAATCACTAAGAAAATGACATGAAGGCTATGTTAACCAGTTTGATGGAAGTGTTTCGGATTGTGTGTGAAAACACCACACTGTACCCCAGAAGTGCATTAATGTACACAGTTACCATCCAATAAAAAAGAAATCTTACTGAAGGTTTCCAGGTAAGGCTCCCAGAGGTGGCATCTGAAGGGAACCTTGGATGATAAACAAAGTGGTCTGGTTAGTGGACACTGAAAATATGACAAAATGTCAAAACTGTGCTTGCCCTTGTCATACAGGCATGGATTAGGTGCTCTGGGAAGTTTTTCGTAATGTGAGGTATACCAAGGGCTTACTCAGGCCAGAGCCAAAGCTTGTTGTTTGGTGGGCATGCTGTGTTCAACTTCTTTAATTTCTTGCAACTATTACCTTTTGGGATGTGCACAGCACTGCACTATTCGCATACGATTCTCATTTTATGAGGTTCACACAAGCAGTATGCTTTGAATGTTGTCTTACTTTCCTTGCCTGTGTCATGGAATAAACACTACTCCTATTTTGTACAAAAATAATATCTGCATCTGTAGGCATCTGATAAGTAGTCTCTTGGAGATAACAGCAAATGCTTCCAAAATTCTAATTGAATGGAAGTTGTGATATTAAACACTTTTTAAATTTAGTTTATATAAGCCTCTTCTCATTTCTCTTTTGGAAAGTTCAATAAATGATGTATAATACCTCTTAGAAATTATTAATATATTGTATTTCTCATAAAACAATGGGTTTTGTTTTGTTTTGTTTTTTTTATAAAAAAAAAGTAGTATTCTAGAAACATTTTCCTCACCCCCCACCATTGAGTTTTAGGATAACGGAACTGCTGCTTAAGTAAGGACAAGCCATGTGGTCTTTTGTGCTTTAAACTTAATCTAGGAAATCATGACCAAAAAACATGGCATAATCAATACTCTACAAAATGTGTATGGGTTGTTAATTGACCAGGATCAGCCTTCCCCTTATTTAATAGGAAAATCTATAGTGATTGGGCAATTACTCCAAATTTCTCTCTCCTGGATCTGACAATTCCCCTTCTCCTGGGTTTGCTGCAGCTTAAAGATGCTGTGTGTCTAGGGTAGCCTAATTAAACATCAGAACATTTTTCAGACTCCCCTTTCCCTCTGTCAGCAAAATTGGAAATGGTCATTGCTCCATAATCCTGGATAAAGGCTGAGCCCACAAGCCATGGACAAACAGCTTACCAAAAAAATAAAAATAAAAAACTTTTTTGGGATACAGAATATTCTGACAGATACAATACTGACACAAAGAGAAAGACACTTGGGTTTCAAATCCTGAGGGCTTTGTCCTTAGCAGGGGTGTACGGCATGTGAGGCGGCAGACAGGCTTCATTCACTTCATTCACATCAACCTCAGGTGCCCTGGTGCAAGATCAAGACTCGAGCTATATTTCTGTGCTGTGTAGGTTCCTTTGTACACACACGTGTGCAGGTAAAAGGAAATGCATTGCATTCAGGTTAGCATCTGCCCATTGCAAAAATCTGCAGAGTCCAGTTTTCTCTGCTGCTCAGTCTCCCTGACGACTGAACCCTGGTTGTCATTCATCACTTTACTGGAGCTGCAGAATTTCTTAGGGAATCGAGCAGACAGTGAAATATCTCACACACTCATTTCTCTGTACAATGTGGAAAAATAAAGAAGAGATCAGGAAGGCCATATGCTTTAAGAAAAATAAGAGCAACCATGTGTCTTTGTGGAATTAAAGACAATATGTTGTGTGTCTAGACTACTGAACTTGCTTTTGCTGCTCGTTGAAGTCCAGGGCATATCAAAGCTATCAGTCTCATTCTGCTTGGTTCCTAACACCTACTAGAGCATATTCTGGAGTATTTCTGTCACCCACTTGGTTTATACTATGTTGAAGGTAGGATTCATTAAGTTAAAAACCAAAATAAAATATAAATATATAAATTATACGACATCGGTAACTCAGCATATGATGAAGTTAAATTATATCCTTATGTTACAATCTAAAATACTTGAGCAGTGTAGAATAGTGGTGAAGGATAAGTACAGTTAAATCAATCAGTCAGCCTGAGTTGCAATTCTGGTTCTGCTACTTGTTACTCTCTGACTTGGCAAGTTTCTCGGCTTCCTTGTAGCCGGAACCCTAAGTAGAAATGCAGATCCCAGCAGTGCTTACTTAAAAGAGTGTTCTGAAAACTGAGTCAATAGAAATAAACAATACTTGGAAATATATAATGGTATACATTACACACATGTTTAACAAACGCAAACCTTGTTTCAAGAATTTGGGAATTATCATTCTCTCACCTAAAATTCCTATAGCAACGTTTAATTTGCCAAATATAAGAGTGTCTTTGTTATTCGGTCCATCATCTTTAACTTCATAAATATGTATTATTTATTTATAAATACATATTTACGAATATGTATTCCCCAGCAAGCCATGATTCCTGTAGCCTTCTTTAATTTTTTTCTTCTGTACTTGGAACAACTCCAATAATCAAACAGGGAATTAAAAAGTATTGGTTAAACAAAAAATTCCAAGAAGGTCTGAAAATCAGACCATCACATTGCCAATGAGAGGGTTAGCCAACAGATGCTACTTACTTAGAGAATATATCTCCCCAAGGACTGAAGAACTGGACAAAATGATTATGCCTCAAGAATGTTGAATACTTGCAAAAACTGTCATGGACTGCTCCAACAATAAATTCCATAAAAATTTGAGATTGTGGTGGCACCTGTAGCTCGAGCAGCTAAAGCGCTAGCCACATACACCAGAGCTGGTGGGTTCGAATCCAGCCCAGGTCTGGCAAACAACAACAACTACAACCAAAAAAGTAGCTGGACATTGTGACAGAGGCCTGTAGTCCCAGCTACTGGGGAGGCTGAGGGAAGAGAATCGCTTAAGCTCAGGAGTTTGAGGTTGCTGTGAGCTGTGATGGCACAGCACTCTACCCACGGTGGTAGCTTGAGGCTCTGTCTTTAAAAAAAAAATATGAGATTGTTTGTAGATCAAATTGCTCTTATTTCAATTGCATTATCATGAAATTCACAGTGATTTTAGGACACAGAAAGTCGCAGCTATTTCATCTTCATCAGGCATTTTCCATATCCCCAAAACACAAACACAAACACATGGGTACAGATACTCATACACCCACCAAGAAGATTTAATTTTGCTTGTTAATTTATCAACATATAAAAAATAATAGCAAGATTTATCCCAGGTAAATAGTTAATTGCTGCCCATGAAATTTTTCAAACACAAAGTACCATATAAATGTTTAATAATAGTAATTAGTAAGCCTGGTGATTTTAAAAGGTAAATCCATTCACCTCAGCGTCTTTCTGCCATTTTAAACTCATAAAATTTCTTTATCTGCAGTTTATATTGGCTAAAAAAAAATGTAATATACAAAACATAAGCAATCAGGCAATTTTAAAAATCCATCACTAATTCATCTATTGGGAAATAATTTTAAATTAATTATCTATGATCATGCACATAAATGTACAATTTTTGACCTGTAAAATATTTACTGGGAATTTTATAGGTTTTACTTGTATTTGGATTCAGTAAATATCTTATTAGCAGGTTAGGATGAAGAACAGAGTTTTGTATTTAGCAGAGAAGTATCATTCTACAAACAGGACTAACCACTAGAAAAATCACACATCGTAAAAGCTACAATAGAAGTTTACACATCAGAACTGGTTAAGTAATTGGAGACCTTCTGTACAGGAGTCCTGTGTACCATATGGGTGCAGTTATAATGACAAACGGGAAAATGAGAGATGGGTGAATGGCTTAATCTAAAGTATTTACATTTCAGAGGAAATATTTAGCAGCATTAGGTTTGGATTAAAAATTTTAAAGACCCTAATAAATATGACAAATGGTTTATCAGGTTTTTGTTTTGTTTTTATTTTGGAGACAAGGTCTTTCTCTGTCACCCAGGCTAAAGTGCAGTGACATGATTATAGTTCACTGTAACCTCAATCTACTGGGCTCCAGTGATCCTCCTGCCTCAGCCTCCAGCATAACTAGGGCAAGTTCAACCAATCATTTTTGACTACTGAATTTTTTTTTAATAGGCAGAATCTTGCTATGTTCCCCAGGCTGGTCTTGAACTCCTTACCTCTAGCACTTCTATTGCCCTGGTCCCCAAAAACCTGGGATTACAGGCATGAATGACTGTGCCCTGGCTGATATGTGATATTATAACTGTCTCTCTCGACTTACTAGAATCTGCCAACATCATAAGTGCTAGCGTCAAAAGTACAGGCCTTTAGATTCAAACCCTGATACTTAGCATTTGCTTGTAGGATGGCCTTGGGCAAAATACATATCCTACCTGTGTCTCATCAATTTCTTCATTTATAAAAATGAAAAGGGGGCTCAGTGCCTGTAGCTCAGTGGCGAGGGCACCAGACACATGCACGAGAGTTAGCGGGTTTGAACCTCGCCCGAGCCTGCCAAACAATGACAAGTATAACCAAAAAAATAGCCAGGTGTTGTGGCAGGCACCTGTGGTCCCAGATACTTGGGGGGCTGAGGCAAGAGAATCCCTTAAGCCCAAGAGTTTGAGGTTTCTATGAGCTGTGATGCCACGGCACTCTACCCAGGGTAACATAGTGAGACTCTGTCTCAAAAAAAAAAAAAAAAGAACTCAAGGTGTGATACATACGCTGAACAGAAGAAGGCTGAAGACAAAGTTTTCCAACAAACTTGCAGAGACAGACTTTCAGTTTGTCACTGATTATGCAGTAAAAATAATTTGACCATATCAGTTAAACTAGTTTGGATATTTTATTAACCAGATGCCTGCTTTTGAGATAGTATTAGTATGCTTCGTAAAAAGTAATAAACTAGTTTAGGGGAAATAAAATGAACTTAACAGTTCTTTAGATATAGTATTTGCTTTCCACCTACTCCATTATTTCAAGGCTAAAACTGCCAGAAATGTTCATTCCTTCAGTCAAATTTGTCAGAGGTTCAAGCATCATGGTTTGGATTTTTAATATAGAGAAAGTGAGAAGACCTTTTGTGAATCTAATTTTCTCTACTCTCTGGAGTGTGACTTTGAGCAAATTTCTTCAACTCCACAAGCCTCAGTTTACTCACGTAAAATGTAAGTCATAGTATTTACCTTACTGAAATAAGATGATAAACAATTCAAAATTATGAGAATTAAATTAGATAAATGTAGGTAAAACATTTTGTCTGATGATATGAAATGATCAACTGAGATTGTTACTATAGCTACAAGATACTGTCTTATGCATTCTAATTCCTCAACATGTTTCAATACTTGGTAGGCCAATAATTGTCACAATTTAATAAACATGGAAAAGTATCAGCTTGACTGGGAGAATTGATTTCCGAGAATAGTGTTACTCCAAGTGTGGACTCTGGGGTACCAGCAGGACCAGTATCACCTGGACCCTTACTAGAAATGCAAATCCCTATGCCCAACCCCAAACCTGCTGAATCAGAGTATCTGGGGGTAGAGCCCAGAACTGTGTGTTTTAACTAGATGTCTTTTAGATGATCCTTATGCATGATGAATTTGAGAAGCATTTATCTAAAGTAGCTAACAGTTCTACAGAACTATTAGAACTGCCTCTGATGATTGTGTAGTCTAGACCAGAGGTTGCCATACTTTTCTCTAAAGAGTCAGGTAGTGATTTTTAGGCTTCATGGACTATATGGTGTGTGTCACAAGTACTCATCTCTCCCTTGGAAATGTAAAAGCAACCGTAGATAGTACCTTAACAAATAAATGCACTACCTTCTTGTGGAACTTAATTTACAAAAATGTGCAGCAGACTATACTTTGTTGACTCCTGAACTCTAATGGGCTTATCCAGTGTGCAGCTCACATAACTTTCAAGAGCTGGATGCTGGTTCTTCACCCTCAATTCAGATGTTGAAGTCCTAACCCCAATGTGATGATGCTGGAGACTGGGCCTGCCTGTGGGAGGTAATCAGGTTTAGATAAGGTTCTGAAGGTAGGACCTTTATGACAAGATTAGTGCCCTGAGGAGAAAAGGAAGAGAGATCTATATCTCTCTCTGCCCAGGAGCACAGGCCAAGGAAAGGGCATGTTAGCTCACAGAGAGAAGGTAGATGTTTGTAATCCAAGAAGAGGGCCAAATCTGTTGGCAACTTGATCTTGAATTTCCCAGCCTATGGGAAACCATCTATAGTTTAAACCACCCAGTCTCCAGTATTTTGTACAACTGCTAGAGATGACTAAGTTAACCATGGGCACTGGCTGAAGCACTCAGTCTGGAATGGATGAATTCAGGAAAACGTTCTCCTTTGTTTTTTTTTTTTTTTTTTTTTTTTTAATTTTCCCACACATTGTTTAGTAGGTGACATGATCTTTGGGTTTGTGACATGATCAATTAGCAAATCATTAGATGGTTTTTCCTTCTACCTTATCATTAGCTGTGCAGAGTTAGCAGTGAAAATATTCAAAATCAAGAATGATTAAATGACCATGATGTGGTTTGTTCAAAAAGGACCAACAGAGGCAGTGGTGGCCTCAGAGATTTTTATTTGGCAAATGCAATCAATATGTTTTCTGTTCCCTGGAAAGTGCTGACTTGCTGGGTTATTTCCCATTTTTTTTTTTTTTTCAAAGAGTGCAAGGAAGCACACATAGTTCCAATAATAACAAAAATTAAGATCCTCTTGCCACCTTTTCACTTTGAAAACTAGCTACCAGGGAGAAGGTAGAGGGCTTTTGCACTGTAACTCAGCTTTAAGTGGTATTACTGACATTTTAGAGGAGAAAAATGCCAGTATTAATTTATCAAAGCTAAAATTCTCAGGCACATTTTAAAATCTATTCCAGTTTTCCAGGATTTAACTTACTTCCTGGAAAAGAATGACTCACTGGAAAATGCCCTCCTCCATTTACCAGGGAGGGGCTATCCCAGCTCCAGGCCTCCGTGTGGCCTGGCATAGGGCATAAGCTCCAAAACGTCCATCAAGTAAAATTACCCTTGTAATGCTGAATACCTTGAGCCAGCCTAGAATTTCATAAGGGTCAATACAGAAATTCATATGGAAATTTTTTTCTGAACAATATTTACGACTGATTAAGAATTTTCTTACTCAAGGACCCATAGATAAAAAAAAAAAAAAATTAATTCTGACCTTACACTCAGAAGCTTGTTAAATCAGTGCTTCAATATTTTATCTACTAATTTATTCTTTCTCTTAGCAAGTATTTTTTTGAAAACTAAGATTAATGAAAAGAAGCCATGTTTTTAAAAATCCTCTGCTATACTGGAAAAATTAACATAGAAACAAATGTTTATAATATGGCATAAAAGCATGTTCTAAGAATAAATGAGAGACTGTTTGTACAGGAGAAATTATATGAAAGTTTCAGAAAACAGATTTATTGAATAATATATTGTCAGTGTCTTAGATTTTTTTTTAAGCAGTGGAGACATTTCACTGAACATAAAAGAAAAAAAAAAAACAAATATAACTTCTCACTCTCCTGCAAGTTACATTCTAGTGACTGGGGAAGCATACTATATACAATAATATAATAAAGAAATAAATTATGCAGTGTGTTAGAAAGGACGTGCATTACTAGGGGAAAAAGAAAAAATAAAAAAATAAAAAACAAGGGAAAACGATCAGAAATATATTTCTGCCAGAGTAGAAATAAATCTTATTAAGGAAGAATGCCATGAGTCATGATTCTGAGTGTAGGAGATGGGAATGACCCCCCATTCATTATTCAGTGAATAATAAAATGATTGCTAGTTGTCATAGTCTCTTCCTGATGTGACACTGGGTAATTTTAAAATAATAGATATTATTTCTCATAGTTCTGGAACTAGGAAATCCAAGATCAAAATGCTAGCGGATGTGGTGTCTGGTAAGGGCTTACTCTCTGCTTCCAAGATGATATTTAGTTGTTGTATGCTCTGGAGGAGATGGACGCTGAGTCCTCGTGGAGGAAGGTAAGGAAGACCCATACAGCTCTCTGAAGCCTGTTTTACAAAGGCCTTCATACCAGTCACAACAGTGGAGCCTTAATGACTTAATCACTTCCCAGCGGCCCCACTCCTTCCTACCACCACAATGGGGATTAAGCTGCAACATTCTGGAGGGACACAAACAGGCAGAGTATTGCACTAATGTAACCTTATAAGAAACTGTTTGTGCTACGACTCGTAAAACCTCCATAAAAACGTATGTTGAATTTAAGGCTTATTAAGCTTATAGGATGCCATCAGCAGCTAGAGTTGTTATAAACAGAAGGAATAATAGTACTAGCTATTTTAAATCTAGCAGATGGTACAGTCCTGGGACCAGTATTTGAATGCTATTGCTAAAGTAAGATAACAAGTGTTTAATGGAGAATAATATTTCTGATGAAGTTAGGGGCCAAAGTGGTTAATGGCTACATAACTTTACAGCATCTGCAGTTTGTTATAGCAGTCTGCATGGACCTATGGATATGATATCTGGTCTTGTCATAGTTGTGGATAGCATAGAATAAGGTTCAGTACACATGTCTCTCAAGAGTCAGAGAGTAAATATCTTAGGCTTTTCTAGTCATACCATCTCTGTACAACTACTCAACTCTGCCCTTGTGCTTCAAATGTAGCCAAACAATATATAAACCTATAGACAAGGTTGTAGTCCAATAAAACTTTGATTTCAAACTTGAACTGTATATAATCATCACTCATCATAAAACATTTCTTTAGGTTTTTTCTATCCATTTTAATGAGTAAAAACAATAAACACATAGCCGCCAGGCTATACAAAAAGAGGTGGCTGTCAATTTATATAAGAATTAGTCACTAACTTCTTTCTTTCTTTCTTTTTCTTCCTTTTATAGAAAGAAATACAATTCTTATACAAATTGTATTTAATTTGGACCAAAGTACATTACTTAAACATTAATTTTTTTATTTCTTTTTTTTATTTCTTATAGCATAACTGTGTACATTAATGCAATCATGGGGTACAGTGTGCTGTTTTCATGTACATTTTGAAATACTCTCATCAAACTGATCAAGATAACCTTCATGTCTTAATTCAACATGTTGATATACTATTTATCATATTGCATCCTCATTTATAAGTGAAATACGTTTGTAATTTCCCCTTTATAATAATATATTTTCTCCAATTTTAAGAGCAGGTGTATCCAGATTCCATAGAATGATTTTGAAGTATTTCTTTTTCTATGTCTATGAGATTTGGCATGATCTGTGTTTTTGTAATTACCTGTTACTTTCATTTATAAATATTAGTCGTCTATTTTTTTGAGACTTTGGAAAAAAACAAAATAAGAAGAAGTTAACTGATCAAAGTATTCTATAATAGACATACTTCTATCCGACAATGTGAATGTTACTTTCTTTGCATTATTACTATTATTATTGCTTAATATTTTGTTGCAGCAATCGTCTGATTTCTTTTCTGAATGTATTTATCTTCATTTGTTCTTTATGAGGTTTTTGTCCTCAGTCCTTATGTTAAATATTGTTGTTGTCATTAAATTTAGCCTTTTTAATTCTGTAAAGGCAAAAGTGGAAGCCTAATATACACATGTATAAGTAAGAAAAATTAATTTCAAAAAAAAGCGGTGGCTGTCTAGATACCCCCTGCAGGTCACAGTCTGCTAAGTGCAGGCCTATACCTTCTCATTCAATCAGTGTCATGAAAGTCATGGAGAATGTGATGGGGACAATGCATAGTAGAAAGCTGAGTGAAAACATGCTTAAGTTTTGAGTCGGTGTTGAAGCTATAGGGATCAGCTTAACTTAAAAGCAATTACCTGGCTGAATTACCTTAATGTGCCCTATTCTTAGGCAGGACTTTAAATTTATTCACTAAATTTAGGTGAGTCCATCCTTTCAATTTATAGTGCTCTTGTTACGTGGACCTTATTTCTCTGTCCCTTTGTACTTTGAGAAATGTGGTATAGATTGAAACCACGTGCTTCAGTCTAAAGTCAGAGCTCACATCACTTTATTTGTAACAGCACAACTTTAATAGCTGTTACATAATTAGGATGCCCTGGTCCAACATCAAGGTCATAAACCCTGTTGTCAATACGAGCTACAGAATAGGATTATTCTGCTGTGCCTAAGATGACTTGCTCCATGGATCAAAGTTTGGGGTCAATTAATTACATCATGTGCTTTGACAGGGATAAGTCTATGTTTGGTTACTAGGAAGTTTTTTTATGCTCTGAGGTCACCCTAAACAAAATTACTAGTTTAGGTAATGAATTTTTTGGTTCCTTAGGGTAATTAATTTTCATATTGAACTAATAGACTAAGCTTCACATCTTATATATTTATTACTTCCTTCCCCAAGAAGGTCAATTTCACTGATTAGGAGTAACAGGCAGTGAAAATCTGGGGTTGGAGCCATTCATTCCATTTCTTATTTAGAGAACAAGCGATTATGTTATCTACGCTACAAAAGGGAGGGAGTACTTTGTGATTATAAATTGGGACTATAAATAGAGCTTTGGAGGTGACATTTGGACAGAGTTTTAGAGAAAGCCAGTTGGTCTGTGCATGTGGGCAAGGGGAACAGTCTGCCTTACGCAAAAGCAGCAGAGCCAGAATGGCTGGAGTGGGATGAACTGTGGAGTGAGAGGTCTCAGGGGACCAGATCAGAGGGACTCTGTGGATGGCCACATTTCAAAGTAGCATTTGGACAAATGGAAAGCAAGGAAAGAATCTAGTGCTAATAAGAGTGACTGTTTATACCCAGCACTGAGGCAGATGTTATACACAAAGCATTGTCTTTGGTAAAGACAATTGTAAAGGCCTGGCCAACAAGACATTTTTGTGCCTACATTACACTGGAGGAGACACAAGCTCCAAAAATTAGCTTTGTGAATTATGTGGTTATGCAGTTAGTAAAAGACAGAACGGAGGTTAGAGAGCAGAGTCTTATATCTGTCCTTTATACATCATGAAAATACCAGTTCTTTTAATAAAGGCAAGTTAGTAAGTTTAAAAATAGAAGTCTTATGCTCGGTCTGCACTGTGATCACTGCAGGATGAAAGACAAGTTAGCAAAGACAACTAATTTAAAAAGAAAAAGAATTAAATACTATCTTAAATCAGAAGTGGCTAAGGAATTAGCAGAGAGATATGGGAAATATGGAGTAATTCTATTTTTCGAATGCCAAAGTATATGTACTTAAAATACATGTCATAGAGATATATGATGTGGTTAAAATAATCTATTTTTACTCATTTTTTTCCAAATGAGAATAGCTTATACAGCTCCTTCTCTAAGTTTTTAACATGGGGTGAGAAAGGCAGACACATAGCAGGTGTTCAGTGAGTGGTGGCTATTTTATGCATTGATTATTCTAAACAAACGTTTTATGATACTAATTCTTCTATTGGTTTATTTTTATTATCTATGAATTTTAATACCACTGACTAGGTTTTCCTCTTACTGATTGTTTTGCATGGGTTGAATTCTTTTAAATTATCAGAAAATGTAAAAAAAATAAAGCAAAAGCCAGATAATTCTTATTCGTACTCACTAATTTAAATCTCTCTTGTATAAGACATGATTGCTTTTGTGTTTCTTACTTTCAAGAATTGTAATATATTATTTTTCAGTTAAAAGATATGTAACAACCTCATAGTATAATACACCCAGTATAGTTGTTATTATATTTCTGATTCTTACCCTTAGAAAAATTGTGAAAAACACAAAAGCTTCTTTTGTGATTCCATAGTGACTACTCCTGGAAAGAAATATAACTGGCAAACATTTTAGGTAACAATTACTGATATTATTCCATATATATAAATATATTCCATGTGTTGTGTGTATATATAAGTGTGTGTGTGTGTGTGTGTGTATAGTATTAGAAGTACAAATTTTAATGAATGTCATAGAATGGCCTGGTAAAATAGTCATCCTAAGAAAAATGTACTTTAAACTTTTTTCTTTTTTTTTATAAAATCATAAACACATAGATCATGTATACATTAATGCATTTATGGGGTACAATGTGCTGATTTCATATACAATAAGGAATGCTTACATCACACTGGTTAATATATACCTCATCTCGTTTACTTAGTTACTGTGTTAAGACATTTATACTCTATACTAATAGATCTGATTGTACACTTTCATTATGCACCATAGGTGTGATCCCACCATTGACTCTCCCTTGATCTGACCTCCCCCCTCACCTCCCATCCCCCCTCTTCCCTCTTTCATCTTGGGCCATAGTTAGTTAGCATTTAATTGCTCTGTTACCTGGGATATTCAAATGCAATGGCACCCCAGTAGCAAGAGTACATTTAGCACAAAATCTTAGTTTCTAATACTATTCTCTAACACACAGAACCACAGGCCCTTGGAAAAATGGCTGACTCTATGACCAAGCAAGAAATATACAAACAAGAGCCTGAACTATCATATAGCCCAAGAAAATAAGATAGTTTCCCCATGGCAGCAGGGGGGAAATCTGATGTTTCAAAATCACAAAGGAGCCAACTGAAAGAGCTCTTATTGTCCAAATCTAGAACATTTGAATGCCAGTTTAAAATGCAGTAGTATGGTGTTATAGGTAGAGTCTATATTTTAAAATTCCATATCTTCTTAGTGGGATTATTAAATAATTAAATAAATTAAGAAATGAAAAAGAAGAGGCACATGTCTTGTATAGAAAGAATACAAATTACTCACATAGATGCTTTTCCCTTAAGGAACTGGAGTACAATTCCTGGTTCTTTAAGAGCAAGATGTGTAGAGGGACTTAGTTCTGAAGAGCACAGCATGGAATTATGGGAATAAGGAAGAGCACAGCATGGAATTATGGGGATAAGGAAGAGCACAGCATGGAATTATGGGAATAAAGAAGAGCATGGCATGGAATTATGGGAATAAGGATAACTTTATGCTGGAGAAACCTGACAAATGCTACCTCATGTAGGTAATCCAAGTTAACAGCAAGAGTTATGGTATATTAACAGTACCTACCCTTTAAATGCTGTAAAGGAAAGTGGCATTTCAACTCTGGCATTTTCATGAATTTTGTCATGACAAAAAGAACAGATAAATCTCAGTTAAGAGACGTGTGAAAAAACATATACCCAGGACTTTTTAAAACCAACAAGGTCACCAAAACCAAAAAAAGTCTGAGGAAGTATTATAGCCAAGAGGAGAGTAAGGAGACATGACTATTATATGTAATGTGGTGTCCTGAATGAGATGCTAGAAAAGGAAAAGAATATTCATTAAACACTAAGGAAATCTTGGTTTTCAAAACTAGGGACTTCAGTTAACAAAAAGGTATGAACATAGGTTTGTTAATTGGAACAAAGGCAACAAGCTAATTTAATGTGTTAATCACAGGGAAAACCGGGTAGATGTGAAATACGTTGAAACTCCACTATCTGTATGTTATTTCTATAAACCTACACCTGTCTAAAAATAAAGTTTATTTAAAAATACATTCATGTGTATTAATAATTGCTTCTCTTAGCCCATCGGAGTATGTTCCATTGCTTGTCATGTTCTCTTACATCTCGTAACTTTGTACTGTGACCTTAGTTCAATCGGATTTTTTTCTTGTGATGAGAACTCTATAAAGTGGGTTGTCCGCACATGTATGGGAAGAACTTCCTCTTGCTTTTTTGCTATGTAGCTATCAACCTGGTCCTTCTTTATTTCCTTAACCTGTGGTTCCCCAGACTCTGCTGTACATAGGTAGCATTTGCATGCACTGTGGAAAGGTGAGCGCACCCACAATTATCCCCAGGGACTTCCGTACCTGAAATCCTCCTCAGCATGTACGTTTTCATCTTGTCTCCATTTGCTTCCCAGAACCCTTTCACTGAGGTTTTAGCTCTCAAGTTTGCCACTTGATGAGGAGACTCTGATCAAGTTATTTTCCTTATATTGCTCAAAGATTTTTCATGTAAAATGCTGTATGTTATTAAGGACAGCAAAGTCCCAGCTTCAATGTCCCAGTGCCCTTCCTTGCTTTTGGCCCCTGAAATTTGTCCTCTCTTCCAATCTCAACTATTTTTATTAGTAATAAAAATATTTCTAATTTTCATGAAAGTATTCGTGTGAATGTTAAAGGAAAAGCTGTTTCCTTAAATATAAATAGCCACGTTATTTTTTGTAGTTAAATTTATAGTTCTTGAGGTTTTTGATTCTGGTGTCAGGGAAAGTACTCCCACACACCAAGTTTAAAAAGACCATCACCAATTTTATTTAAATTCAAACATATTATTTTTAACTCTATTTAAATTATTATTCTTCATTTTAGTATATATTTGAATTATATATTAAATATTCCCTATGTGCATGGATGTTTGTACACACACCAATATATATACTTTTTGAAAAATATTAGTCTAAGATTCTAATAAATGTATTAGCATAAATTTATTCCCTGATCAAGTTAATGCCAAATTCACAATAAACTAAATCCCAATGTGTCATCTGTATTCAGTTTTTTCCCTCAATTCTATTGGATTAGACAACATATTTTCTCCAACATTCAAAAGTCAAGTATTATTCTATTTTTTCCTTATCTAAGAGGATGAGTCCTTTACATTATTTTTTATTATGTATTATCCTGAATAATTTAGCAGTTTTATTTCAGAACATATCACTTTATCTTTGTGTCTTCTAATGAGAGTGGTGGGGAAGGAATTTGAGTGATAAAATCCACCAGTGAGAGTTTTGGGGGAGTGCATGCACTGATAGACTGTTATTATTCCTGAATTTTTATTATTCCTGATGTTGTCATTCCTGAATTTTAGCATTATTAAGCAATTTTGTTAACTAACATCATTTTTCAACATTTAAAAAACAGTTTATTTCTACCTCTGAAAGAACAAAATCATTGAACAAAGTCATCAAATACAGCATTTGATGTCCACGGAATAATTCAATAATTGAACAGGATTAAATTAAAAATAAAAAGCACTCTAAAATTTGAAAACACAACAGAAAAACACTACTTTCACTTATTCCATCTCTATCAAAACAAGGAAAAAGAAGTGCCCTTGTTAACTAACGTCTTTATGACTTGGTCTCTTTGTCTTTAAAAACGTGTTTAATGATAAGACAGTTTGGAGTATAAAATAAGCAGAGTATTCACAGTATGTAGCCCTGATTAGAAAGACCTAGTCAAAAGGATATGTTGAGAACACAGCAAGGAGCGGGGATGACCAAGAAATATTTCAAAGGAAGCAACACGTGCCAGAGCCCCAAGGTCCTGGAGTCTTCTTACTTGCAGTGTCAGTTAAGAAAGTGGAAAGGATTTAGATTAGATGGTGGGGATTTAGATGCTTTTTAGGATTGGAGATAGGGAATTAAATTAATCTTCTTTTTTCTGGAAAATGAGAGGAAGGTCAACTGCTAATATAGATACAGAAAACAGTCGTGGTAAGAGGACTTAGGAGAATAGAGAAGCTTGAAATAGTAGCTGTGGAAAATAGGGAAGCATAACAACTTCCAACAGTGTTAGGATCCCAGTTAAGAATTGCAACTGTGGTAGACTGCATTAAATTTCCCAATTCTGCACTCTGTTTTAACAAGATCATGCTCTTACACACTTGAGCAGGTAACACAGCTGTACTCTCCCATGGTGGGTGGCAGGTACTGCCTGGGCCTGGCTGGTGACGCCGTTCAGCTCTGGCT
Source organism: Otolemur garnettii (assembly GCF_000181295.1). Classification (NCBI taxonomy): domain Eukaryota; kingdom Metazoa; phylum Chordata; class Mammalia; order Primates; family Galagidae; genus Otolemur; species Otolemur garnettii. The sequence continues at coordinate 63,959,100 of NW_003852396.1, read as the reverse complement.
AATAAAATGTTAAGAAATGTGAGGCAAGCAGAGGCATGGATGTGCATTGTCTGTTCCCTTCCTTGTTAGAAGAAAAAGCTTAAATAGCACTGGTCCCAACAGGATGAGCCTTGCAGAGTAGCTCTGAGTCCAACTCAGAGCCTGTAGCCAGACTCAGTTATCCTGAGGCCAGAGCTGGAGCCAGCAGCCTGCCAACTTCTCACCTATATCAGCCAAGTTGTGCTCAGCTTGCAAAGCTAGGAATATTAAAAATGAAGAACTACTAAACAATCCAACATTAAGGTGATTTGTTATTGCAGCAGTAACTTGCTAATAAAGAAACCATAAATAGGCACCAATACCCAAATATGTAGTTATTTTATTCAATAGTGTTTATGAGGCATGGCACAGAAATGGAAAAGAAATGGGAAAGGAGAATAGGATTGATTCGAGTTTGTGGTTTTCATGAATGAGGGACAATTGATAAGAGAATGAGTAAAGTTTTATAAATAAAGCTCTTTCCTCTTTAGTATAAAAAAGAAGTACTAGGTACTTGGTTTCCTGTTCTAGTAATTTTTCCTGACCTATTAACAAAAAAAAAAAAAATTAACTTTGGAATTTAAAAAAACACTCAACATCAGCTTGACATCAATTTAGCTTTCATATTTCTATCAGAGTTATAGTTCTAAAATATAAAACTAATCATGGAATTTTCTATCAACTTGTTGTACCTAGAGATTAACCTCCAAATCTTTGTCATACTTGGCCACTGCTGACTGACCTCCATGACACCTCTTTGACCTCCCCCTTAGATATTCTTTCATATCTATGTGAGAGAGTCCTGCTGATGGCTACAATGCTTTTATGCTTTTATCTATTTATTTTTCCTGGTGTTCATTTTCCACATCAAATCATTTTCTACTAAACATGTAGATGTAAGCATAAACACATATACACACACATACAGACAGAGGCTCCCAGAAAACCCTCAATTCCAATATCACCAATTTATGCAACACATCAACATTGAGCTTGGATAAGCCTGCGTGGTTTTGTTATTTATTAAAATACTGAATTACTTATGCACTTCTTGGTAAATACGCAACACCTTAAACTTTCTGAATGTTCTGTCACCCTGGCTATTCTGGCCCCTCCATGAGACTATCTGCTCCTTGTGATCCATGTAGCAAGTGGAGGGTCAATTCTTGTCAAAATTGGAGGCTTTCAGGTGCTCCTTCAGCTCTAGGACCAGCATCTTCATTGGTCAGTCCCTGTACTTGCTTCTTTGTTAATATCATTTAAAAAACCTTTCTGCCAGCTGGCAATTATGAATTGAGCTGCAATAAACACTCTGGTGCAAATGTCCTTGTAGTAAAATGATTTTTGTTCTTCTAGGTTAGATGGAAATGGGATTGCAGGATCAAAGGGAAGACTGACTTTTAGCTATTTAAGAATTCTCTGTACTTCTTTCCATAAAGGTTATATTAGTTTGCAGTCCCAAACAGCAGTGTAAAAGTGTTGCATCCCTCCACATCCACGCCAGCATCAGTATATGTATACCATGGAGAACTATTCATCCATAAAAAAAGATGGAGGCTTTACATCTTTGGTGTTTAACTGGATGGAGTGTTTAACTGGATGGAGTTGAAACACATTCTTCCTAGTAAAGTATCTCAAGAATGGAAGAAAAAGTGCCCAATGTACTCAATACTCCTATGAAATCAACTACATGCCCACATGAATGATAAAACACAAATATAGACTAGCAAGGGGGTGGAGTGAGCTACAATCACCAGTGCACTCCAGCATGGGTCTCAGAGTGAGACCCTGGATCAAGAAAAACATTAGATATAGAAGGGCATATGTAAATTATCAGGTACCCAGTAAAAATCAAATATCTAATTTGCATTCTACTGCAGGGCTGGTCGGTGGTTCATTTTAATTTGGAAATAAATTGGTTCTATCTGTGTCCCAGGTTTTTCTGAATATGGATGAAAGTTCCAGAGAGCAAGACTTATGAAGACGGGGGAGAGATTGTGGATAATTGCCCTATTCCATTCAGCCTGGAGTTTAGGTCATGGCTGTTTGACCAAGTTAGGAACCTCCTATCATCTTCACAGAATATTTTGAAAGCTGCCTATTTAAAAGAAAACACACAGAAAACCTTCAGTGTATGAAGCCCTTAGGAAAACCATTTGTACCATCTACTACACAGGGAATTACTGACGATTTCAATCCACCAAACTCACTGCAAAGCATATGCTTCAAATTCAAATAAACTTCCATGTCCTTCAAGCTGTCCGAAAATGGCCACTCCAAATGATTGCCTTGTGTATAATCCTTGTTTTATTGTGTAGATATATTAAAGAGTTTATAGATTTACATATTGAAGCTTCAGCCTCAGGCTTTAGTGACTTATTGCTATGTCATGGCTCATATCCTTCCTTTAATACTGTGTTTCCTAGAGCTACAACTGATCAAGTCACAAGCTGTATGTCACAGCTGTCACTGTCCAGGACACTCAGAATCCAGGGGTCAGGTTCATTCTTCAAGGACTTTTTGCTATGACTAGGTCCACGAGCCATCATGGCTTTGATTTTAATAGACTTTTTGCTGTTATGATTTTCCAACATAATTAACATCAATTTTCTGAATCATAGCTTTATTATTATTTTCAACTTCACTCAGCAGAAACTGATATCTGAAGTCCAGAATCCAAAATTTGGAAAAACTAAACAATAAGATTTTTTTTTTTTTTTTTT